>NC_080042.1:64271382-64606863 GCF_012489685.1 Lotus japonicus
GGCGGTGGTGCGAGACTTCCGGATGCATTCCTTTAAGTAGGAGAACAGGAAGTAGGGAAGGCAGATCTTCTCCTTGTTCTGAATGAAGAACAGCATCGCCTTCTGGTTGAAGTTGATGTAGTCTGGAGAACTGCCCTTCGGTCTCTGGTTTATGCAGTTGAGCAGGATCTTGTGCCAGATTCTGAGTTTGGGGTGAAGATCCATCACCTTGTAACTCGTCTTGCCCGGTTTGAAGGTGGTGTACAGGGCCTTGTTGACGATGTCGTTGGTGCTGGGTTTCAGCTTGGATTCCGTCAGTTGGAACCGATACCCATAAGCAGTTTCTGCTCCTAGCAGATTCACGAATGACTTCTCCGTGATGAAGATCTTCCTGCCAAGAATGTGAGAGACCACCTGAGTGTCATCGCAGTCTGCGTGCTTCCAGAATTCCTTTACCAATTTCTCATACACCGGTCCTCGAAGTCGATTGAAGTAGTTTCCCCAACCTTGAGCTTGGACTTCAGGACGAAGATCAAACCCATTTGCAGCCAAGTTGTCGAGGTTGAATCTCCATTCTGCCAGGACTTGGAGTTCCTCAGGAGGAAATACACAGTGAACGGCACAGCCCCGTTCTGCAATAGGAACAACCTGCTCTTGAGCTTGAACTTGTTCTTGTGCCGGGTTCTCAGAGCCTCGTTGACCCGTTGCCAAACCGACTACCATGTGAGGGAACTGAGGTGCATCTGCAGTAGATCTTCTGGTTTGTCTCACCATTTTGAAGAGGTTGAAGGTTTGAGGTAGAAGATGAAGTTTGAAAGATGAAGAGAGATCGAGAGAGAAATCAAGAAAGATGCGGTTTTGAAAAGCAGAGAGTGCGAGAGTGAAAACCGGAAGTGAGAGAGAACGTGTGTGTATAGTGGGTTTATCAAATAACCGTTGTTGATTCAAAAAGCACTTTAAGATCAACGGTTGAAAATTAAAGATAGATAGTAACAGTAAAATACACAATCACACACAGGAGATAAGCATATCTACACGCACTCATAACAGACTGTCACACGGGCACAAGGAACTATGCATCAGAAATTCTGACACACGTGTTGTTGTCTCAGCTTCAGAGTCAGCACCAGTGGGCACACACACTCTGATTGAGTTACCTTCTGGACTAGACATCTTCTGATCAAGGAGTATCATAGTCAGAGGTTCTGATCCATCTTTACTCTGGACAAAAGTCCATGTTTAGATTTTTCAGAATAAAATTAAATCTATCTTCAGCTAAGGGCTTTGTAAAGATATCTGCCCATTGATGGTCAGTATCAACAAACTTCAGAAGAAGTACGCCCTTCTGCACATAATCTCTAATGAAGTGATACTTTACCTCAATGTGCTTTGCCCTTGAATGCAAGATAGGATTCTTGCTCAACGAGATTGCAGCAGTGTTATCACAATAAATTGGGATATTGCTCTCAAGGATCTGATAATCCTCCAGCTGATGTTTCATCCAGAGCATCTGAGTGCTGCATATTGCTGCTGAGATATATTCTGCCTCTGCAGTTGATAGTGCAACGGTTGATTGCCTCTTGCTTGCCCATGAGACTAGATTGCTTCCCAGAAATTGACAATTTCCAGAAGTACTTTTTCTCTCTGTTCTATCTCCAGCATAATCAGCATCACAATAACCTGAAAGCTTATACTCTGATGTTTTCTTATACATCAAGCCAAGGTTAGTGGTGCCTTTCAAATACCTTAGGATCCTCTTAACAGCAGTTAAGTGGGTTTCCCTTGGATCTGATTGGAAACGAGCACATAAGTGAACACTAAATAATATGTCTGGCCTAGATGCAGTTAAGTATAGAAGTGAACCTATCATTCCACGATAGAGCTTCTGACATACTTTACCACTTTTATCTTCTTTCTCCAAAATGCATGTAGGATGCATTGGAGTCTTGGCCACTGTAGATTCCAGCATATTGAACTTCTTCAGAAGTTCTTTAGTGTACTTGCTCTGATGGATATATGTTCCTTCTGGTGTTTGATCAACTTGTATTCCCAGAAAGTACTTTAATTCTCCCATCATACTCATCTCAAATTCAGCCTGCATCATCTCAGAAAATTCTTTGCATAGAGATTGATTAGCAGAACCAAATATAATATCATCAACATAAATTTGCACAATTAAGATATCATCTTTATAAGTCTTGCAAAAAAGAGTTGTATCTACTTTACCCCTTACAAACTCATTCTCCAGAAGGAATGAGCTAAGTCTCTCATACCATGCTCTGGGAGCTTGCTTCAGACCGTAGAGTGATTTCTTCAATTTGAACACATGGTCTGGTTTCTTTTCATCTTCAAAACCTGGGGGTTGATGAACATAGACTTCCTCTGAGATATAACCATTTAGGAAGGCACTCTTTACGTCCATCTGATGTAGAACTATGTTGTGATTTACTGAGAAGGAGATCAACAGTCTAATTGCCTCCAGTCTTGCTACCGGAGCAAATGTTTCAGTGTAGTCTATTCCTTCCTGCTGGCTGTAGCCTTGAGCAACTAGCCTTGCCTTGTTTCTGACTACTTCTCCTTTCTCATTTAGCTTGTTTCTGAATACCCATTTCGTTCCAATAACATGGACACTCTCAGGCTTCTTCACTAAGCTCCAAACATCGTTCTTGGAGAATTGATTCAGTTCTTCTTCCATGGCCAGAATCCAATCCTTGTCCTGAAGAGCTTCATCTATGGACTTGGGTTCAATTAAGGACACCAATCCTTTCAGACTCAGCAAGGTCTCTTCAGAGGGTCTGAAGGCAGATCTGGTTCTGACTGGTTCATCTTTGTTGCCCAGAATCAATTCCTTAGGGTGAGCTGCAGTGATTCTGCTCTTCTTCAGAGTTTGTGAGTTAGAGGGACCAGCTTCTTCCTCTGGTTCATCTTCCTCTGGCTCAACTTCCTCTGGAGCTTTGCCTTTGTCAGAAACATTAATGCTTAAATCTGCAAACTTTTCAACTAGCTTTGACTGGTCAGAGTCAAGCTTATCATCAAATCTAACATGAATAGATTCTTCAATAGTCTTAGCATCAGTATTATAAAATCTAAAACCTTTAGATCTATCAGAATAACCAAGTAATAGACACTTAGAAGACTTAGCATCAAATTTATGCAATCTATCCTTAGTATTGAGAACATAACAAACACAGCCAAAAGGATGAAAATAAGAAATGTTGGGTTTTATGTTCTTCCACAATTCATAAGGAGTCTTATTCAGAATTGGTCTCACAGAGATTCTGTTCTGAATGTAACATGCTGTATTTACTGCCTCTGCCCAAAAGTGCTTAGCCATGCCAGTTTCTTGGAGCATGGTTCTAGCCATCTCCTGAAGAGTTCTGTTCTTCCTCTCAACAACACCATTTTGTTGAGGAGTTCTGGGACAAGAGAAATCATGTGCAATTCCATAGGAATCAAACAGACTCTCAAACTTGTCATTCTCAAACTCTCCACCATGGTCACTTCTGACACGCACAATCCTACAAGCCTTCTCGTTTTGCACTTGAGCAATGAAGGTAGAGAACACAGCATGAGACTCATCCTTGCGGGTTAGAAACTTTACCCATGTCCAGCGGCTATAGTCATCAACGATAACCATCCCATATCTCTTGCCACCTATAGACTCAGTTTTCACTGGTCCAAAAAGGTCGATATGCAGAAGTTCCAACGGCCTTGAGGTTGAGACAACATTCTTTGCCTTGAAAGGGACTTTTGTGAATTTGCCTTTCTGACATGCTTCACAAAGAGCGTCTGAAGCGAACTTCAGATTGGGTAAGCCCCTGACAAGGTTTAGCTTGCTCAGCTGAGAAATCTTTCTCATACTGGCATGCCCTAACCGTCTATGCCATACCCACTGCTCTTCATTAACAGACAGAAGGCACTTCACATTCTGAGCCTCCAACTCAGATAATCTGATCTTATAAATGTTGTTCTTCCTCTTGCTGTTAAACAGAACAGAGCCATCGATCTGACTTACAGCCCGACAGGACTTTTGATTGAATATAACATCATAACCCTTGTCAGCTAATTGACTTATAGACAATAAGTTATGTGTTAAACCGTCTACCAATAAAACATTATCAATGCATGGACTACTATCTACACAAATAGTACCAGTACCAACAATTTTACCCTTTTCATTTCCTCCGAAGCCAACTTCGCCTCCAGGCTTAAGTTTCAGCTCTCGGAACATACGCTTTTCTCCCGTCATGTGACGCGAGCATCCACTGTCCAGATACCATGATTGGTGTTTCAGTGGAGCTATCAAGGATATCTGCAACATAGATGATCTTGTCCTTAGGTACCCACTTTCTGGGTCCTCTTTTGTTAGTTACCCCAGAGGTTCTGATCACCTTGGGTGTCTCAACATAATATTTTAAAGGAATATTTGCATGATATTTAGTCATAGAGAAAGATCCCTTTTTAAGAGGATGTTTAGCAACTTTAGCAGGTACAGGATCAGGCAATATGGTACCAGAGGGAACAAAGCATTCATACAAGGATTTAGCTTTAGACACAGAAGGCTCATTTCTAATTGGTTTAGAATAGCCAATGCCATGCATTCCATTTCTGCTTACGCCATAGATCATTGAAGCCATTAAGCTTCTATCTACGCTTTTAGCCAGGAATCTTTGAAAAGATTTTTCATACTTAGATTCATGCTTACTATCAGAGGCATCGCAGGCAATAACTTCTTCTAACTTAGCAATTTGATTCTTAAGCACAGAGTTAGAATTAACTAAAGCATGGTTATCATTTTTCAAATCAGATATGATTTTCTCATGTTCAGAAGGAGTTTTAGAAACAGCAGATAAGTTCTTTTTCAGCTTCTTATGCTTAGACAACAAGGAGTTATACTTATCCGTGATATCAGACAAAGCATGTTTCAGTTCAGAGGTAGAGAAGGAAGCGAATACCTCATTTTCATCGTCAGAGTCTGGATCTCCTTCTGATTCTGAGTCAGAGTCAACAGCTTCCTTTGACTCTGCTCCTTTGTCTTTGACAATGGCCATGAGTCCTTGGACTTCACCATCAGAGTCAACATCCTCTGACTCTGATTCATCGAATGTCACCATCAGACTCTTCTTGGTCTTGAAGTGCTTCTTTGGCTTCTTGTCTTTCTTCAACTTTGGACAATCACTTTTGTAGTGCCCAGATTCTTTGCACTCAAAGCATGTGACTTCCCTGATTGAAGACTTCTTCTGGCCTGAGGACTCATACTTGCCTTTTGCCTTTCCAGAGCCTTTGAACTTGCTCTGCCTGTGCTTCCAGATGCGGTTGAGTCTCTTGGAGATCAGAGTCAGCTCATCTTCACCAGAATCTTCTGATGCTTCTTCAGATTCTTCTTCTTCAGCTTGAAGAGCCTTTGACTTCTCAACCTTAGCCTTTTCAGATTTGGATTTCAAGGCTATGGACTTTTTCCTCAGATCTTGCATCTCTGAGCGTTTCAGCTCATGGCATTTCAAAATGCTGATGAGTTCTTCTAAACTCATATTCTCAACGTCTCTCGTGAGCTCTATTGAAGTCACCAAAGGCATCCAGCTTTCAGGAAGACACCTGATGACCCTTATGACATGATCTTTTGTTGTGTAGCTCTTGTTGAGAGGTCGTATGCCAGCTACAAGCAATTGAAATCTGGAGAACATTTCTTCAATGGACTCATTTGGCTCCATGATGAAGGATTCATACTTTTGGATCAAAGACAATGCCTTTGATTCTTTGACTTTCTTGTTTCCTTCATGAGACATCTTCAGAGAATCAAAAATGCCTTTAGCAAACTCACGATCTGTAATCTTCTGGTACTCCTCATAGGAAATAGCACTTAGAAGAATTGCTCTTGCTTTGTGATGTTGTGAGTACAGCTTCTTTTGTTCTGCAGTCATCTCTGACCTTGGGATCTTCTTGCCATCTGCATCGACTGGACGCTCATAGCCATCCACAATAATATCCCAGAGATCTGCATCGAAACCCAGAAAGAAACTTTCCAGTCTATCTTTCCAATATTCGAACCTTTGACCATCGAACATAGGAGGCTTTGCGTTGTAACCATCTCTTTGAGTTTCACTGGTGGTGGCAGCCATTGTTTTTCACACCGGCCCGGATCACTGAACACTGTTAGGTGTGGTAATCAGAACTTGCGCTCTGATACCAATTGAAGGTATGAAAAACGATAGAAAGGGGGGGGTTTGAATAACGTTTTCAGTACAAAACTTCCACCTTAAGGATTTTGGCAAATCTTTCGAGAACTCAAGTGCTAAAGATAAGAGATAGAAAAGCACACAAGGATTTTATCTTGGTTCACTTGATAAATCACTCAAGCTACTCCAGTCCACCCGTTAAGGTGATTTCTTCCTTCTTAGAATGAAGGCAATCCACTAATCAGGTAAGAGTTACAACTGCACTTGAAACCTACAAGTGACTAACAATTACACTGACTTAGCTCACACTAAGATTCACTCTCTTAGTCTTCTCTAGGATCCGATCAACCTTGATCTCCTAAAGGAACTACCACTAAGATTCACTCTCTTAGTCTTCTTAAGGATACTGACCTACCCGGTCCCTTAAGGAAAATCAAACAACTGTTTGAGGTTGGTGTTTACAAAGGTTTGCTTCTAAATAAGCTGAGTGTAAACTAAATAAATTACAAGATGAAAGAAAGCTTAGAATATTTTTGAATATGTCTTGCGTGTGTGTATTGCTTCTTGCTAGTTTCTTCTAGCCGCTTCTTTCAATCTTCAGCCTTTATATATACTCCAAGGATTAGGGTTGAGCGTTGCATGGGAAATGCTACCGTTGGAGGGCAGTTCTGGAAAATCCAGCTTCTGTTGTGGCTGAGAACGTTAGGTAGGTCGTCAGGAAGGTACACTTGCTTTTGTACTTGGATAGCGACTTGACCTTTTAACCTCGGAGACCTCTGATCAGAGGAATACTTCATATTGGAACTTGTGAAGCCGGTTGATCAGAGTCAGAGGGAAAGCACAGATCCTCTGACCATTGTATCTTCTGATTCTGAACTCAGAGGGAAGAACATGGCCTTCAGAGTTTCTTGCTTCTGGACTTCAGAGTTTCCACTATTCAGCTTCTGGATCTTCAGAGTCTTCTACACCATCAGAACATCTGAACCTTCAGTGTTTCTTGGTTATCAGAACTTCTGGATCTTCAGAGCTTCTAGCGACTGAGTCCACATCAGAGTTTGTATAGCTTCAGAACTTCTGAAGCTTTTCCACTGTTCATACTGAACATGGTGAATGCGAAAGCGTTGCTTGGGTCACTCTTTATACACAGTGCTTCTGATTTGTGTGAGATTGAGTTGAGGTCAGAGCCTGTAAATAGCACACTCAGAAAAACACGTTAGAGTACCACAATTGTTCATATCAAAAGGTTAACTTGTAATCATCAAAACATAGAGTTGTACTACTAGATCAAAACTTGATCTTACAACTAGAGGGAGGTTTAATTTTTTGTTGGACAACATCTCTAAGAAGCTTGCTACTTGGAAGACAAATTTGTTGAACCTTGCAGGGCGGGTTTGTCTCTCTAAAGCTGTAATGTCAGCCATTCCTACTTACTCCATGCAAGTTTTTTGGCTGCCAAAACGTCTTACCAACAGGATTGATCAAACTGTTAGGTCATTTATCTGGTCAAAAACTAATGGCAATCGGGGTTGGCATCTAGTCAATTGGAACACCATAACCCGAGAGAAGGATGTTGGAGGTTTAGGAGTAAAGGTCATGGCTGACCATAACATAGCTCTCCTGGGAAAGGCTATTTGGCATCTCCTGATCAAGTCTGAGAAATTGTGGGTTGAGGCGCTCTCCCACAAATACCTCCAAGAAAACTCAGTGCTGAATGCTCCAGTTCGTGCGTCTGCCTCCCCAGTTTGGCGGGGTCTCATGCGAGCCCGTGATAGCCTTAGAGAAGGCTTCAAATTCCGGCTGGGAAACGGCGCCTCTTCGATTTGGTACAGAGATTGGACAGGGCAGGGGAAGCTCGGGATGAAGCTCCCGTTTGTCCACATCTCTGACACTCAACTATGCCTGAAGGATTTGGTTCTAAATAACTCTTGGAATCTTAATCGGTTATACACCTTGCTACCAGAAGATGTTAAAGAATCCTTTTCGCGTGTCACTCCCATTCTAGATGCGACGGTAGGGGATTATTGGACCTGGTGTGGGGAAGACTCTGGTGTCTACACGGTGAGGAGTGGGTATTCTTGGATCAGAAAGGCGCGTACAGGTGCAGAGGTCCACCAAGAATGGAAGTGGGTTTGGAAGCTCCCAGTCCCTGAGAAAGTTCGAATGTTCATATGGCTGGCTCTTCATGATTCTCTGCCGGTGAATGATCATAGACATAAATGTCGTTTGGCAGCTTCGAGTGCCTGCGCGAGATGCTCTTCAGGTGTCGAAGATGCTTTCCACGCACTCCGCGACTGCCCCCATTCTCGCGAATTGTGGGGAAAGTTTGGTGCTTGGAGATGGCCTAATTTCAGGTCCACAAATTTGAGAGATTGGATACAAGTTCTGTCGACTGGTCCTCACGCTCGTCGCTTCCTAGCAGGACTTTGGAGCACATGGAAATGGAGGTGTAATATGTGTATGGATCCGCAACCCTGGACGCTAGAGATTGCCTGGAGGAAAGCCTGCCATGATCATGACTCCTTCTATCTGTTCCTTAAACCAGAGATGTTGGATACTGATTTTTCTTGGTTAAAAGTCCGCTGGACAGCTCCTCCTTTGGGATTCATGAAAGTAAATGTTGATGGCAGTTGGCTTGAAAGTAATGGGCACATAGGAGGAGGAGGCTTGATGAGGGATTGTGCTGGAGATTGGTGTTGCGGGTTCTTTAGTCATGAGGAGCAGGGAAGTATTTTTGCGGCTGAAGCTTTGGCTCTCCGCGAGGGATTAGTTATGGCTTGGAGAAAGGGAGCTCGTCAGATCGTGTGCGAATCAGACTGCAAGGTATTGATTGATATAGTACAAAAGCGAGACCAGACTGCCCATCATGCTCAAGCTCCTTCAGGAGATTTATGGACTAGTCGATAGGTGCTGGCGAGTTGAGCTTTGCTGGATTCCAAGGGAGTCTAATGGAGTTGCAGATTGGATGGCCAAACTAGGTGCAAGAAGCAGGTGGAAAGGGACTCAGTTTGTTGACTCTCTAGACCAGGAACTTGAGGTCCTTGTACTTCAAGATAAGTTAGGCGTGCTTTAGTTTTTTTGTTTCTGTTTTGTTCAATTCCGATGTATCAAAAAAAAAAATTTCCAAAAAAAATGTAAAATATTATTAACTCAAAATAAAAGTTTTTATTTTAAAGCTAGGAAGTTTTTTTTTTTTTTTTTAACACTTCGAGCATAATTCTTTTATTTGTTTAAAACATAATTATAATTTTAAAAACTAAAAAAGTCTTTTAAAAAAAACTAAAAAAGTAAGGATTAATTTAACTAAGTATTATTTTCATCCACTCCAAAATTTTCAAAAACATATAGTAAATATTATTAACTCATTAAGTTGAATTCGAATTTGAATAATTAATAGGTGATCAATAGTAGTTTTTTAATTAATAGTCTATAAATAGCATGTTTAAATATGTTATAATTATATGAAAAGTTATTCACGTTATTTTAAGTCTGAATTTAATTGATTAACAATCTCATTATTTCCAAAAAAAAATCAATTTAATAATACTTAATGCAAAATTTGTCAACTAGAAATGTTTGGAAGATCATATTAATTGATGTAATTTTATTCAAATTCGAAATCTTAATAATATATAAAGTCCATCCACCAAAGTGGGCCATATAGTCACTTAAATGATATATGTTTTAATTTTATTAGTGGTTAAAATGAATTTCCAAATGTCTTCTTCTGATTGGTCCACAATTGATGATTTCTCATTAGTCCAAATTGATGACTCAGTAAATTAATAAATTCAAAATTTAATTCATTCAACTAATACATTTAAAATTTAAATTTTGAAACATGTTTAAATAGGAAATAATTATGTTCTACAAATTAGTTGCTAGAAAACAGGACTAGAATATTTTTTCTTTTATGTTCTACAAATTAACACTGGAGATAAACAATCAAGAAAGATAAAAAATTATTATCACTTAACACATGTGATTTTGACTTTTTTGCTTTTAGCCACCACGCAATTTTGACTTTTTGTTTTGTTTTTTGAACGTGACTGTTTTTTTTTACAATAGGAAAACAAGCAATTTTAACTATGAGAATGGAATCTTTCACAAATTCACCTCAAAAGAAAAGTTATTAAATATGGCTTCATTTATATAACCAAATCGACCAAAATAATGAGAATGAAATCAATTCCCAAATAACCGCACCATAAATATTTATGATTTAATGAATTCAAACCCGTTATCAAATCCTAGCACTGATTTTGGACACACCAAATGGCAATTTGAAACACGGCGCATTTCTAAATTCTAATGCAAGTTTTCTTTCAATAGGTTAAATCAAAAAATTAAATTTCAGCTCACAATAGGTTAAATCACCAGATGAATAGATTGAAAAAATGCTACAAATCAGTACTAGAATAATCCTGCCTTTATAAATCATATAAATCACCTGATGAATGAATTGGTATTCTTCTAAAATGAGAACACCCCAAGTTTTTGGAAAATAACTTCCCTCACCTTTTTTTGAACGTAACTTCTCTCACCTTGATTCTTCTATTCGTGAATTTTTTTATTTGAGTTCCTGCTTGTGGCTTTGAAATTTGGTGGTGGATTTCCTCATGTGTTTATGTTTCTGTTTGGCGGATGTAGCTTTAATTCGGTGCTCTTCAGCTTTAAGATTTGGGTTTTATGTTTGTGTTGGGAGAGATATTTATTTTGGCTATAATTAAGCTTCATATGAAGTTTGGTAGTGAGGTGATGATTGGAAGAAGATGAAGGATCGGAGAAGGATTTTTGCTGGGTGTGTGATTGGGAGAAGAAGATGATTGAGAAGAGTTTTATTGGTTAATTAATTTAATTAACCTAATTAAATAATATTTTTTGAAAGATTAAATAATATTTAATTATATATTTTATGATGTATAAAAAAAATTAATTATATTTTGTTAATAAAAAAATGAAATGGAGTTTTGGTTATAGTCCTTCTATTAGCCACATCATCATTTTTTTACGGACATTAACGGTAAGGGCTAAAAGCTCACTATTATTTTCCAAAGAATTTTTTTTAGAAGGGCCAAAACCAAAATAACACTATAATAGAGAGACCTACAACATATTTAAGCCTTGAAAAAAATTAAAATTTTCAAAAATTGTGCCCTTTTTTCATACTCTCAGTGCTATAAAACTCCTCAACTTCATTACAGTTCAAGCACGAAAAAAAATTTCTTCCATACTGTTGATTTCATCTTTTCCCAGCAATTATATATCTTTTGCTCCATGGCTTTGCAAAACTTTGTTGTTCTATAAGATATCGGGAATGTTTAATCTTACCTATTTTTATTATGAAATTGTATAAATCTCTTTTGTATTGGTGATAAGTGCCAATTTTACGTAGTTTTCCATTGTTATTAAGGCACTTATCTATGTGATTTATGGAAATTATCTTGCAAATTGACCCCATTTTGATTAGAATTTATAGAAATGAGAGTTTTGATTTAGAAGATGTTTTATATATGATTCCAATCTCAATTGTTGGTGTAGGAAGGTGATTAGGAAGAAATACAAGAGTTGATAGAGAAGTGGATAGTTTTGAAGGCTTCTGTCAAAAAGGCGCTCAGCATCCTTGAAGAGCGCTCAGCACCATTGCCACAGAAGAGGAAAATGGAAGTTCTGTCAAAAGGGCGCCCAGCACACTTTAAAGGCGCTCAGCACCTTTTCAATAGATAGGGTAATCTGTGCAAAATGCGCTCAGCACATGAAAAGTGCGCTCAGCATGATTAGGGCGGTGGCAAAACCCATCAGTGAAGGAATCAGGGTGCTGAGCGCCCAGAAAACATGCTCAGCACCCTGTACACGAATTTTATATAAAAAGACCAAAATCCCATCAGAAAGAACTTCTTCTTGGATCATAACTGAAACCCACCACTTAGGGAAAGAGAGAACTCGAAGGATAGTATCAAGGGAGGTATAGGAGACTTGGGAGAAGGCTTTGGAGCCGATTTCATCGCCGGGGAACCGTCACGTATTCGGTTTTTCATCGTTCTTCTTCTCTTTTATGATTGTAAAGCTATCCATGGAAATGGATAGCTAATTTCTCATTTGTTGGGATTATAACTAGTTGTTTTGATACTCATGTGATCTATTTGATTTCCTTTCATGCAAATTTCATGTTTCTATGCTAAAGAATCAATGGTTTTCTCTTTTGCTTCATGCTACATCTTAGGTTTGATCCCCTTGGGTATTTTGATTGATTCAAACTTGTGTAGGGAACTCACACGTTCTTGAGTCTGAACTAGAGTTAATCATATGTTTCTTTTCCATGATTCAATGATTTTTACCTTGTGCTTCATGCTTGTTTTGGATTGATCACCTAGAACATGAATTTAGATTTAATAGGATGGTGGGAACTAACTATTTAAATATGAATTAGGTAAAATCATCTAATGATTCTAAGGTCTAGGGATAGGGTTAGATCATTAGTCTATTCAAACATCTATGCTTAATGCTACTCATTATTGTTAATCGATCAAGGGATTGAAGGTTAATATAGGGAGTTGATAATCTTCTACACCGGGGGACTGGGTAGTAAGATAAGAAATGGTGGGAGGAATCAATTGCATAGAACAATATTTGTATGTGAATCAATAGAATACATAGAGGTCAAACAACGAAACTCTAATCCCAGCAAAACTATCTACCTTGGTGAATCCAACTACTTTACCTGCTTTCTTTATATTTTCATGTTCTTAAACAAACCCCTAATATCTCTGTTAACCATCATTTGAGTCTGTTAGCTATTGAACGACATAAGTATTACACCTCCTTGTGGATACGACAAAACCCTTTACTATACTACAATTGAGTCTTGAGAGATTCAAACGTAGAGTGGTAAAAATTCTTTCAACAAATTGGCGCCGTTGCCGGGGAGGTGTGTCATTACTTATTGCATTGCAATAGTTTTCATTCTTGAATGATTGTGAATATAGTGTATAGTCTTTGTTTTCAGTTTAATTTTCCTTGTTGCTACTAATCTTTTGTGTTAGTTAGCTAGTTCAAGAGGAGAAGCGACAAGAAGCTTCTGAATCACTACCTTCTCAAAATGTATCAACCGTCTCAAACATACGATCCCTCCGAAGAGGATAGGATTTCTAAGCTTGAGGATACCTTGGTGCAATTCATGCAATTGTCAATGATTAATCAAAGGAATACTGAGACTTCCATCAAGAACTTGGAGGATCAATTGGGAAAGCTAGCTAACATGGTAGCTGAACATGGAAGAGCAATGGTTGAAGCACAAGTGGAAGAAAGTGAGGAAGAAGAAGAAAAATCAAAAAAAGAAGAAAGAGATCCAACCCTTCCCCATTTACCGATTCCTTCAAGCCCTCCACAGGTAAAACATGATGAGGATGAGGTAAGCGTTGAAGATTTTGATAGCATATCACATCACCAATGCAATGATGAAATTATTAATGTTGAGCATATTGACTCTGTATTTGGTGATAGGCTTGACGAGAAAGTTCCATCAAATTCATCAAAGAACTTTAAATTTGCATTCATTCATATGCATGTAAATACATTGGCATGTGAGTTGAATATAGGTGAATTGGGTTTGATTGAGGAAATTAAGAAAAAGAATGAGATTCTGATGGCTTGGAAAACCTTTGTTAGAAAACTAGATTAAATCCAAGTCAAAAGGCCAAAAAAAAGGAAGGGGTTATACTATAACCCTTGTTTGTGGTCACCGTGATAGTGCTTGCGTCAAGCTAATGACGTTAAACAAGCGCTTCTTGGGAGGCAACCCAGTGTTTTTATTGCTTTTGTTATATTTATGTTTTTATGTGTTTTAGTAAGTGGTAATGTCATTTTGTGAAGCTTTGATTCATTGTGTGCTTTAACGTGCTTCACAAGTTTTGATAGATATATTGAGTGTGTTCATAAGCTTTGGAAGCAATGAAAATGATAAACTTTGAATTTGAGGAGGTGACTTGTGAAAATGCATGAAATTTGAATGGAATTTGGATCATGTGAAATTTCTGTTCAAAATTTGAGTTTGGGGGTTGTTACAGGTTCAACTAAGTGTTTATCATGCATATGGATTGATGGTATGCAAGGTTTGTATGAATTGTAAAATCTGAGGTATGTGGTTGTGTGGTCTTAAGTGAAAAACAAGTCCCACTATGGTATTTTCTTCATAAACTGTGCAAAGTTTCTTCCTATTGCTTGTGAACCATCTCATAATGTGTTTTGAATGTCGTTTTTCAAGTTTTAGGATAAGTTTTAGTGAACTTCTTGATGGTGTGAGGGAATTGCAAAAATGAAGGTCTATTTGTGCTTGTCATGTCCATGGAGTGAGTTATGATGTCATGCGCTTCAATTGTGTATCTAAAAGCTCTCAACAAGTTTTAAATAATGTTAATATATGGTTTTGAGGCCTAGCATGAAGGAAATGTAAGAAGTTCAAAATATAAGGTATTGAGTTGTGAAATAAGTGAAATTTGACCCTAAATGGAGCTTAGAGTGACTTTTGTGCAAAATGTGCTTCAATTTCTAATCTTAAGTTATGCACAAGTTTCATAGGGTATATAAATGTGTTTGAACCAAATGGCATGTGTTAAAATTGTTTGAATCAAAATTTGGCCTATTGAGTTGTGGAAATGCATGAAACTTGACTTTGAAGCTTGGATTGTAAATCACTGATGAATTGAGCTTGAGTGTTGATTTTTAAGGCTTAGGCATGTTTCATATGATGAATGGATGTGAAAGAATCAATTGGCATGCTCTGAAAATTCAAAACTCAAAATTTGACCTACCCACTTGTGATTTAAGAGAGTTTTGAGTTCTTGTGGAAATTGTCAATTTGATCTTTTGATTTTGGATTTGTGATTGAAAATTTAGTTTGAAAAAGATTTGAGCAAGTTTAAATGAGTGTTTAGAGTGTATTAGTGAAGGTGAGGAGTGAAAACTTAGTCTAGAACAAGCATTGGATATAGCACTTGTGAAAAACCAGAGTTTTCAACTGCAACACCATTATGCAGGTCTTATTTCTGTCCAAAACACGCTTAGCGTGTTATTTGGGGTGCTTAGCGCCCTGAATTTTGCAAAGCATAATGGATTCACTGCCATTTTAGCGCTCAGCGCTAGGTTTGGGCGCTCAGCGCCACCCCTGAAACAGCAATACATGCTTTACTTCAAATGTACATAACTTCTTCATTTCTTATCGGATTTAAGAAAATGACCACTCTTTGGAAAGATCTTGAAGTCTATTTTCATATGGACTTGAGTTTTTACTATTATAACACTTTTATTTTCTCATTTCTCTCTTGTATTCTAACATGTTTCAAGTGACTGTAAGGCAGATTAACAAGAAAATCATAAAGTTTGGCCTGAGGACAGTCCATTTCTCAAGGAGGGAGTGAGACATCAAGGATTTGATTAGTGATCTTGGATTCAAAGCATTCACATCATGAGGGAGTCCACTTTACCTTGTTTCTAGTTTCTTTTTAATAGTATAGTTTTATATATAGCACTTGTGTCCTAGATTTCATGTTTCTCTGACTGTTATCAATACTAGCATGACTGTTGTGAGAATTGCTTGATATATGATATAAAAATGAATGATTCTATGATAGAAGTTGTGTTTGCACTCATTGATGTCATGACTAGATATGATTGCATTATTCACTTGGAATTCTTGAAGCATAACAAGAAAATTACTTGAAAATCAGGGTTATTTGAAACTTTTTAGCCTGTGAGGGAGTGTTCCTATACACTGTGAGTTGAGAGAGCATCACTTCTTTGCATGGTTGATTTTGTTTGAGTCTCTGATATCATTGGCTGCATGGAATTGATAGGAAAGGATCAAGGCATATTTTGTTATGTATATATAGCTACTTAGCTAAATAGCCTTCCTATTTCAATAGAAGTCCATTTGTTACCCCTTTGAGCCTGAATGTTGAATGTTGTGTGTATTGTTCTTCACTATAACCCTATCCCTAAAAGAAAAACAACGATTTTCCTAAGCTTGATAGGCTAAGAGAGCATTCACTAGTGTGAGTTGTATGCAAGTTGGGGGGAGAAGGCTTTTGTGCTAAATTTCATGTATGCTTTGGATTCAATATCTTTGTATGTGCTTCAAAAGTAAAAGAAAAGAAAAAGCATAAAAAAAAATGTGTAAAAAACAAAAAGAGAATAAAGAAGTGATTGATGAAAGAAAAGGGTTAAGTTGAAAGAAAATGGTGAATGAGAGTTGGTTTAAATCAAGTTGAGGGGAGTGAATATCATGAAAGTAAGCTATGATTGCTCTCTAAGCTTGTTGAGTTTCTTTGATTATCCAGAAAAACCAAATTCATTGAAGCCTAGCCTCATTACAACCCTAAAAGTCCTAAGTGATCCTTGATTGCACATGTGATTTTGATGATTGTGGAGACAGGTAACAATCTTGACTTTTGTAATTCAGTGATGTACATGAGTAAGACACTAACCTTGCCTGATTCATATTCTATATCTAGGCTGGATTAAATTTTTCCTGATCAAGAGTAATTGAGTGTGTGCCTATTGAATTTTAGGTTGAATAAGTAGTTGTATCAATGTTATGAATTCTCTTGTGGGTATCATGTTTCTATTTTGGATCATTCATACAATCTGTGTGAAATCTTGCAATTTGAACTTTGAAAATGTTTCAGTCATGCTTGCTTGATTGCAGTCTTGACCTTTTGTTTGAGGACAAACAAAGTGCTAAGTTGGGGGGAGTTGATAAGTGCCAATTTTACGTAGTTTTCCATTGTTATTAAGGCACTTATCTATGTGATTTATGGAAATTATCTTGCAAATTGACCCCATTTTGATTAGAATTTATAGAAATGAGAGTTTTGATTTAGAAGATGTTTTATATATGATTCCAATCTCAATTGTTGGTGTAGGAAGGTGATTAGGAAGAAATACAAGAGTTGATAGAGAAGTGGATAGTTTTGAAGGCTTCTGTCAAAAAGGCGCTCAGCATCCTTGAAGAGCGCTCAGCACCATTGCCACAGAAGAGGAAAATGGAAGTTCTGTCAAAAGGGCGCCCAGCACACTTTAAAGGCGCTCAGCACCTTTTCAATAGATAGGGTAATCTGTGCAAAATGCGCTCAGCACATGAAAAGTGCGCTCAGCATGATTAGGGCGGTGGCAAAACCCATCAGTGAAGGAATCAGGGTGCTGAGCGCCCAGAAAACATGCTCAGCACCCTGTACACGAATTTTATATAAAAAGACCAAAATCCCATCAGAAAGAACTTCTTCTTGGATCATAACTGAAACCCACCACTTAGGGAAAGAGAGAACTCGAAGGATAGTATCAAGGGAGGTATAGGAGACTTGGGAGAAGGCTTTGGAGCCGATTTCATCGCCGGGGAACCGTCACGTATTCGGTTTTTCATCGTTCTTCTTCTCTTTTATGATTGTAAAGCTATCCATGGAAATGGATAGCTAATTTCTCATTTGTTGGGATTATAACTAGTTGTTTTGATACTCATGTGATCTATTTGATTTCCTTTCATGCAAATTTCATGTTTCTATGCTAAAGAATCAATGGTTTTCTCTTTTGCTTCATGCTACATCTTAGGTTTGATCCCCTTGGGTATTTTGATTGATTCAAACTTGTGTAGGGAACTCACACGTTCTTGAGTCTGAACTAGAGTTAATCATATGTTTCTTTTCCATGATTCAATGATTTTTACCTTGTGCTTCATGCTTGTTTTGGATTGATCACCTAGAACATGAATTTAGATTTAATAGGATGGTGGGAACTAACTATTTAAATATGAATTAGGTAAAATCATCTAATGATTCTAAGGTCTAGGGATAGGGTTAGATCATTAGTCTATTCAAACATCTATGCTTAATGCTACTCATTATTGTTAATCGATCAAGGGATTGAAGGTTAATATAGGGAGTTGATAATCTTCTACACCGGGGGACTGGGTAGTAAGATAAGAAATGGTGGGAGGAATCAATTGCATAGAACGATATTTGTATGTGAATCAATAGAATACATAGAGGTCAAACAACGAAACTCTAATCCCAGCAAAACTATCTACCTTGGTGAATCCAACTACTTTACCTGCTTTCTTTATATTTTCATGTTCTTAAACAAACCCCTAATATCTCTGTTAACCATCATTTGAGTCTGTTAGCTATTGAACGGCATAAGTATTACACCTCCTTGTGGATACGACAAAACCCTTTACTATACTACAATTGAGTCTTGAGAGATTCAAACGTAGAGTGGTAAAAAATCTTTCAACAATTGGCTCATATATAATTTTAGTTTTTGTTTTAATTTGCAGGACTTTGTCTTGGTTATTGAATACGAGGCAATGCAGCTTAAACTTTTAAATGTCGGGACGTGCTACATTGTTGACCCTCTAGGAAAAACTTTAGTGTTGAAGTCCGAAGTTCATGATGGGTTTGCTGTAATAACCGATGGATGGACTGACATTCGATCATTTTACAAATTCAGTTTCAATTGTTGGTTTCTTTTTTGCCAAATAAGAAAATCCACCTTTAATATCTCTATTGAGGCTTTAGACGAGATAACGTATCACAGTTATCCTGTTGTCACAAAACCTAAAAATCTTATGTTTATTCGTCCTTTAGTTCCTTTTACTAACAATAGAGATATTCCTTCTAAATCAAAAATTGATAGCGATCGCCGAGCTCTTATCATATAAAAGGAAACTTCCTGAAATCATTGTGAGACTTTCGGCTTATGAGGCTTCAAGAGTCCAATTCGTAAGTTGGACTTTCCATTTGAGTATTTGTCGCATTCTTTATGTTTTTATTAGTAACATTTCGTCGATTTGATTGTTTGTTGGCTAAAAGTGAAAACTGTTATTTATGACAGTTTTTTACATCCACTATTACTCCATTTCTTATGGAATTTGGGCCAGCCCCGATTATCCTGCGCACACAAATTTGTAAAGATGTTTGCGGCAATCTTATGTCAACCAAAATATGAGAAATCAGGCTTGGAGTCGGTTGGAATAAGTTATGTTACCTCATGAACGTCCATGAAGGCGACTTCTGTTGTTTTAATATTTCCAATAGTATGTATAGAACCATTGGTGTGAGAGTTTACAAGGGTGAAATACTGTTAAGATTTTGTATGAGATTACCAACTTTTTTTCTTCTTATTATTATGCATTTTAAATTTTGGAATCTTATTATTATTTTAAAAATAGTATCATGTTATTTCATTCTAAGTTTATAAACTTGATTTGTCTTGCATGACATGTTTTGAATGTGGAGCTATATATTACCTATTATTATTATAGGTTTTACCTATATTATTATAACTTTATATTACCTATTACCAAATAAAATTGTGATAAAAATAAGGAAAATTCATGAGTAAATTTTGTTAGAATATGTTCTTAATAAAAATGTGATAACAATAATTGAAAACAGTCCATTTTATTCTAAAACGAAATAAAAGAAACTACATTATTATTACAATACTTTTTTATTCATCCGCTTTCCAACTGCAACCCAATTCCTCCTTACTCACTTGATTTTGAGTTAGGCTCCATCTGTTTTCCATTTTCGCTCGAAACCACTTCCGCATCAGGTGCTAAAACTAAATTTTAATCTTCTAAATGAATATTTGGTATATAATAATGATGATGAAGACGTTGGAGATGTTCTTGAAAAGAGTGGTACAAATCCATAAAGTTTATGGCTTGGTTTGCAGCTAATGAGAAATACCGGGACGAGCGGAATCTAACATATGCTGAATTTTCAGTAGATTTGTTAATCATAAAAGGATAGAATCTGAAAACCAAGAAAAAAAGGTTTTGGAAGACTACAATATATCTCTCCAAGCATCAGAGAGTTATATTACATGAGAATCCTGCTAACTATGCAAAAATGTTGTACATCATATAAAAGTATGAGAACGGTGAAGGGAATAACATATGATACTTTTAAGGAAGCATGCGATCAATTGAGATTGCTAACAAATGAGAAAGAATATATAGATGCAATTAAAGAAGTCTTTGATTTAGCTTCCGAAAAACAAATAGGGAAACTCTTTGTAAGAATGTTAATGATGAATTCAATCTGAAAACCTAATGATGTTTATGACGCATGCTGGCATCTCTTATCAGAAGACATTCTACACCATAGAAGAAAAACATTTCATAATACAAGTATGCAGGTTTTCAAGTTATATGATTTAGGTTTGAAATGTTTCTTTAATAATATAATTATTGCTTGGATTTAATTTAAATGAAATTCAAAATTTAGAAAATCACGTTGTGCATAATAATTTTGCAAAGTGTGTGAAGAACATTAGTTATCTTCGAAACCATTACAAAACATTAGTTAATCTTCCTTCTCGACTACAAAACTACAAATCGCAGATACTGATTTGAAAAATTTATGTGTCATTGAAATTGAGAAGTTACTCCAAAGAAATGATACGTCATTAAATGATTACCCATCTTTGTCACCTTCATAATATGATGAAGTCCTGCAATTTGACAATAGATTTATTGTCGATGAACTAAACTATGACAAAAAATATGCATTAAAGGTACAATATGAAGAGTTTCTTAGTATGCTTACACCTGAGCAATAGTCTGTATATGAGAGGTTGTCATATCTGTGTTGTCAAACTGAGGAGACTTCCATTTTTTATATGGCTATGATGGAACCAGAAAGACTTTTGTTTGGAACACTTTATCTGCGTTACATAAATTCATATGACTAATTGTGCTTAATGTTGCTTGCAATGACATATCATCATTACTCTTGCTTGGAGGCAAAACAACTCATTCTAAATTTTACATTTTATTAGTTGCTACAAAGACTTCAACATGCAATATAAAGCTGGAAAGTCTACGAACAAAGCTTCTGCTTGAAACAAGCCTTATATGGGACGAAGCTCCAATGTTGAAAAAGTTTTTTTTTTCCGAAGCCTTAGACGTTGCATTACGAGATTTAATGAGGTTGAAAAATGAAGACAACGTACATAAACATTTTGGAGAAAAAGTAGTAATACTTAAAGGTGATTTTAGACAAATAATACATGTAATAACTAGAGGAAGTAGACAACAAGTTTTGAAAACTATTGTAAACTCTTTATCGTTTTGGAAGCATTGCAAAGTTATGATATTGTCTAAGAACATGCGGCTAACGAAAACTAAGACGATTGATGAAGCAAAAGAAATCAAAGAGTTCGCAGATTGGATTCAT
Organism: Lotus japonicus; assembly: GCF_012489685.1. Classification (NCBI taxonomy): domain Eukaryota; kingdom Viridiplantae; phylum Streptophyta; class Magnoliopsida; order Fabales; family Fabaceae; genus Lotus; species Lotus japonicus. The sequence continues at coordinate 64,292,768 of NC_080042.1, forward strand.
AAAATTGAAAATAACGAACATCCTGATTCCAGAACATGAGAGTATAATGTTCAAATTTCGACAGATCTTGTCTTCCCAATTAGTCCTGACCAATTAATGAAATTGGTTAAATATACATATTTTGACATTCCGCACAAAATGAAGACCCTAATTTTTTTCAAAATAGAGCAATATTGGCCCCTACACTTGAGGTTGTTGAAATGATAAACACTTACATGTTTGACATGATAGTTGCACCAGAACATGAATATCTGATATCTGACTCTGCTTTTGCAATCTGTTGAATATTCTGAAATTAGAGGTGAGTGATTTACCACATAATTTTTGAACGACACTAAATGTTATGGAATGTCAAACCACAAACTATTATCGAAAGTTGGTACTTCAGTCACGCGTTTGAGAAATATAGACCAAGCAGCAGGTTTATGCAATGAAACTAGGTTAATTGAGGATGAACTCGGTGAACGTGTTATTGGTGCAATTGTTATCAAGGGAGCAAATGTTAATGACAAAGTGCACATTTTAAGAATGGACTTGGTTCCTTCTCATTCCGAATTTCCAATTAAATTCAGAAGAAGATAGTTTTCAATTGTAGTATGCGATATTAACAAAAACCAATGACAAACACTATCTCATGTTGGACTCTTTCTTCCGAGACCCATATTCACTCATGGTCAGTTATATGTACCTCTCTCTAGAGTACGCTCAAGAAAGAGTCTTAAACTTTGTATACTGGATGAGTCGGACAAACAACAGACCAATATTGTAAATGAGGAAGTTTTTGGAAATGTTTGATGTATACATCACAATTTCATTTATTTATTCTATTTTTCTCTCATATATTATTACACAGTTGACTTATACACAATTGACTTAATGATAATTTAAAAATTACATATATATTAAAAATAATTTATTTATTAAAAACATTCAACATAAAATTCCGTGCAGCGCACAGGTTATTACACTAGTAATATATAAAGCTCATCCACCAAAGTGGGCCACATTGCTACATAATTTCCAAATGTTTGCATTCTATTGGTTGTTACTATTGAATTTCCACATGGCTTATTCTGATTGGTCCACATTGTTTAATTTTCATTGGTTGAAATTAATGAGTCCATAAATCAATAAATAAATTAATAAATCAAAAAATATAAAAGTTAATAAATCATTCACCTTTCAAACATGACATTCAAATTTTGAATCAAAATTTGAAAAAACATTAATTTACGTAGTACCTGTGGAAAATTGATTCAAAATTGGTTCATCTTATTTTTGGAATATAAGTTTCTTTTTGGTATACATTAATGACTTTAATTTAGTCCATATTGATGACAAAAAAAAAAATTGAAAAATATCAAATAATTAAATCAATGAATCAATAATATATGTTTTCTCTCTCTTCCTAATAAATAAAAATAACATTATTGTTCTCTTTCTTACTTCTACGCCATTTCACCGTTTCAATTTTTTTTCATTCCTCTTCTTCATCTTCTTCGGAAGAAGGGCTTTTCTTCCTTTTCTGCACTGCCTTCCTGCAAATCCTTCGATCTTCCCATTCCTTCCTTCTTCTCCAGGTCATTTTTCTTTCTTTCTTTCACCTCGCATCGCTACTGCTTGATCGGAGTTGTCGTTTGATTTGCTCTGTCACACGAGAGCCATCGCCATCGATTGTTCCTCCCAAATTTTTTGCCTCCTATGATGCGCGGTACCTGCTGTATACCCAAGTTCGATCTCCTGTGCCTCTCCATTCCCTGCTCCAAGATGCCCAGTGGCTTCGGCGAGAAGGCCCTCACCTGGGGTCAAATCGCAAACATTTGGAATCGCGTATAGCAGAAGATGATGTCTACATCATAAAGGACATCTTGGTGGCGAATGTTGATGGTCGATTCAAGAACTCGATGAATAAGTATAGACTTAATTTCATCGGGAATACAAGGCTGTCGAGATCTGAATTCAAGGGGTTACCGAAACACTTCTTCAACTTTGTGCCGTTTCCGGAACTGATAGAAAAATCTGTTGATCAAACATCTTTGATAGGTACAAATACTTATTATGTAATTACTATATATTTAATCACTCTTCTCATTGTTACCTTCAAAACTGACTTAAATTGTGTGATCAATTTTTAAATTTGGACATACAAAACCGAAATAGCACTTTGGCATAGAAAACCTTAGTAGGCCGATGGAGCCACAGCCAAACAGAATACAAGCTACAAGTCACCACTCACAAGCAGTAACAAATAATTATCTTTACATAATGCTTCATTCATGAGAGTTCTAAAATTTGATTTTGATCAACTCTTTCTATTTACTAATGTATATTTTTCAATGAGTCTATTACATTATGCAAGTGATAGAAAATGAGTCGTAAAATTGATCATTGGAACATCAATCTCATCAATGTCATAATAAGCTTTCAAAAAATAAAAATGAGTCTGTAGAAATTAGGACGCTGAGCTGCCAGAAGCAACACATATATTACCTGCCAGCTAACTTGAAACTCAATGCTTCATATTTAGTTTTTTTTTAACATTTATCTGATGATCTTAATTTTCCTATCAAAATAACTGATCAATTCTTATTTGTTTATTTTTTAATTTAGATGTTATAGGACAAGTCGTGCAGAAAGATGAATTAAAGGAGAAGGAGAAAGAAGGAGGAACCCTGAAGCGTATAGATGTAGTCCTAGAAGATTTGGAGCAAGTGTGCCTCAATTCTATAGCTAGCATATGATATCATTAATGAATGCTCTATTTCCGCTGTCAGGTTCAAATTACATATAAATGTAATTGATGATCACGGATCTGCCACATTGGTACTATTTAATCGAGTAGCATCCTTGCTGATGAACCAAACAGCGGAAGCACTAAAAGCATCCATGCCAAAGGTTGTATTTTCACATGTTGTATCCCTCACGTTCTTTTAAGATGCAATATTTATAAAACTCTTTATTTAATTAATTGTTCCCCACAGGATGCCCCATCTTCTGAATTCCCGCCTCAATTCGATGCTTTAATAGAGAAGGTATATCTATTCAAGGTCGAGGTTGTGACGACCAAACTCACACCCTACCTAAACTATAAAATAATAATATCTTCAGAAAACAACACTTTTATTGATGAACTTTGAAAAAAGTACAAGACCTTTGGGTCAGAATTCATCGTTGTCCAATTGATAGTCTGAGAACGTCTCCAGGAAAGTTAGCCGCGCTAAGCGTCATTAAAAGCAATTCCTTTCCTTAGACAAGATGTCCCAGAGTCTCGCATGGACTCCTCTGAATCTTTCCCGATTACTTTGACAAACTTAATTACAAAAAACCTAATGCTTTCATACTTATTTTACAGTCTGATAGAGTACGAGTCCAGTCGCACACGTCTTCTTCCATCGGCTGGTCTTTATTCTACTCGAACCCTCTCGTATATTCACAACTATTTACAGCTCTTCCTGCCTTGGTCACTTTTTCATTCTAGTTCTTTTTCCTCGGGCTCCGTCCCTAAGTTGTTCAATTAGAACAACCAACCAAAACAAGAGGGGTGAGAAGCAATCCAACACACTCGAGCAAGAGGAATAGTGTAAAATAAATAAGCAAGTAAATCAAGTGAAAAGTAATAGCATAATCAAATAAATCATTAAAAAAAATCTAATTAGAAATAGTTTCGGTCTCTAGACAAGGATGTGGGCCCAACATTCTCCAGGAAAGTCACCGAGAAGTCGCTCGGCTGGGACGATCATCAGGGGGCCTGCAGTGTGATTAGGTTCCGGATGGGACAAATCTCATCTCCAACCTGTTGGTAGGTCCCACCTAATCACACCCCAAGGACCGCAACCATAAAGGTATCCCTTAGATCTCACAGCGTTACCCAATGGCACAGTCTGGCCTTGACTGTCCAGTTGGGGCCACTGACCTTTCCTTTTCATAGAGTACCTGCAAGCCGTTAGAAATCTCATGGAAATATTCTGAGAATTGATCAAATAATATTTTCTTTAAAAAAAACGGGATGCCTCGTAAAAAAATGTTTAGGAAAAGATTCGGAGGCTCCTATCGAATCAATTCCCAGAAATAAATCCTGTTTAAAATATTTCAATAAAACAAATAGGGACCCAAGGGAGGTCCAACACCTATTTATTTACACTACACTCCCTCATGAGTTGAGCATTCTCCCCCCCTTACCTTTCTTCGGAAAAATCCTCCAATTGATAATTATCTGCAATAATAATATCGTAAGGCATTTTAGTCAATTTTTCATCTTAAAGTTATAAAATTCCATGTTATTCTTCATAATTTTATATTTATTTTTTTTTAACAAATATTCGTTTTTATTTTGTAAGAAATTAAATAATTAGGCGGCAAGGCCGACCATCATTATATAACTTTAAATAAGGCGGCATAGCTGACTATGTATTTTTGATAAGGCGACAGAGCCGACCATTAGTTTTTAAATGAGGCGGCAGTGCCGGCCTTTATATGTGTGTGACGGCAGAGCCAGCCTTTATATTTATACGGCGGAAGAGCCACCTTTATATTTATGCGGCGGCAGAGTCACCTTTAAATTCAAGCGACTTAACCAATTAAATAAGAATAAAATTAACTATTTTAGCTTAAACTTAAAAATTTCATAACTTTTGTTCTAGACCTCCAAAATTCATTTTGTTTCTTTCTAAATGTTCATTTTAATCCCATGAATCATAATCAACTCTTACTTTGCATTGAATCATTAAGAATAGTGAGTTATAAGGCCGGGAAGTTGCATACCTTCTTTCCTCTTGAAACCCTATCAAACCAAGTTAATTTTTCCGAACCAAATATGTATATGGAACCTATGGAAGACAAGGATTCGAACTATGCAAGAAAATCCAAGTTCTGAGCAGTTTTCCGGTGAGCTCGCCGGAGAAGACGGTGGCTGGCGGCGGCGCTCCGGCGGAAGGGTGGAGTTAAGGGTGGAAACCGGTTGGAAAAGCTTCCTCTCACTCCCAGGAACTCAATGGTATAGGTGGTTAGCTGAATTTGAATTAAAACTATTTCTGATGTTACAGTTAGGTCCCTATAGAATAGGTCGGTTATTAACTTTGGTCCTTCAGAGTTAGGTCAGTTTGCAGTTTAGTCCTTCCTGAAAAAAAATTTTATTCTCATCCTTATCCTTTGAATTTTCTAGAACTTGATTTTTTTATTTTTATTTTATTTAGTTATTTATTTATAATAATAATAATAATAATAATACTAATTAATTAAAATACTCCTATTATTTCTTGTTGAGGGAAAAATTTAGGTCGTTACAGAGGTCACAAAAAATAATATCAATGAGAGTTATCAAAGTTATGCTGTTAAAAGAATTTTCAAAGAGAAGGAATTTATTGACCAATTCAAAAGGATTCATTCAATTCAGGTGACTTATTTGTAAATTCATTGGTTTTTACATACAATTTTTTAAACTTTTGATGCTAATTCCATATTATAATATTCATTAGGGATTTGATGACATGTCAAGTACATCTACTTTTGAATTGGAAAAGCATGATGGTCTATGTCAGTACATTGGTGACAATATGAAGGTGTGTCACATTTTTCGTATTCATGAAACATTCTTCATCCGTATTATATATAAAAGTTGTATCCTAAGTATTTTAATACAAATGTAGGATACCCTTGTGAGCAAACTTCAAGTTAAGCGAGACGCTGAGGTCGTCGATCTTTCCGCCATTTCAGATGATGCTGCTACTCTAGGATCTAGCACAAAAAACCGAAAAAAGTTGGTGACCATGAACAGACTGATGGAGTTGAGGCGACAACTCCCGAAAGCGTTAAGTTGGTGCCAATTAAGAAAGAACCAGGGACTTTGAATTGGGACTCATTTTCTCACCAAAAGTTGTGATCCCATTATCACAGTTTGAGTTCTTGATTATTTGTGTTTTGCAATTATCATGGATCTTTTAAGTTTTATATGTTTCAATATCGCAGACAAATTCGATGTTTTATTTACATTCAAGTATCTCCATTGCTCCACTTTTTTTTACATAAGACAAAATTTAATTCAACATACCCTATATTCGTCCTTTGGTGCTGTTTTTGCCACATAAAAGGTGTTTTTTCTCAGGTTTCTTTATAGCTACTGTTAAGTGAGTTTGCTGCAAAAATTTTAAGCATGCATTTCCCTGGTTCCACATGTAATGTTGATCTTTGTTGCAGTTAGAACTAGGGGATTCTTGATACATTGATCTAGGGGGCAGTTAGAACTCATGGTTCACTCACTCTATGTGTAAACAATTGTTTAGACATTTTAGTTGAATACATTCTTTTTCGAAAGAGAATAATTTATTGAAATAAAAAGCTTCCAAGAGAACAACCCTCTCAAGGTAAGGGAATGACAATAAAGAGTAACAAACCTCTACAGGTTACTATCCTAAACCACCCAAGACTAACAAAAGACTACAAAATAGAAAATAAAAGCTAAAGTAGCATCAGTAGAGTACACTAGACAAAGAAAGACAGAAAACAAAACCAGTGAAAGTGCAGAACACGCAATTGGCAAAGCCCCAAATGATCAATACCTTGCTGGAACTGATAAACTAGAGAATAGGCAGTCCCTTAGAGAACTAGAACACCACCATAAAGAGTTACCTCTGCTGTGTGTATAAGAATTGATCATGAGAATCTTTTTTTAACACTCATTAAATATTTTTCATGACCTAAATAAACAACCTTTCGTGAAAATCTTTTTTTAAGGACTAACTAATTTAATTAAGTACCATATCTATATATGCAAGTATATATCATGTGTAAATATAGTAAATTGTAATATATTTTGACCTTTATTTGGGATAATATATGTTATTGAAAATGGTTTGGCCATTTTGATATTTAATTAATTGTATCCATATCTGACAAGATTAGCATGTATTATATCTTCCCATTGTAACCCAAAAAAAAAAAGATTAGCATGTATTTTATATTAAAGAACTCCAATTAAAAACACTCTTTTGATTAAAAAAAACAATCTTTTTAATCAATTTCAAAAACTTAACCGCCAATATTAGTTATACTTATGCATAGGGTGTGAACAACATTAGTTATATTCGATACAGTAAAAATTTTTTTGGTAATCTTTATTCTCGACTGCAGGCCCACGAATAGCAGATGCTGATTTGAAAAAATTATGTCTCATTGAAATTGAGAAGTTGCTCCAACGAAATGGTAGGTCATTAAATGATTACCCATTTTCCAACTCCAGAATATGATGAAGTCCTGCAATTTGACAATAGATTTATTGTCGATGAACTAAACTATGACAAAGATGCACTAAAGGTATAATATGAAGAGTTGCTTAATATGCTTACACCTGAGCAAAAGTCTGTATATGAGAGGGTTGTCACATCTGTGCTGTCAAACTCAGGAGGCTTCTACTTTTTATATGGATATGGTGGAACTGGAAAGACTTTTGTCTGAAACACTTTATCGGCGTCACTTATATCCAGAGGACTAATTGTGCTTACTGTTGCATCCAGTGGCATAGCATCATTACTTTTGCCTGGAGGCAGAACAACTCATTCTAAATTTTGCATTCCATTAGATGCTACAGAGACCTCAACATGTAATATAAAGCAGGGAAGTCTACGAGAGCAAAGCTTCTGCTTGAAACAAGCCTAATTATATGGGATGAAACTCCAATGTTGAAAAAGTATTGTTTCGAAGCTCTAGACGTTACACTCCGATATTTAATGAGGTCTAAAAATGAAGACAACGCCCATAAGAATTTTGGAGGAAAAGTAGAAATACTTGGAGGTGACTTTAGACAAATACTACCTGTAATAACTAGAGGAAGCAGACAGAAAATCGTCGAAACTACTGTAAACTCTTCCTCATTGTGGAAGCATTGCAAAGTTATGAAATTGTCTAAGAACATGCGGCTAACCGCAGCCCAGACGGCAGATGAAGCAAAAGAAATCAAAGAGTTTGCAGATTGGATTCTTAAAATTGAAAATGGCGATCATCCTGATTCCGGAGCAGGAGAGTACAATGTTCAAATCCCGCCAGATCTGGTCATCTCAATTAGTCATGACCCATTAATGGAATTGATTAGATATACATATCCTGACCTTTCGCACAAAATGAAAGACACTCAATTCTTTCAAGGTAGAGCAATATTGACCCCTACACTGGAGGTTGTTGAAATGATAAATACTAACATGCTTGGCATGATACCTGTATTAGAACGTGAATATCTGAGCTCCGACTATGCCTTGCGATCTGATGAGAATTTTTGAAATCCGAGGTGAGTGGTTTACCACCTAATTTTTGAACGACAGTAAAAGTTCAAAAAGCCCTAACTACAAACTATTATTGAAAGTTGGTACTTCAATCATGCTTTTGAGAAATACAGACCAAGCAGCATATTTATGCAATGGAACCGGGTTAATTGTGGATGAACTTGGTGAACGTTTTATTGGTGCAACAGTTATCACGAGAACAAATGCTAATGACAAAGTGCACATTTCAAGAATGGACTTGGATCCTTCTGATTCCAAATTTCCAATTAAATTCAGAAGAAGACAGTTTCCAATTGCAATATGCTTTGCGATGACAATAAACAAAAGCCAAGGACAAACACTATCTCAGGTTGGGCTCTTCCTTCTGAGGCCCGTCTTCACTCATGGTCAATTATATGTAGCTATCTCTAGAGCACGCTCAAGAAAAGGTCTTAAACTTTGTATACTAGATGACGCGGGCAAACAACAGACCAGTACTCTAAATGTAGTGTTTAAGGAAGTTTTTGAAAAGGGTTGATGTATACAATACATTTTCAATGATTTATTTCATTTTTCTCTTTATATATCTTTACACGGTTGACTTATAAACGAATAACTTATTTATTTATTAAAAAGTTACAACATAAAATTCCGTGCAACGCACGGGTTATCGCACTAGTATAATAATGGAACTGCAATGAAGTAAATAAGAATGACATAAGAACTGTTGTGTCTATTTTTAATTATTATTTCAAAAGGTGTATTTTAATGTATTATCAATTGTAGGATCACGCGCTTACCACTACGCCAAAACCAATTGGTGTTAGTGAGGGCGCAACGTTATTTCCTTATAGCGTAGCAGACAGCGCCCCGTTTCGAACGCTACCTAGCAGGCAGGATGCTGGCCCACCTGGACCCAACAATCCCCCCCAGCACCTGCCAGCCAAACTAGCTGCACAGCATGCCTTCTGTGGGATTCGAACACGGGACCTGGCTCTGATACCAATTGAAATAACACCAATTGCTTTCTTCTTTTCTTCAGCCTTTTATAGTCCAAGGTGCAAAGGATATTTATGTTGAGAGAATATGACCGTTGGAGGGCATTTCTGGAACTTCCAGAACCTGCTGTGGCTGAACCTTGGTAGGTAGGCTTGTCAGAATAGTACACTGCTCTTGTACTTCTTGATAGAGACATTTGCCTTTAACCAATGACATCTGATCAGAGTTATGCTTCGTGTTGGAACTTGTGAAGCTTGGTGATCAGAGTCAGAGGGATGCTTGGATCCTCTGACCTTCGTAACTTCAGCTTCTGGACCTTCAGAGCTTCTGAACCTTCAGAGCCTCTGGTCCCTCAGAGCTTCTGGTCTTCAGATCTTCTGATCCTCAGATCTTCTGATCCTCTGATCTTCTGATCCTCTGATCCTCAGATCCTCTGATCCTCAGATCCTCAGATCTTCAGATCCTCTGATCCTCAGATCTTCTGATCTTCAGAACTTCTGACGAATATATCTTCTGGTGTCAGAATCAGAACCTGTTTGTCAAAACACTCAAGACAAACATTAGAGTATCATAGTTGTTCATCCACAAATAAATACTTGTTATCATCAAAACATAGAGTTGTACCACATGACCAAATCTTGATCTTACATCAATATGTTGTTTTGTGATGTTTTATTTTAAAGTAATCTTAGTCATCTTTCCAATGTAAAAAAAAAGTAATCTTAGTCATTTATTTTCTATTTTCTTCGTGGTGGTTGTTATGACTTGTGTTGTTGCTTGATAAAATTTCCTCAATCCAAATAAAATAAATTATGCCAAAATGAAAGCTAGGCCAAACATTCACCATAGAGTTATCAAAATGACAAATAAAAGATCCACTGAATCAAAAGATAAACCTAAGTCCTGACAATCTCAGATCATAGAAGGCAAGTACAAATAATCCCTAAAAAGTCTCTTCCAAACCTCAAACACAAGCATGTCATCCGTCTTGAAACAAGCCGGTCGAAAGCAAAGATTAACAACTAAAGCGAGAGACCACCGAAATAATAGAGTCTCCCAAATCACAACGGAGAGGCCTCCACAACATCTGAGGAAGCTAAAGCAAGAACCTCTCCGCAATAATCTCAGGCAACAAAGCTAAAACTAGCTAAACCAGAAGCATGCGGCAACAATCGCCAAAGTTAACCTTCCACATTCATTTGTTAGGGAATGGTTGAATGGAGTACTATATTAGTTGAGTATTTGATATGGTTTTAAAATGTTAAATTTAGTATATATTACTTGCCGGTTTGCATTTAAAAGGTAATATGATTTTGTGTTAAAAGCTTGAAACCCACATAGAGAATTTTGTGCCTTCTTGAAGCTCCCCCAATGGACTTAGAGATCCTCTTATTGAAAGATCGTTTTACTGTTTTTTTAGTCTCTTTTTCTTGTCTTTAGTATTCCGATGTATAAACAAAAAGAGAATTTTGTGGGATTTTGATCAACTTAATTTAGTATGATATCTAGATAATAAATTAGTTGAAAACTTATAAGTTAAAGTTTAAAGCTGAAATCTTATAAGTTAGTTGATATTCGAAAGCTGAAAAACTACCTGATTGAAAAAAGTGTTTGGTAAATTTGGTTGTTTAACAAACTGAATTTTAAAATGACATAAAAAAACATACTTGAATAATTATTTTTATATTTAAAATTACTTTTGTTATAGATATATTTAACTTTATTTACACTTCATTACCTATATTACCTATATGATATTAACCTGAAAATAATTACAACTTTAAATATTTTAATTTTTTCAAATTATTTATCATCTAAAAAATATAATGTTAATTTTTTAATTAATTTTCATTTTCATGCTTTTATTAAATTTAAGAGAATAAAAAATATAATAAATTTTAATTTAACAAAATAAAATTATATTTGTTAAATTAATGATATTATATATGTATATTAAAAAATAATTAGTAATTATTTCAAAATAAAAATTATTAGGGTGGAATGCTTTTGTAGATATAAGGGTTAAAAACTATAATCGTCCCTGAACTTTGAGCGAGATTTGAAAACCGTCCCTCGCTGGAAAATTATCTGAAAACCGTCCTCAGACTATTGAAAACTAAATTGACCCGTCCCTCCGGCCACCATCCCTCTGGCGAGGCCCTTATGTGGCACGCCACGTCATTTAATGAGCCTATGTGTAATTTTTTTTATTATTTAAAATTAAAAAAATCCTAATTTTTTTATTTAACCCAATTACCCTAAATTAAGCCCCATAAATCCCCAAATTAACCCTAAACTCCCTTTGATTCCCTAAATCTCTAATTAACTAAAACAAAAATCAACAATCAAACCCACCACCCCCAACCTCACCAACCCAGAAACCCATACCCACCACCACCACACCCATCAACCACCCCCAACCTCACCAACCCAGAAACCCATACGTCAATATCAGAGAGGGCCCAAATTCGAGTGTGGCAGTGGTTATCAGGCAGAGGAAAAGGTTTCAATTGTTCAACTTAAGAATGGATGCAACAACCGATCCTCTGCATCAAGGCAGCGGGATAATTGATTTTTGCTTGGGCAAGGAGGGCATCGAAATTACTGGTTTTCACACGTAATGTTTCTGGAAGAGGGCAATAGGTTTCGAAGCTATGTCTTCTACCTGCAGCATTGTTGGTGGGAACTGGGCTTCGATTTCTTATGAAGGGACCCATTGTTTGTTGGGTTATTGGGTAGTCTTACACTGCTCCTTATTGTGAGACCCTGCTGTTGTTTTTCTCTCCCCTGTTTTTCTTGTTTTGCTGGTTTCTGTTTTTTCCTTGTCCTCGCATTGAGGCATGTACTCTTGTTTTTTTCTATGGCACATCTTGTGGCACCGACCACCCTTACTCCCACCACCCTCACCCCCATCGAACAACCCCCACCACCCAGAAACTCAAACCCAACCCCAAAGATCTGTCAAGAAAACCAGAAAAAAAAAAGATGAGAAGAAGAAACTAACACAGCAACAACAACATGCAAATGGAAAATCAAAGTTTAATCGTTTAGATCTGGCCGTTTGGGAAGGGATTTAGGGTTCGATTTGTTTGGGAAGGGATTTAAGGTTTGATTCAGGAAGATAAAATGGGATTTAGGGTTTTCTTATGGAAGGGAATGAAAAGGAGGTGAGGAGAGCAGCAAGAAGTAGAAGAAGAAGAAGAAGAAGAAGAAGAAGAAGAAGAAGAAGAAGAAGAAGAAGAAGAAGTGGTACGGTGGTGGCTGGGAAAAAGAGAGATTAGGATGGTGGTGAGGAAGAAGGAAGAAGAAGGAAGAGAGAGAGAGAGAGAGAGAGAGAGAGAGAGAGAGAGAGAGAGAGAGAGAGAGAGAGAGAGAGCCGAGGAAGAAGATGAAGAAATCATAAAAAAAAAAAGATTTAATTTTTAATTGCTAGTTTTAATTTCGAAATTTTATTTTTTTAAATGAATAGGAAATGAGTAGTTTTAAATAGGAATTTTTTAATTAGATTAATTGCTAATTAGGATTTTTATTTTATTTTAAATAATAATAAAAATTACACATAGGATCATTAATTGACGTGGACAGCCACGTAAGCAACTGGCCGGAGCTATGGTGGCCGGAGGGACGGGTCCAATTTGTTTTTAAAAGTCTGAGGATGGTTCTCAGATAATTTTCCGGCGAGGGACGGTTTTCAAATCTCGCTCAAAGTTCAGGGACGGTTATAGTTTTTAACCCAAGATATAAAAAGAGTAACAATGAAGTTTTAATAAAATGATAAGGATAAAAATGACAATAAACTTAGTATGGTTCAAGCTAATTTAAAAAGTAAACTTTATGTGATAAGTTACCTCATTAGCTTATTTAAAAAATTTAAGCTATTAAAATAAGTCCATTTCCTTTACCAAACATTTTTAAAGAGTTTATTTTAAATAAAAAGAATTTTTAAAGAGTTTATAAACTAGTCAAGTAAGCTTTAAATGAAATGACACATCAATCATAACGTATGTATCTTGAAGGAATTGTATTCCTTTACCAAACATAGCCTAATATTCTATTCTATTCTATCTAGTTAAGAATATCGTTACAGCACCTTAAATTCAGTTTTATCTATCTTTTTTAGAATTTAATGACGGCATTACCTATTCTTTTGGACTTTTGGTGATACTGACTTGATCCATAACGAGTTTCTATTTTTGGGGATCTTGATTTGGTCCATACAAAACATCTATTTTTTTAACTGTTCAGCGGGATGTGTGGAGAGCAATTCTTAATTTTCTTTTGATAAGTTTTTTCCGTCCTATATAAAGAGTCGCTTCCTCTCTTCTTTTCATAATTTTTCTGGTTCAAAAAAGAAACTTTTTCTATTATATATCTGCTTTTCCTTGTTATGTCTTCCAACTCAAGCAGCAGTACCTATTGATGATAGTGTGACCGTGATACCTTGCAATTTGTTGGCCTAATAGGTGACAGTGACACAATGGAAGCAACAACACAGTCAATGACTATTGAGCCAACCACTTGCCGGTGTCACGGTCACACCATCATCACCGGGAACTTGAAGGTCAAAAGTTTTTCCCAACACAGATTTTAGAGTTACAAAGACCGTTTAACTGCCACTTTTTATTTTTATGCAAACTTGTTTATACCGTTGATCATGAATGCTTTGTGCATTTCACTTTCTATTCCAATTTGTTATCTTACAAGCCTTTGTTAAATAGTCATATGATTTTAGGTGATCATACTTTCTATTAAATTTGTCCCTCTTGCTACAACCTTCTTTTTTTCTTTGGCTACATTCTAAGAAATAATCACTTGAGTCAATAATTTCAAAATTGAAATGAAGAACTTAGCTTTTCAAAATTGAAATAATCACTTGAGTCAATCACTTAATTGCAATTATGTTGGAAACATGGACTTTAATGTTTTGAATTTGCACGCAACATCGATCTAATATAGTGATAAGATCATGAACTACCTTCGAATCCATCTCCACATGTATGCTAGGGGGATAACGAGGGATGTTGAGTTTTAAGTCCTTTGAAATCTTTCATAATTTAGCTCTAATTGAAGTTCTTAATGGTTTAATCCCAAATTATAGTAAAAGCCTCTAATCACCTTCCCTTGATGATCTTGAATGAGACCACCCACAAGAGGCTTTACAATTAGATTGGTGAACAAACTCATCAATATTCAACTTCCAAGTGCTCGAGGAGGCCTCCAATTAACCAGAATTTCAGTTTTCTGATGCATGGTAGATCTATTTGATAAAGTCAGGTTCTTTGTTTCACCACAACCTGTGTGGAGTATGATGACCAATGAATATTATATGGTTTTTTCCCTTTCTTTTCTTATGTTTTTATTATTTCTGTTTATCTTTTTTAGTCTTATTTTTAGTGATAATTGAGTCTTTTTATGTTTCTGTGTCAATATTTGCATTTTAGTCCTTTTTAGCATCTTTATTTACACTTTTAGTCCTTAGAATTGAGTCTTTTTTGTATTATGGTCCTTGGTCTAGCATGATTAAACAATTAAGGGTAAAATGAGCATTGTAATTTTGAGCATGTGATTATTAGCTTCTGAACTTCCATTGGCTTTGTTTGATGTTTGTTGTTACAAAGTGAGGCTTGATGTTCATTTAGTGTGCAACCAAGTCATAAATGTTCATCATAGGTTGTCTTGGAATCTCTCTTGGTGAAGAATGACAAGAGGTTGAAGAAGTTAAAGGCTCTAGCGGTTTCAGAACTGAGCAATGAAGAGAGTAAGAGCTATTGAAGGCCTTGAAGAGCATTGAATGGGGCAAAGTGAATCGAAAGAAGATCAAAAGATGCCAAACGAGGTGCCCACACATGTGCATGCACCATAGTCACACATGCGTGGAGGGTTAGAGGCTTGACTTTGCTGGTCGAGAAGGCCACGCATGTACGTGCACTTAGGTCACACACATGCGTGGAGGGGCAGTAGCATGACAACTTGACACAGATGTGCGTGCAAGTATGCCATGCACATGCGTGACTCACCAGTTTCTTTTATTGCAAATAGGATCTTTGTGTAACTTTGTTTATATCTTAGATTTTCGGAACAAAGGCTAGGATTAATGTTCTTAGAGCTTTCTTGGAGCTTTATTCCAGATTTGATTATGTATTCCTTAGCCATGCTTGGCAAATTTTCTTTTAGCACTTGGGATGTGAGTCATTTTCTTTGTTATGTTTTAGTTTCTGAGTTTTTATGAATGAAGTTTCCCTTCTATGAATCTTTTCCCTTATATAAAATCAGCTTGAAATTGAAAGTTTCCCTTCTATGAATAAAGTTTCTAAATTTTGCTTATTCTTTTCAAAAAATTGAAATTTAGTTTTGAATAAGAAACCTGAGATTAGATTTTGATTTGTTGCTTGCACCTTAGGAATAAGGGCATGGACTAATAGTTGGTGGCCTGATAAAGAACTCTCATCTTCAATTGAATCATTCCTAGGTACTAAGGAAATAGACTAATGAGATTGAATTGAAAGCTTTGCTTGACTTAAGGAGTTAACATGTAAAGACTTAGGCTAAATCAATCATAGAATGAATTCCGTGAGCTTCATGCACTCTTAGTTGTCTTGAACATAACTTGATTTGGTGAAACTAAACCCAAGTGCTAGTCTTTTATCACAATCATCTCTTTACTTCTTAATCTAGTTCACTTCAAAATTGAATATATATTTCTTTTTCTATTCTTGTGCTCTAAACAACTATTTCTTCACAATTCCTGTGAATTCGACATTCTTTATATTACTTTGATCGTATTGTACACTTGCAGATTGCGTATCATGGTACTACATTTTAACAATATAAATATCACTTCCTAAGCATGTTATCCCTCTTTGATCCTGTGAGAAATTTTCAAGACTGTTTGAGATTATGTGTGAATTATATATCACATTGTTGAGAACTTGGGATTAGTGAAGGACCTTAATAGATACTCGCATCCCTTAGGTTAGTTAGGTTAGTTAGTTAGATATTCTTAATTTAGTTAGTAAAAATTTAGTTGGAGTTAGCAATTCAGCTTACGGAGTTGGTAAGTCTAGGGGAGGGAAAATTATAAATAAGAGGCCAATAGGGTGTTGAGAAGGATTAGTATCTTTTGGGATCATTTGGGATTTAGGAGACTAATTGAGACTCTTGAATTACTCAGTAATAGTGTACTTTTTTAAATTGAATAAACAAATTTTCTTCTTCTTCTTGGCTGACTCTATCAATTTGTACCATTGAATCATGAAGAAATGGAAAATGAGATAGCAAGTTACAAGAGAGAAAGTAATACAATACCAACTTTAAAGGTGAAAATGCTTACAGAAGAAGGCTGATCAAAGTGGAGCAGCACTGTGACACTATGGGAATAGCTGAAGAGAAGAAGTTCTTAGAGCCCGAGATGGCTTTGTCAGGTAATGCTTTACTTTGGTGGTAATTCTCGAAAAGACGCAACCAAAAAGAAAAATGGTGGGAGTTTGTGAAGGCATTGTTGATGAAATTCCAACCAAAATTGGAACCATGCATACGAGTACAAGGTCAAGATTTTGAGGAGAAAGAAATCCATAGAAAGAAGAAAGTTTGGCAGAGTGTTAGAGAGGGTCTGGAAGCAGAAGTGGAGGTTAAAGCTGGTTCTGTTGTTTTAATGGTAGAAAGTTTTCTATCAAAGGAGGAGCCAAGAAAAATTATGAAAAACCAAACGAAGACAAAGATACATGAGTATTAGGAGGAAAAAGATCTGAAAATTTGTACTCCGGATAGTAGTACTAGGCGAGTTTGGCCAGAGATAGAGAAGAAGAACCAGCTTATGAAGTTAAAGAAAGGCAAGAAGAAGGAAGAATTCAACAACCACTGGTAGGGGATAATACAATGGCTTCAATAAAGTAGGATTTTCGTGATTTAAGGGCAGGGAAGAGTGTTTCCCCCCAATTGCATAAAACCCGGGGAAATTTAGACAGTGGGAGAGACGAAGACTAATCAAGTCAATCGTTTCGCTTTGAAACAATTATGTCTTTTAGAGTCATCCTTTTGCTAGAGGTGACGATGAAGGGGCGCTAACATTCGAGCTTCTTGGCCGATTACCCTCCCCTCATCTTTTATGTTTTTCACTCTTTAAATTGATTCAATTCAATTAATTTCAAATATTTTTAGAATCAGTTTCCTTTCTCCCAATCACTCTACACAAATCAGGCATGCTATTTTGATTCCCATTGTCTCTTTGGTTTGTTCCTGTATCTGTTTCTTCTCATTCAAATTCGCATCTAGCAGGGAAATAAAACTACCATATTGAAACAAATGGCTTCGATTGTGTCATTGTTTGTCGTTGTTTATTTTATGTTATTGTGGTTAGACTCATCTAATCATAGCAGCACAATCAAAGCAACAACTATATCCTATATGAGAGAAATAGTTCCAAGCACTGACATAATGGAAGACATTTGTTTCACGAGAAATATGGCTTGCAAGAGGCTAATTCAAATGGAAAAAGATGGATACAGGAAAACCAAATGGATAATGGAAATCAAAACGACGTGCCATATTTTTGTAGGGCCAGGAGGACATAAGAGGTGTTATGAAAACCTTTGACTTGAATTGAATCGATTCAAAGTGTGAAAAATGTAAAAGATGAATTATGTAGAGTATAGCTTTGGGTCTTCTCTGGGTTGAAAGAAGGAGAGAAACCTATTTCCACCTCCAAAACCACTATATTGTGGTTTGAGTACGGCGAATGATGTTACTCAGGTTATCATTTCGCTTTGAAGCAGTTATGTTTTTAGAGTCGTCCTATGCTAGAGGTTAATACGAAGGGGCGCTAACACTTAGGCTTCTTGGCCAATTCCCCTCCCTTCTTCTTTTATGTTTTTCACTCTTCGAATTGATTCAATTCAAATATATTTAGAATCACCTCATTTCTCCATATTTCTCAACACAAATCAGGGATGATTTTTTGATCTCCATTCTCTTTTTGGTTTGTTCCTATACCATTTCTTCTCGTTTAAATTTGCCTCTAACAGGGCAATAAAGCTACCATGTATGCACGTATGCACGAGACCTGATTTGTCCTTCATTGTGAGTGTGTTGGGTAGGGCTTTATCTAACCCTAGACATGCTCATTAGGTTGCTGCTAAGAAGGCTATGTGGTATTCGCAAAGGACAAAGGATTACATGCTTGTCTACAGAGAACTTGATGACTTAAATGTTATAGGGTATTCTGATTCTGATTTTGATTTTGCTGGATGCCCTTATGATCAAAAGTCAACTTCTTGATGTATCTTATGTTGGCTGGTGCTGCTATATCCTGGAAGAGCGTTAAATAAACTTCGGTAGCCTCATTGATAACTCCAGACAAGTGTACCCATTCGTTACATAGTAATAAAAGATATTGAACTCAATGGTTGAGGTTGCCTAAATCAATTTCCTCTAAAGAAACACTAAAAAGACTAGGTAGCAAAGGTTTGAGTGAAAAATAGATGTGAATGAAATAATTGCTTAAATTATCAAAACGAAATTGCGATGAGTAAAAACAATTAAGAAGAACGGTATCTAGGATATGATTTCATCAATCTAATATATATATATATATCCTTAAAGAACCAAAGGACTCATGAATTATGTGTTCAAATCCATTAAATGAATATCGATTTAGATGAAGGCAGAGACACGAATATGAGTATTATCCGCGAGTATGAGACGAGTACGAACACACTTATCAATAAATATCCAAATATGTTTGAAATTCATTAAACAGATATCCGTTTAGGTGATGACGAACGCAGATATAAGTATTTACCCGCGGGTTGAGGAACGAGTACGGATGTCGGACCGGTTGCCATCCCTAAACCCTAAACCCAATCATAATTGTAATTTAATAGAGGCAGCAGAATTATAAATATACAAATAGTAATTTCCACATGGGCTGCAAGGCTGGAAGGTGCAACAGCCACGAAGGATCCAAGTCCACAAACTAGCATTTTTCTGGTTTCAACAACATTCATCGAAGAACAGTCGAGGACCAAAACCTTGTTTGGAACACAGCCATGAATTCTAACCTTCTCAGAAACCTCGCTTTCCACACGCGCCGTCTTCTTCTCTCTCCCTTCAATCGCAGCTTGAACCCCACTCTTTCCCTTCTCTCTCTCCGCACACCCTCCTCTTTCTTCTCTTCTCAGAGTGATCCACCTCTTCCCCCGCATGCCCAGAAGAAACAAGACCCTCTTGTTGTCGAGGAAATCAGCAACGAAGGTAATACCACACACCCATTTTGGATTTTTCACCGTTCTCCTTGTTAATTGCTCTCTGTTTCGTTTTATCTGGGTGCACCCCATCTGTTTGATAAAATGCTTCTGTGAATAGTCCTGGTTGTTTCATGCTATATATTAAAACCCAGATATCAAACTGGTAACACTTATAAGTCATAACACCCCTTTTTCTCATTGCCCGATCGATTGAATTGGCTTTTCCGGTTTTAAAATTTTGATTAGTAAGTTTTAATTTTTTGACTGTAAGGTTAAAGTTTGGTTGTGTTATTTATTGGGTTGAAGAGTTGAAGAGGCGTGTGGCAAGGCTTCAAGAAGGTGATGAGGATGCGATACCTTCGTTGTTTGAGGCAATAATGCAGAGGTACTTGACAGACAAGCCTATAGAAGCTGACCCGGAGTTGATGAAGGAAATTCTGGGGAAAGGAACAGTGTCGGAATCGGAAGAAGATGTAGATGATGAAGAGGAAGAATGGGAATCTGATTTGGAGGGAATGAGTGACATTGATTATGAAGACGAGGATTTTGATAATGGTTCTAAAGGAAGGAAGAGTGACGTGACTGAGAAGAGATGAATGAACTCACAATTCACAATTGCCAATGCCAGTCTCAACTCTTAAGATTTATAGTTAGCAGTAAATGCAACACATAGAAGAGGCTTTTGGAATGCTTCAGTACAACTTTACTATGTTTGTTTCTATTTCTACACTTAGTTTGTAGCATCATGGATAGAAATTTTGGAATTTTGTGTTCAATCTCAACTAAGAAATTACATCATATATAGTACTTACACACTGCTTCTATGCTTAGGTTCTAAGGCATTGTTCTACATATTATCTGAAGCATGCTATACACAATTGCAAATTTGTTCTTCCTAACGCCTAATCTCAGGATGGTGCTAGCGTTATATTGAAGGACCAAGGTGGTATCTCAGGACCATATTATTTGATATTCATTTGGTGTTGGGTTGCCAATATCAACCAAAAATATACCTAAAAATATTAAGACAAAATTTTAGTAAAAGAGTAAATCAGTTGTAGGCATACGAAGGAGCTACTACTACTAGTGTGAGAACTAACCTGAAGGAAGATGAAAGTTGTGTCAGCTCTTGTGAGAGTATGGTTAAAAAAAACAAACCACATTCAGCTATTACATTTTGTTGTTAGACATTTCTTTACAGCAGCAGCTCTAGCACAATCTGCAAAGCCCTGGAAATAAGGACATCAAATAAAAAGTGAATGATGAAATATAAGAAGAAAATGGATCAGAGATTATACTTGTCAAATTGAGAATTTTTTTCTCATTTCTTTTTGTTGTTTTTTGTGGTTATGTGCATCTTATGTTTGCATCTCTTTGATTTTGAAGTATTGTAGTATTCTTATTTCTTGAGGTTTATCACCCTTGGATATAAGTATCGTTTGACTGCTCTTAAAACATTTATCTAGGAGCCTTTAACCAAAAAGAAGTAAAGTGGTAAAATAGTTGAGAGACATCTCTCAGAGGTAGGATTCGAACCCCTACAGGTGGAAAATCCACCCTCTCCACACACCTTACAAAAAAATAACTAGGTGGCTAGTGGGCAATAGCTACATTTTCTTGCGTTTGTTCTATAATTTTTAGTATCTTCCTTCATCAAATTTTAATTTCATCTATATAAATGGCGGTCAAACGGGACGATGTCGATTAGGGATTACTGAATATTAGGATACTAATCTTTGAGCACTTGATTAGTTGAATGATGAATACCATTGGATTATGAGCCTCATTCAAATTTTGCTTTTGTTGTAAGCTTGATAAAATTTAAAAGGATAATAAACTCAAATTTCTAGTTTAAAGTGAGTAGATCATTATGCCGAATAAAGGTTCAAGAATAAAGAGAATGAGGGTTGGTGGGCGTGACCAGAATCCAATTCACATGTACCAAAGGAAAGAAACTTGAATTGGACTGTTGAAATGCGGTTTATACTAAACTGTGAAAGTAGTGACTAGTGATGCAAGATTGAAGATGCCTTCCTTCAGTTTGAGGCTTCTCACTTTCTGGCCTGTGCCTCAGTGTTGCAGGTCCAAGTTGATTATCTTTTATCTTTTAGGATAAAAATGACAATTTTGAAAAGAGAGTTGGGTAATGGTTCCTCTTTTATTTTATCTTCACTCACATGTGCATTATCTTCCAAGTTTAGGCTCAAGATTTTCTACAAATTATGATCCAAGATTGTGTGAGTAAAAGTTGACAATAACATGGTAATGTTTGATCAAAAAAATAAAATTGGTCATTGTAAACCTCAAAATTTCTGGTCCTAGCGTATAGAAAGGAATGGAAAACATTGGTTACTTTTATATTTAGTAACTTTCGGTAAGAACCATAGCATTAGCACTTAGTGTCCAATATTATATCTTACCTTTTTCGAATAAGATTCGTCGATGTATAATAACACCCAAAACTGAAGAAACAAGGTAGAGAAGAAAAATAAAATACACTCGTCACCAAGGGTTGAAAGTGCATCTTAACTAAATTCAAATTCAAATGAAGTGCAAACTGGCCCTTGAAGACACAGGAAGAGTTGCATTTCTCAACAAGAGAAAGCACATGCATGATTGTGTTGATGCAAGGCATGCCAATAAGCCTTGTTCATGTTCTAGTTTGGTCTCTCCTCCTCAGCAACAAGATCCCATAAAAGATAAATTGGTTGAATTCCTTGGTAGCTGTTGTTTACTTTGTGTCTGTTGTCCAATTGGTTCTCTGGGCTGTTTCATCAAGCTACCTTGCAGAATCTGTCGTCGAGTAATGAGGCGTGCTAGGCACTGGGCTTGTTGTGGACAAAAGAATAGGATGGTTGCGGAGTATTCTTCATTTTCTGACATTGATTCAGATATCACTTATGGTAAGATTAAGCCTAGTAGTGTTTCTGAAGCCAGAAGAGACAGATTTCATTCTTTACCATCTAAATAGTAGGCTACATTAAAGCACAATTTCAATGTTTGTTAGTTTAGTTGTTTCTTCTTATTCCATAGTGTATCAGTGTATGATTGTACTACACAACAAGCTCTACATTTTGTATCTGAAAAGTGAAAATGAAACCTTCGTGAAAGAAAATAAAAATAGATCATTATCCTTTAGACACTATGAATTCAGATTGCATTTGATTACTATGAAAACATCATTTATCATTTAAAAATGTCAAGAATGGGATTCGAACCCATGCCCTTTCGGACCAGTACCTGAAACTGGCGCCTTAGACCAACTCGGCCATCTTGACTATGTTGCTACATTTATTTTTTGATTAATTACTATGTTGTTACATTAAACACACTACGTTAATTATTCAAATCTAATTATCTAATATAAATTGAGGGATCTCAACCTATTATATTTTACATCTTATAATTAGCTTTTTGGGAAATTTCGTAACGAACAATTTCAACTAAATCTTTCAATTTCTTATTTTACTATGTTCAATTCTATGTATTCCTCTATCTGTAGAGTACATTGAATGAACAAAAATGACTATAAGAGTTTCGGTTATTCGTATTAACAACAACTATATGAGGAATGTTTTTATGCTGTGCTAATGATTTTATAACTATCTTTGTAGCTCTAAATCTTTTTGATTTATGCTCCTATCTAATATTTGGATATACTGAGAAAGATGTACAGTCTAGTGAGGCTACTACGAAATATTTACTCATAGGTGGGGCACACTCTTCTATTCTGGTTCATGGTTTCTCTTGGCTATACGGTTCATCCAGGGAGAGATACAACTTCAAGAAATAGTGAATGGTCTTATCAATACACAAATGTATAGCTCTCTAGGTATTTCAATTGCGCTTTGTCAAATGTTTTTTCCTTGTTTGTAATGCTTTTGAATTAAACCCAATCAAGATTCAATCGTAGTAAGTAGATGCGAGTTTATCGTCCTTTGAGAGGTGTAATACTTTTTTCCGTTTAATAGTTAACAAACTTAAATGATGGTTGCACAATAGTTTATTGTTTGTTTATACATGAAACTATATAGAAATCAGATAAAAGAGCTGGCTTCACGAATGTAGATAGTTTTGCGGATTATAATTTCATTGTTTGACCTCTATGTACTCTCTATTCATTCACATATAAATATTGTTCTATGCAATTGATTTCTTCCACCATTTCTTATCTTACTATCTAGTCCCCCGACGTAGAAAATTCTCGACTTAGTTATATTAACACTCATTCTAACAATAGTGAGTAACATTAAGCATGAATTTTTGACTAGACTAATGATCTAACCTTATCCTAAACATTAGAATTATTAGATGATGTTACCTAGTTCAGATTTAAATATCCAGTTCCCACTACCTTATCTAATATAAATTTATGTTCTAGGTGATGAATCCAAAACAAACATCAAACAAAAGGGAAAATCATTGAATCATGGAAAAGAATCATATAATTAACTCTAGTTCGGGCTCAAGAACGTGTGAGTTCCCTACACAAGTTCAAATCAGTCATAAAATTGAGCAAAAGAAGATGATTAAATAGAACTTGAAAGGACTAAAACTCATCTTGCACTCTATTTGTTTTTGGTTTTAATATATCACTAAATATTAAAATACCTAAATATTATTATAAATAAGCTACTAATTAGCAAATATTATTTTTTTTATCATCAAATAGAAATTTTCATATAGATACATTAACAATATTTTAATTCATTAAATATTTTTAAGCAAGAAGTGTAGAATTCGATCATTGTAAATTATTTTTGGGATAATTGTTCTTCACAAGTAAAAATAGATTTCTTTAAATTTTGATGTTTGAACATTCACTTAGATGAGAATGTCCATGTATAAACTTGCATTTTTAATGATATATACACGTTTTTTTTACATCGGAGAATTAGACACAACAAAAGAACTAAGGAAGAAGCATGGTATCTCTCAAGATGAGAGTCTCCGGCTCAACAAAAGGCGTCTCGATCAAAGTAGCACCAAAATGCGTGAATCTTTTTCCTCTCGAGCTAGCTAATCTGCAACTTTGTTACAATCTCTCTAGATCCAACGTAAATCTACCTCCCAAACCCGCCGCATCCAATATTTTATCTTCCTGAGAATATTGTCAAACTTGTCTGAGTTCTCAACTTCCACCATAGCTACCAAAGCTGCAGAGTCCGATTCAACCTCTACACACCTAAAGCCACAACTCTCCAAGCATAACAGAGCCTATGACAGAGAGTTAGGCATCTGCTAGTAGGCAGATTTTTACTTTAAAAATAATAATATAAAATTATTTATTTTACCTATTACCAACAATTTAGACTTTGAGGATAATTGGTTCTTAATATTTCTTACATTAATAGAACGTTCTTAGAATAGAACAATATGTACTGGTTTATCTAATGGAATGTCACCGGAAATTTTAAATTTGAGATGATAAGATCAAAATTTTCCACTCAAACAAACAACCACAGCATGACATTTTTGTTTAATTTCAGTAGCAACAAGTAAAATAGTTAACATATAGTCCTAGACATTTTGGAACCTAGGACTAAGCTGCTAAAATATATATATAAGAAACTAATTAACATCATCATATATAGTGACTAACAATCCACTCTTGAACAGTGCTTGCTCTATCCTTCTTATTCGAGATTTTTGTGTATGAAGTCGATAGTAGCAAGCGGGATCTCAACAAGCCTCACCGATCAAGCACCGCCGCATCCGGCACCACATCCAGCACCGCCGCATCCTGCAACACATTCAGCCCGGGCTCCATATACAACTCCGGCTCTAAATCCAGCTCCATAAGATTCACCATATATCAGAACTTTCACTTTTTTCACCAACAAAACGTTTTCTTTTGGGTTTACTATCCGCACAAGAAAAGACAATGGCTTTTTTTGA
Source organism: Lotus japonicus (assembly GCF_012489685.1). Lineage (NCBI taxonomy): Eukaryota > Viridiplantae > Streptophyta > Magnoliopsida > Fabales > Fabaceae > Lotus > Lotus japonicus. The sequence goes on from NC_080042.1 coordinate 64,318,155, forward strand.
GAAAATATCACAATGGCTGAGATAACGCAAAGGGTAACCAAAACAACCCAAAAGATTGCATAGGGATTGGCAATCAAACCGTTCACCATCTCTCTCCATTCTCTCACCATCTCTTCCTCTGCTTATTGTTGTGTGCTTGTCTTTTAGTCTAGGCCCAGTGGTTTCAGTAGTGACCATACTACATGTTTATATATAGATACAAATTAAACGGTCAATGTGGAGTGAGCTAAATGTAAATGCTGTTGTGTGCAGCTGCTTTTGCTCCATGTGATAATTTTCCATTTTAGCATCAGTAAGCATCACTTGGGGCATCAACCAGAACTCAAAAGTTACACTTCTCGGCATCAACCAGAACTCAAAACTTAAAAAAAAATGCTAGAATAAACTCGATCAAGTTAAGTTCTTGATATCTTCACAAAGGTAGTTTCACATTTTATTCTTCTATTTTTAGAGAAAGCAAATCTCTCCTTATAATTGTTTTCTAAAAATAAGGGCATGCTTTATATTTGCCTACACAAAATAATCCGTAGAGTAGGACTTAAATAAGAAGTTATGCTGGGATAGTGGAACTTAAATAAGAGGTTATGCGTGGAAGTGTAAAAAATTAAAGGTGAATTTTGGGGTACCCACATTTTCTTTTTGGTGTGATACTCACATTATGTGATTCAGTAGATTACTGACATGTGGTAGTTGAAATTATAATTCTCAATGTTTTAATTCTAGTCCATTAGTGCTCTTGTTCACGGGGTAACTCAACTCTAGCATTGACTCTGAGTGACATGGTTTCGATCTAGGGAGATGTCTAACATCTATCTAATTGACGACATTAATCTTAAGGTACATTATTGGGATAATACAATTGCTGACATGAATCTTTATTACTATGCCAACTCATTTGAGGTACCATACCTTGACCTGAATTAAGCTACCACAACATACATCAAAATTAAAATAGGCTAATTAATAAAAATTAATAAATTTTAGTTAATTCTAAAACATAAATTCATTTGTAAAAATAAAAAAAATTAAATTTAATAAAATAAATACTTTAAGGACCTTATTGATGACCAAGGATGGAACCTCTCTCTTCTTCATACACCTATCACTTCGGAGATCAGGGGCGGAACTTAGTGGGGACATAGGGGAGCCTCCAAATTTGTAGAAAATTTTATATAGTGATCTGTGTAATTTTTTACCCTCACGTTATGTTATATATAAATGAATGTGCAACTTACTAAACATTCATCGTGGTGGCCCATTGGTAAGCACCAGTCCCTTTTCTTAAGAGATTCAAGGTTCGAATCCCACTCCAGTCTCTTTTATGAGTATAATTTCGTTTTTCATAGCCAGTTATTTTTTTGTTACATTAACCAACTTAGGTTAGTATGTAGAATTTATAAAATTTGTTTTCTTTAGTGATCCTCAAATATTTATTTGTTTTCTTTACTATTCATTAACTATTTAAGTAAGTTTTCATCTATAACTTTTATTTTCTTCAGAAGATCATCTATACCTTTTTACTTATCATTAAGAAATAATTTTTTTAAAGAAAGACTTGTAAGAATACAGAAAATTTAAAGAGAAAATGGTCAAAGAGAAAATATCATTAATGACATAATTAGTATTATAAATTAAGTTAAGGGTAAAATTATAATTTTCAATGATTCAAGAATGTCTTTCACATGTGAAAGACCCACATGCTCTTTCATCCTAGTCTCCACCAAAAAATATTTATCAAAAATCTAAAAATCTAAAAATAAAAAAATAGGAAGCAAATTTTCAAGACTACTAACATAACATATATAGTCTACTTTTAATACTCATGTATATAAATTAATTTAATCTTTATTTTCTTACATATTAACATACGTGTGTCATGAAAATATTTTAGTTTGTGTGTTAAAATTTTATTTCGGCTCCCTCAAATATTTTCCTCAAGTTCCGCCACTGTCGGAGATATAACATGGATGAAGGTGTCCTCGACTCTTGATGCATCAGAAGGTATTTGTGGGTTTGGCAGGGAAACTAGGATGGTTGTTACTCAGTGAAAAGGGCATATGAATGGCTTAGGCGACAAGGGAATGATGAAGGAAATGCTGGTAACTGGAGGTGGCTTTGGAAGATAAATGTGCCGGAGAAACATCGAATGTTCAAGTGGCTGGTCCTCCAGGGAGCGATTTCAATTAATGATAAGAGGTTTCAATGTCCCTTGGCACCTTCGGTAGCATGCACTCGATGCTCTCATGGATGTGAGGACGTGTTGCACTGTTTACGTAAGTCTCCGCATTTATATAGCCACGACTCCAAGTAATACATTGACCAAGGCGCATTGCCAAGGCTTCAGCCAAGAATGGCGTACCCACTCCCTCAAACCTGTAGAAAGCAGTTTCCTTCCCTATAACGAATCAACCCACCAACCCCATTGTTCACCTCATCCCGATAACTACAATCGCAATTAAACTTCACGAAATCAGTCGGCGGTGGCAACCAGCGGTGGCCAAGCATCCCATCATCATCCACGCAACGTTGCGGATCCAACAACCTTACTAGCTTGTCGTGCACAAGGCATAGATGACGCCACGCCTGCTCAACTGTTCATGGATTCTCATCAAACACCATACTGTTGCGCCACCGCCATAAACTCCACAACCCCGCCACAAAGTGCTCGCCATGGGCACATTTCCCTTGCTGCGTCACCCAAGCCCCGAGGTCCATCGTCCCAACACATGATACGATAAGAGTATATCCCGCTCTTATCATATTCTGCCTTTATTCAACTCTCTATCATATCCTGCTCTTATTGTAAGACCATGAACTAAATAACTAGATTATTTATTTAATTTCGTTATATTAATTAATTGAGTGTTATGTTCTATTATTTTTATGTTATTTTTCTAACTCGTATTTAATTGCGAATCATTAAGATTATTTAAATGATAATTAATTAAAGGACATGTTTGATTATGACACTATAGTCAGTTTGCATGATAACACGGTCGTTTTCGCACCCGACTAAAGTTCAGAGTGTCTGAAAAGGCTAATTCCACTTTTAGAGCATTGTTGGAGTTATATTTCAAACCGGCAGAAAAGTTAGACACTTAGGGTATTTTTCTGATGACCTGTGTTCCATTACAAAACTTTCGACTGTAAAACCGCTTCCTGAAACTCGATAAAGCTAGACTTTTTCTCCATAGGGACTTAAGCTAGACTTTTATGAAAGGTTTTTCCATTCGGAGCTTCTTTCGGAAATTCTATCCGCGTAGTCTTAATTCCTTCATTGCTAGGAATCTTTCTTGTGAATGGAGTTTTCTCATCAGATATCAATTGCAAAAAGTAGTTCTGCGGCATTTTTGAAGCAGATTGCGTTTAAGCCATTTTCACATTTTAAATGAGCTCTAAATGAGTTTCCATATTCTGTTGCCGAATACTCAATTTTTAACAGCAGTTGAATGTACCAAAACAACCAAACCCGTGGAATCTTTCTTTCTTTTTTCTTTCTCCCCCCCCCCCTATAAAAGGAGGGGAAAACACTATTCCCCTCACAATTAGAGAAAGAGGGGGTGGGAGAATTTCGCGAGTTCTTGCCCGATGGTCGTGATTCCAGTGGCGTTGGATAGACACGGAGGTAAGAATCATTATCCATGCATCCTTTTCTTGTTTTTTGTGTCTTTTTCCATGTCTTTCTGTGGTTAAGGTTTGAAACTTTTTTATAAAATGTCAGATTAGCTTCATTTCTTCTTTCAAATACCTTCTATACACTTCATATTCATGATCCATGCGCTTAGATTCTCGTCGTGGTGCCATAGATCTGAAATCTGAGCCATAAACCCATTTTTTATGCTTAAAGGCTCGATCTAGCTTAGCAGTATGAGGAAAAGTTGCTAGTAAATGACTTGTTTATAACTCTACCGATTCGTTTATAGAAAATTTCAACTTTGAGTTTTTATACCTAAAAGTTTGACCAAAATACCCCTATTTGTGCTTTAAGTCCCGTAATTTTTCCGAGTGTTTTTCTACCCTAGATATAATGTAAGAACACCTAGGAATTAAATTAGATCGAAGAAAATGTTCGGGAAACCTTGTTTTGGATAGTGGCCGAGACTTGTTGGAGTTGGTACTGGGTGAAAAATAAAGTCTGGGAAAGTTTTGATTTATGTTTATTGTAGCCCTTTAAGCCGTCGGAAGTTTGGATTTAGTTTCGTGTCATTTCGAGTTTTTTAGCTCGAGTTATGTATGTTTTAGCGAGCAAAGGTTCTGCTGCCCATGTGTGTGACCTTCAGCCCTTGTATAATTTGTTCTGAATTCTTTACTTAGACTTTGGACTTGAAATTTCACTGGGGTTTAAGAGACTTGTTTTTGATAATGTAGTAAAAATATTATAATTTTCTGGGCTGGTTTCATGTGTCTAAGGATTCGCCCAAGAGGCTACACAGTTTGGAGTTCGTTGAACAAAGTGTTTTGTACAAACCTTGATTCGAGTCAAAACTCACTCATTTAGGGAAACTCTTCCTTTCGTGCTTAACCGTCGAACTCTGAAGATTCAGAAGCTTTTCCCGGTTTTGATTAGTGTTATTAGATTGTATTGTTTCTTAGTGTCTAAGCAATGATGACCTGCTCAAGGTTCGGAACGAGCTGAGCTGAAGAAAGAGGTTTTGGAGCAAGCTGTGAGATTTCAAGATGGAGGAGGATACCTCAGGGAACTTGCTGAGTTCGGAAACTATTGGGGATTGAATTGTGATGTCAAGCTTGGAAGGAGAAATCATAGGTAAGGGTAGCTCAGTATAGAAGTTTCATTTGAGTCTTGCCTGCTTTAATTGCACTGCTTGCATTTGAAATGTAGGTGTTTAGCTTGATTGTTACTAGTTTGAAATATTAGCATGCTTTTCTATGTTGTATGCTTGCTGGATTTTTGGAGAATATTTTTGTTTCATTGATTACCTTGTTACGTATATAACATGAACTGCTCAATAACTTGTTTGATGTGAATTATATGAGAATATATTTGTTATTAATATTGATTTAATGAACTCTTAAGCATAATTGATTTGACTTATGCTTGTTGAAATTTGGAATAACATGTGATTATTGCTGACTTGATTATTAGATTTAAAATTGTTGATTGAATGACTAGAAAGGTCATGAATAGATGTTGACTAACTTGACATATAGGGCTTGAACCTTAAAGTGACAATGAGGTGGTTTTGTCCCACGTGATTGTCCTGTATTTCGAGACGTTATAAAGTGGCAATGAGGTGATGTTGTACCATGAAACGCCCCAATTTCTCAACTGAGGAGTCACATTAGTAACCTAACAAATGTCTAAGAAATATTTCATAATCCTAAGAAAACTCGATATATATTTTTTTTCATTTTCAAAACAACTAAACACAGTTTATACATATCATGATCTTAATTAAACAACCCGTTCCCGACATAATAATAATAGTGTCTTACATCATCATAAGCAAGTTTCCAAAATAAGTACGCACACTTAAACAATGGCGAAAACAGGGTTTTAGTAACAGAGTTTTCAGGTAGCGAAGAAGACTCAAAACATAAACCACTAAGAGGAAACTATATAGCTTCTTCCATCCTTGCTCCGCTAGTTACTATCCCTCCTCCATCTCAGCATGGCTAAGCATCGCCAGAAGGCTCTTCATCGCCTAATAGCGTTAAGCGCCCAAACAACAAGTAGCAAATAGAAAGGGTTAACTCCATGCAATTACCATGTATGAAAGAGAAAATCATGCTATTCAAATTTAATTACCTATCATGGTAAATAAACCAGCAACATAACTATACTCATATATCAACAACTTAACATATAACATCAAATCAGACATCAAAATCCTCAACAATATAACCTCAATTCGGATATCAATAATCCTCAACAATATAACGACAAATCAGATATCAATAATCCTCATTAATATAACATCAAATCAGATATCGACAATCCTCAACAATATAGATTAACTCAGCTATCAACCACTTAACATATCAGATGACAATAAAACTAACAATATGAGTCAATCAATAACGTCTCAAAATACGGGACGATGATAGGACCACACCTCCTCATCGCCACTTATAACGTCTCATAAGACGGGACAATCATAGGACCACACTTCCTGATCGCCACTTATAACGTCTCACAAGACGGGACAATCATAGGACCACACCTCCTGATCGCCACTTAGCGTCTCACAAGACGGGACAATGATAGGACCACACCTCCTCATCGCCACTTAGCGTCTCACAAGACGGGACAATGATAGGACCACACCTCCTCATCGCCACTTAGCAACGCCACGAAGGCCACACAGTACAATCCAACAACGCATATGCACAAATATATATCAACAATTTCAAATCCAATAATCAAGACAGAATAACCCTATGTTACTCTTAATATCAACAAGCATACGTCAACTCAACTCAATGACAGAAACCAGTAAACTGCCAAAGCCTCTCAGAAAACGGAGACACACGTCTCAATAAGTTCACTCGGCCGAAGCCTCCAGAAAACATTTTCCCAGTTCAACACAATAATCATAATCCAATGCCAATCAATATAAACATCTTCATCTCAAACGCATGCAGTGCGATAAAAGCATGCAAGACTCAAAGACACTCTAAAACTGAGTTATCATTACCTTCGTGAGTAGAAGTTGGGCATGAAAGTTGTGAACCTAGAACAAGGAAACACAATCATCAACACAAGCTTCACTAGAAACAACACTATCTAATTACACTAATCGAAATCGTAAAGAAAGCTTTTAAAGCTTCAGAGTTCCTACTTAAGCACAAATTGACAATAGAGACTTCGTTCGCTAAAACGAGCGTAACTGAAGCTGCAGAACTCGGAATGACACGAAACCAACGCCAATATTTCGACAATTGAAAGAGCTACGCAATGGCTCAGGTCATAGAGACCCAAAAATTATTTTTAGACACGGTACCCTAACAAATAGGTTTCGGCCACTCTCAAAAATAGGGTTTCCGAACATTTTCTTCGATCTAAATCGATTTCTAGGTATTCTTAGGCGATATCTAGGCCAGAGAACCTCTCGGAAAAATTATCGGGTCAAAAACTGTCGCAGGGGTATTTTGGTCAATATTTTTAGCTTGGAAACTCAAAATCGGAATTTCGAAAAACAAATTAGATGGGGTCGAAACCAACGACGATTATGACGACTAATCCTACTAACGCTAAGCTCAGTCAAGAGTTTTTGATTCAAAAAGCGGAACCTTTGTCAGAAATGGGTATTTTGAGCAGAATTGAAGTTCGGCGGCGATTCGACGAGATTCGGCGAAATGTAATCCGCTAAACATGCTCAGGGGCACGTAGGGAATAAGTTTAGACACTAAAATCAAGTTATTTGGACAGTTTTACAAAAAGCTCAAAACTTTGAGCATAGAAAGACATAGAGAAAAGCGACAGAATTTACGATCAGAGGTAAGGAAAAACATCAGTACCTCGAGGCCTACGCGTAGCAACGAACTGTGGGACGATCAGGCAAGAATCGGCAAAAATCACTTCTCCTCCTCTCCTCCTCCTTGCTCACGGCCGTGTGTGTGTGTTTTGTGATGTTTTTGATTTTTTTTTCATTTTTCAAGCTATTTATAGGTTTTGAAAAATGCGGAAAAATGAAAATTTCGCGATTCCGATTTCTCCTGTGCCATCCTCTGTGAATTCTAAGATAGGTTCTGGCGACAGAATTCCAAAACTCAAAAGAGGTTTCTTGGAATTAAAGCAAACGATCCAAAGTCGGTGTAAATCTATTTTACCCGAAAAACTACTTTTTGCAGCGAATTTCAGATGCAGAAACTTCCTTCTGAAGAAAGATTGGAAACATCGAAAGAAATAGGTGTACGCATGTGGAATCTTCGTTTGAAGCTCCGAATAGAAAAAGTCTTCATCGACCGTTTATTTTAAGTTTCTTGAGCTATCAGAGATTCAGTTTCGGCAAACTTCCGAGAATCGGAATCGGACGTTCGTACATTCCAGGGTTTCGTATCGAAACACTTGTCAAGGAAAGGAATAAGAGAAATTCTTATATTCCTCTGAATATTTTTGAATATCGTTTCTACAGTGCTTTTAAGAGTAGATTAGTCATTTACTAACGTTTTTGCCCTAAGGCGGAAGTGAATAAGACTCGTGCTATAACCTATAGCGACTATAGAACTATTCTTAGTCATTCCCTGAACTTTCTTTCTCATAACACTAATCCAAACATCAAACATAAGTCAAGTTCCTCTCACGCTTACACAGAATCCTATGCGTGAGGTGGAAATTAATTAATTAATTTTAATTCTAAAATCATGGGTCTTACATACCACGTGATTGTTTTATCTTTTGAGGTGTCATAAAGTGATAATGAGGAGGCTTTCTCCCACGTGATCGTCCCGTCTCTATGAGACGCTAAAGTGGTAGTGTGATGGTTCTATGTCCCATGAGATTGTCCTATTCCGAGAACTGTTTTGAATTTCTATAAGTGGCGATGTGGTGGTGATTGTCCCACGTGATCGTCCCGTCTTGTGAGACGTTATTGATCGATCCTTCTTGGAAGCAACATATAGTCGCATTATATGACACTAACATTTGATTTTGTTGATATCTGATTTGATTTTATGTTGTTGATTTGGTTGATATCTGCTTTGATTTTGTAATGTTGGATATGTGTATCTTGAATTAAATTGGCAGCTTACTTACCATGTCATGTATTAAATTCCAGTAACATGTTTTTTTCTCTTAAATGTGAAGTGATTGTATGGAGTCAACCCTTTCTGTTTGCTACTGATTGTTTGACTGCTTAACGATATTAGGTGATGGAGAACATTCGGTGAAGCTTAACCTATGTACGAGTCGGAGATGAGACTTGAAGATCAGTGGAAGACTCGAAGAGTAGGTTCAGGTGTAAGGCAAGGGCCTTGAGATAGAGAGCTTACCATTATTGGTTAAAAATTGCATAATGATTTTATGAATTTATATTTGAGGTTACGGGTAGGTTTCGGTACACTATTTTGCAAATCGTAGGGAGTATATCGGATTTATGGTGTCATTGCATAATAAGTTCCTTATTGAATCTGGTTCTATTTGTTAGGTTTTTTATGTACTTGACTTGTTCAAAGCTTGATGTAAATTTATTTACAGTTAGGAGTAGACGTGGCATGTTTTGGAAATACTTTGAAAAGAAAAATATATATACTCGCATTTTTTAATCTTTTTGGAAATCATTGCATATTTTTTTTAGCAAGTTACTAATTGTGACCCTTGAAAGTCGGGGCATTATACTTATCATATCCTAACCACCAAACGGACCCTAAAAGTAGAAAATAGGTGTGTTGATGGGGTTGTGTGTAACTGTGTTTTTTGGTACAATGCGTAAAAAGAAAAAGAAAACGAACAAAGAGCCCTAGATAAGGTCTTATAAAGGAGAAACTCATCACATCAGTACGAAAATAAAATCTCATTCCCACACGCGGGTTTGGAATCGAGATCAAAGGCTCGCCTTGGTGCGCACTATGTTTGGCTAGAAATTCAGCAGAAGCGTTTCCCTCAGTCAAAGTATGGTGGAGCCCCATGATCTAGCAGATATTTGAAGTCCCAAATTAGAGAAGCATAATCATGTCTAAAGGACGATACACTTTGCACCAAAGTGAAAGCATCCAACGAACCTGTTTGACATTCCATAATTCGGAAGCTAAGATTCCATGCCAAACACTTTACCCGTGAAACATGGCCAAAAGCTCCAGCAATAGAATGTTGGCACTCAAGGACCTAAAGAAGCCTCTAAAACATTCGCCAACCATGTTCCTCAGACATCCCCCAAAACCACCACGCCTAGGAGAGCCCAAAAACGCTACCATCAGCATTCAAAACAGTGCAGTCTTGCAAGGAAACACACCACTGAATAGTCCTAGGAGGCATCGGGGCTCGGACATCCACGAGATGCAAATGGGAAAAAATTAGAGGCCATCGCAGAGAAAGGGCAAGTCCTGGTCATCCATTCTCAAATTCTCCATACAGACAACAATAAGAGCCCTCCACACCCACCACAAGGTGGAGATAGCCATGGGGGAGGAGGTATCCACGGTCTGCTTGATCCAGGTATGTTTTTCAGTCACGACAAAACCAATACCATTAACATCAAAGTTCATAATCCTCCAAATTCACTTGGCTTGTGAGCAGTGTCGCATACAGTGAAACACAAATTCATCTTCCACATCGTACACTCCTCACACAGCAGAAACTGCCATCCCTATTTGGAATCACAACAGGTTCGCGGGGAGCGCACCTTGGAAAATAAGCTAGACAAGAATGGTACACTTGAAAGGCACCTTTAACTTCCAAATCCAATTCCATTGGTAAGGTACATCCAAGGGACTAGGCTCCATAACTACCTATTGTTCAGAATCCAAGAGTAACATGAAGTCGTTGAATACTCTCCTGAGAAGTTCCGGACCCACTTGAATCTGTATGGAATATTAGGATTAAGTCGCGCCTAGAAACTCTCAATTCTAGCATCGATCTTTAAACGCACAATCAGTGGCGGAACACAGGGGTGACTTCCCCCTGCTTAGTCACCCCTGCTTTTTAGGAATTTCTCTGCTGAGGTTTGTCTCAGGTGAGACTTTGATTTTTATAACGATGTGGGACTTGGCACTTTAGTTACCAACCGCTTTAGGCTTTCAATTTTTTTTTTCAAGTTCAAAAGGCCTCAATTTTTTTCTACTAACTCAAAAAAGGCCTCAAAAAACCAAGTCTAAGACAAAAAGACCCAAAATAGCCTCACTTTAAAGTTTGCTTTAGGCCTCATTTAGTGTTGGGCCGGCACCTGCACTTTAGGAAACCAAATCTGACTCATATGGTAAGTTGGCATAACAGAAAGATCAGATTTGAGCAAGAGTGATTCGCCCTACCCTGTTTAAGAACTTAAACTTCTAATCTTATAGCTTAGACTTCATTCTATCAATTATAAAAGCGAAGTCACTCTTCATAACCCTTCTTTGAAAGATAGAAAATCCCAGATATCTACCAAATATTTGATGTAAACTGGAAGACAACGATATTGGTTTCTAGCCTTCTTGGAAGAAGAAAGCCCCGGGATACCAAAAATTTTGGACTATGCCAAATTGACTTTGAGGCCATAAGCTTGAGAGAGCTTATCCAGAATACCTTTCAAGAGCCCAACCTAGTTGTACGTAGCTTTAACTATCAAATATGTCATTAAGCATTTCCGGATAGGTTTATATGATTAAATCTTTATATAATGTAATATGTTAAAACATATAAATTTTAAATTTTAAAATCAATGACTCAAATTTAGATGGAGAGAAGCTGGATGGAGAGGATCCAAATCCTAAATAAGATACTCTCTTTGTCCCCTATTATAAGTCACTTTTACATAATTATCTAAAATTAAAAAAAGTAGTTATTTGCAATAAATTTGTAAATTTTTTTATTAACTTTCCTATATTACCCATGAATTTTTCAATCCAATTTAAGAATTTTTCAAAATCACCATGTTGTACAGTTCTAATCACCATTCTCTATCAAAGAAAAAGAAAGTTTATTAAAGACCTCTCATAATTAACAATAAAAATAATATGTGAACAATTTGTAAAGTAATCAGAACATGAGAATAAGAAAAGAGTAATTTAATATGTTTCTATAGAAGTTTTTTTTATTTTTCTTTATAGAAGAATAATTTTATATCTTTTTTCTATAGAAAACAAGTCCTATCTTCAAAGTCAACCGGTGATATTTAAGATAAGTGAAATATCAAGTCTACTTATTTTAAATATTATCGGTTCACATAGAAGTATGTGATTTAACGCATGTTTTTTTGGGTCATTTTGACAACTCCTTAAAGCATTTTTTATTATGAATATATCAATTAAGAAAAATATTAAATGCTTTATTATGGTACGTACTGATAAGTGTCATTTTTACGTATATTTGAATTCATTCCAGACACTTATTTGTTTAGGATAGGTTTTATGATAATTTCAATTCTAATCCTAACTTTTTGATGCAGAAAGTTAAAAGCTATCAGAGAAAAATTGGAATCCCGCATTCGTTAACTGTCGAATCGAGCTACAATTTGGATATGTGGTTCATAACATATGGATCTTCAATTTGAACGGTTGGATCGGAAAAATATGCATGTCTTGGTGATAAAATGAAGTTCCAGAAGTGTACAGGCTGCCGAGCACCCTTCAGAGGGCGCTGGGCGCCCAAGGCGGTTCCAGAAACCCACCTTTGAAGAAACAAGGGGCGTTGGGCGCCCAGGCTACGACAACTCACTATAAAAACCTCATTTTCATATCTGGACAGGAAGGACTTGAGGAAAACATGATCCAAGTAGAGAAAATTCAAAGGAGAGCATCAAGGGAGGTCTAGGAGGCTAGAGAGAAGGCTTTGGAGCCGATTTCATCGCCGAGGAACCGTCACAGATTCGATTTTTCATCATTCTTCTCTTTTATGATTGTAAAGCTATCCATGGAAATGGATAGCTAATTTCTCATTTGTTGGGATTAGAACTAGTTGTTTTGATTCTCATGTATTCTATTTGATTTCCTTTATGCAATTTTCATGTTTCTATGTTAAAGAATCAATGGTTTTCTCTTTTACTTCATGCTATATCTTAGGTTGATCCCCTTGCGTATTTTGATTGATTCAAACTTGTGTAGGGAACTCACACGTTCTTGAGTCTGAACTAGAGTTAATCATATGTTCCTTTTCCATGATTCAATGATTTTTACCTTGTGCTTTATGCTTGTTTTGGATTGATCACCTAGAACATTAATTTAGATTTAATAGGATGGTGAGAACTAGCTATTTAAATATAAAATATGTAAAATCATCTAATGATTCTAAGGTCTAGGGATATAGTTAGATCATTAGTCTATTAAAACATCCATGCTCAATGCTACTCACTATTTTTAATCGATCAAGGGATTAAAGGTTAATATAGCTGAGTTGAGAATCTTCTACGCCGGGGGACTAGGTAGTAAGATAAGAAAATGGTGGGAGGAATCTATTGCATAAAACGATATTTGTATGTAAATCAATATAATACATAGAGTTTAAACAATGAAACTCTAATCCCAGCAAAACTATCTACCTTGGTGAATCCAAGTCTTTTATCTTCTTTGTTTATGTTTTTATGTTCTTAAACAAACAAACACTCAAACTATTGTGCAACCATCATTTAAGCTTGATAACTATTGAACGGCATAAGTATTACATCTCTCTGTGGATACGGCAAACCCTTTACTATACTACAATTGAATCTTAGGAAATTCAAACGTAGAGTGGTAAAAATCTTTCAACACGTACGTAACGAATTTTATCATTTCAAACTCAGCTACGCATGCATATTTAATGAGTGTCGGTCGCAATTGTTAAAAGTAGGGGTATAATTAGAGTGAGATGATTCAAATATAGTGTGTTTAAATATCTAAACCAATCAAACATGTTTAGTTTGGATTAATTCAAATTTTCTGATTTTTACTTTTTAGACTTGACCAACCCAACCCAATCCTAAACCACACTGAATCTTTGCGACATTGACGACACTTACAGTTTATGGCGTGCATAGCCGCCGCAGGTTTCATTAGTTAGTTTAAATTTCAATATGCACAAATCAGGAATAATTTAGGTAACCCCACTTGGCTATCTACCACACACTCTGTCTTCATGAGATATTTATCAATCATATAAAACACATTTTCCTTGTCCTTAATGAGATCTTTACAATTTATCTAAAATCCTACGGCTGAAAGCGCACGAAAAATCCAATACTGACGCCTGAGACAACAGCTTCTAACCTGTTTATGAACAGAATTAATGTATCCACATGCTTAGACTTTAATTACAACTTTAGAAGGAAAGGTTGTGGTGTCAGAATTGAGAGACAGAGTAGTGGTGATGGCGCAGCAGAGTGTTCAAACAGTATTGGCTACCACAGATGTTTTCCAAACTGGAGATATCAAATGGAAGCATTTCAATGTTGACACATCAAACACTTGCCCAAAACCATTGCTAGTGTTTACCCCCACAGTGCCAGGGACATACCCTGTTATATTGTTCTGCCATGGCTTCTGCGTTCTCAATAGCTTCTACTCCAGCCTCCTAGCCCATATTACTTCACATGGGTTCATTGTTGTTGCTCCTCAGTTGGTATATCTAGCTACACCTTCTCTTTTATTTGCTTTTCAAGATCCCTCATCTACATATTTTAGTTGCAATATTTCATTGCAATTTTTAGTAATAAAACAACAACAAAAAGACAAATTGTATCAAACCGTCCTTAACTATTGATTTGTTATAAAGTAGAAATTTAAGGTTGTTATCTACTAAAAACTCATGGAAAAATCATTAAAGAAATGGTTAATGGTTAAATTAATCTCTGATTTTATAAGCGAATTTGATTTTAATCCCCCGGCAGAAAAATGACATTTTAGTGGCGATCAGTTTTATAATTACTGATTGTTTTTTTACTGTCACTAAACGTCATTTTTCTGTCAAAAGACTAAAATCAAATTCAATTACAAAATCAAAACTAATTTGACCATTAACTCTTAAATAAATGTATGTTCAAGTGGGTGCAGTCTACTGAAACACCACTCATAACTTGTAAACATTCATACTCATGTGAAATAAGAGTTGTACTAACTTGAAAAAATACAAGAAAGTAATTGCCCAAAAATTAGCTGTTGTTATTCGCGCAGCTAATTCGCAGCTATTTGATAGCAATGTTCTTTAGTTTGCATCTGATCCGGTATATTATATCATCTTTACTTATATATACTTAATAGATCAGTAAATTCGTTTTCCTACATTTTGTTACAAAATGAATGAGTAATGACATGATTATACAAGAATAGAGAAAAATATGTGATAAATCATAGGGGAATGGAAAGGGGACAAAGTGGATAAAATAAAATTACATTTTAATTACACATTCCATGCAAAATTTACACATTCAAACATTAATTTACTAACATAGCTTTTAATTTTCCTTTTTCATGTTAGTTTTGCATGGGCCTCCCTATGCTTGGACTCTGTGAAGTCAAATTCGCAGGAAAAGTTGCAGATTGGATAACAGAGGGACTTCAAGCACAGCTTACAAAACACGTTAATGAAAACATTGAAGCCAAATTGGAGTCATTGATTCTAGCAGGTCACAGCAGAGGTGGAAAAACTGCATTTGCAGTAGCACTTGGTTATGCCAAGACTAACCTCAAATTCTCAGCACTTATAGGCATAGACCCAGTGGCTGGCCTAAGCAAGTGCAAAATCTGCAGGACACTTCCACACATTCTAACAGGTGTACCACAATCCTTCAATTTAAACATGCCGGTCGTGGTAATCGGCACCGGGCTAGGCCCAGAGAAGGCTAGTTGTTGTTCTCCTCCGTGTGCCCCTGACGGCGTGAACCATGTGGAGTTCTTCACTGAGTGCAAGCCTCCTTGTGCACATTTTATCACAACGGAGTATGGTCACATGGACATGTTGGATGATGATACACCAGGGATTATTGGGGGCACAGTGAAGTGCATCTGTAAGAATGGAACTGGTCCTAAGGATTTGATGAGAAGGACAGTGGGAGGGTTGGTTGTTGCTTTCTTAAGGGCTTATTTGAGTGCTCAGTGGAAGGATCTGAATGCCATTTTAGCGGATCCTAGTATTGCTCCTGCCAAGCTTGATGACCCTGTTGTGTATTTAGCTGCGTGAAGCCAAAAATTTGTCTTTCAATTTCAACATAGTTGTTAGTTTTATTCAATTTTTTGTAATTGAATGGGTTTTTGTGTGGGACTATCCTCAAATAGTTAGCTAGCTTAACTCAAGTTTCTATCTTGCATGTCCACTTTGTTATGAGAACACAAGGGAACCTTACATCACATTTTTACCTAAAAATTAAACCATATTTTGATGGAAAAATAGACCTTCGCAATGACGAGTAACTAAAAAACTTGTTTCCATAACCCGAAAAAACTCTCACACCAACATTGAAGAAACATCCTTCCCTGTCACTCCAAATGTCACTGAAATCTTTAGCAGCATGGCTTTGAAAATTAGATTTTTCCAAATTTCTCCTTCATGAAATAATTGGTTTCTTAAATAGAAGGCAACAAGAGCGACTATGTTCTTCTTTAGAGAGGGAATGTGGCATGGACAAAATTGATGTCTGAATTAAACAACCAGATCTTGACATGAAGGGAGAGGGACCATAGCGAAGGTAACATTTTTTAGGGGGTGGGAACTTATGCCACCTAGGATATCCAAGTGGGACTCCCATGTGTCACTTAATGTGCCACATAGGGACTTCTGTGAAGTTGCACCATGAACTTACATTCCGACTTTTGGAAATTCGGATTTTTTCAGATCATTTGAGATTGTTAGCGAGTTAATCTTTCACACACGAAATTGATGGTTTACTCCATGGTTAATTTCTTACTTAGAACAATGCTGCTTAGTAATTAAGTTAATATTTTAGAGGATAATATTACAATATTACATCTGTTGATCCACCATAGCTTCTAAAGTATGTTGGGTGTTATATATGGGGGTTGACTTTGTCAACTCTCCGACAACCATACCTATGACGACCATGTTAATGACGACCACTCTCTCGTCAACAGAAACCCACTCCAAGTCCAACACCTTCTCGATCTGATATCAATTACACTCAAAAGTTGAAGAGACTCATACGACCATCCATCCTACGACTACTATTCACTTAAGAACCTAAGTATCCAAGAAGCCTGCGTCACTTCACCACGTCCCATCATGAACTCCTCAATCTAGCAATAGGCGTAGTTGTGGAGCTCAAGAGCATCTCATTCACGGGGAAGCCCAACTATCAGATCTCCGAGGACAATAGGAGGCTCAATGAATACGATTCATCTTGATGTTAGGCACTCGTTACAACCCTCGAGACTTCCCTAGTACTATCAAATGTTTAAAAGGGCAGACTCAAGCATGAAAAACGTACACACTTCTCACTCCAAGTCTTAGAAGTCCAATGTTGTTGCCGCTATCGCCAATACCACCACCACCGACACGGTTGCCAGCACTCCCCTACAACATTGTCACCACTACCACCACCAGCCTCACCGCCACCACTACTGCTGTCACCGCCACCTTCCACCGTTACCACCACCCTCTATCAAACATATGACTGTATCAATTTAAATGATATGATAGGTTATATAGTGTATGACCAAATATTGCATAGTATTAAATATTTATCAAATCTAATATTATCATAACTAATATTATCCGACTTTATACTATACTTCATATCAACAAAGCCACATTATTAAATAATGGGTATCTCTTCAGTCTTCACCCTAAAGTTCTGAGATCTTCTGTTTCCATTCCAAAATATGATGTCAATTAAAGAACCGATTGGAAAATTAATCTAAGGAATTTTGCTCACGAAAAACCTTCAGTTGGATTTGTAGTATTAATAATAGAAGTAATAAATCATGATAATGAGTTTGGCTCAAGTGGGAGGTAATTGACCAATATTTTTCTCTCTTGAGATACCCCTCTCAGAAAAGTTGCTGCTTAAGCATGCCTAATTAATCTCACGTCTCTTATATAATCATACTTTGCCACATGTGCCTTTGATAGTATTAAATTGCATAGTTCTTCCCCCACAAAATCACCTTATCATTGATTATTCATATATTGAACAGCTTAGAAAAACTGTTTATATTGAAAGACTACTACTACATCTCTCTTAATAGCCATTTTGAGTAAATTATACAAAGTAATTAGCCTAGATTTCCCCACAAAAGGAGCATCGGTGGCCGAATGAACAAGTAAGTATGATAAAGAAAAAGAAAAAGGGTCATGAATCTTGTGAAAAAGTAAAGTTGGATGCTGCTGTTGAGTGCTTTTTTTTTTTTGGGTACAAGCTGTTGAGTGCTTTATAACAGTGATCTAATTAAGCAGTGGAAATTGATATGTAAGCCTATCATTGTTCAGCACTCTCAAGGACAAAATTGACTCATGTTAGCAATTATAAATCATCAATTATCAAGTGAGCATGAAGATTAATAGTTGAAGCTACCATAATTTTAAGGTCCCACTTACTGCATGATCACAAGCACTTTAATTGATAAATTAAAAACAACAAATTAAATTTTGACTTGCCAAAGACCAAAATTTAATCACTCTCTTGTGCTTTCTGCAAATGAATTATTGTAGAAGTGATCTAATGATTATTACTGCTTGGCGTGCTTAAAGATTAGTGTGCACCCAAGCTAAATGTGAAGTATCATCATTTAGCATTTATCTCAATTACAGAAAGCATGGCATGCTAATTGCATTCAAATAGATATTCTTGTGAATACAACTGCATTAAATACTTAGTAGTGAGAGCTTTGTTGCCCATCATGTTCATATCCAGCTCGAACAATATTGTCTCATTGAAGGATATATGTACTTAAAATCAAAATACAAACGATCTTAAACTCGGGATTTCCAGTGAGGGTTGATAAATACACCATGTCTTCAGTAAAAAGTTTCCCTCTCTACATAATTTCCCCCATCACAATGGAGAAGAATAAGAGAAACCTTAGTGGATAAATACACCATGATCATTGTTTTAAATCTGAACTAATGTTGCAAAGATCAGGCGCCTACAAAGGCAAAACTGCACCTTCTTTTGAATGTGACAAGTCCCCCCCCCACTTGTTAGTTTTCCACTTTTCGTTGGAAAAAATTTCACATTCAAAACAATATTCAATCCATTCTTTTTACTATTTGTAAGAGAATCTTGAAGTGATGTGTATCCAAGAAAATGAGAATATAAAACTTTTAAATGAGTATATGGTCAATTAAATGAATATATGGTCAATTAAATGAGTCTTAATCATTATGATCATGGGAATTTCCTTTATTCAATTAAGAAACACTTACTAATTACTGTCATTTACAGCACACTAATCTAATAGTGTTAGTGATGATCAAGTTCAAATCCTTTGAAATCTCGGAGATTGCTCTCAATTGGCTAGCACCTTGAAATAAGTCTACATTGTTAATCATACAATGGCAATACTCTATTGGTAATCTATTGCATTGGGTAATACCCTGCTTTATCATGATGGCTAGTGATGGTAAAATCCAATTTGCAATTTCCCAGTGCGTGTTATGTTGTTCATCATAAGGGAGCACGTGGCTTTATAATGAATGAACCATATATGGATGTGAATAATACTCACGTCGACATCACCGAAAGGTGCCACGGTTGGATTGGTGGGTCATAAACCTTCATGCAGGGTAGTAGAAATTAGAAAAGGATGAGCAATGAAAATGAACAAAAGTAAATGCGATCCAAAAAAATGTTAGAATGACATTAATAATAACAAATGGCCAATCAAGCCTTAAATCCGATTAACCATTTAGGTTGTGTTTGTGTAAACAGCTTAATTAAGGACTTATGATGATAAACACTTATAATGTCAATATTGTCTACACTAAAAGCAGTCGGCAAGGCAAGCGGCCAACCCTGAAACAAACGAGATTATACCACACTAAGTGTATATTTGAATATTGGTTGAGTTAATGCGAAAACATATTTATCTCGAAGAGTTTCATAAGAAGAGTGTGCTTTAGAGTACACAATGTAAGTGACCTGAAGACGGATAATTAACATAAGAAGAGTTTTATTTATTTTTTGTCTCAACAGGAGTGTTAGCACAAGTTCACATTGGCCCCGACGGTTATCAAAACTTGTCCTTAAGTCTTGATTAACATCTTTGACTGCTATGGGGTCTTTTTTTTTTCTTTTCTAACCCACATTTGGCTAGAGATTGAGCTTTTGCACCACAATAATACTGAAAATGACCTTGGCTTTAGCTTCAGCAATTCAACCTCTGTTACAATTAGTTTGACCATGAAGCTCCGCCGAAAGGTAGCAATATCCTAGTTCTTATAAGGTGGGATTTGAGATGACCAGTTATTCTAAAGAGTCTAAAATACTGCAAATATTCAATAATATTTTTTAAGATTTTAACTCAGGTGTGTGTATGGAAACTCAATTAGTTTCATTTGGATGAGAAGTGATTCTGAGACAAGCTGTTAGAAGTAGCTTTTATGGGGATTGAAGTAATTTTGTGAGATTTGAAAGCGAATTCAAACACATTTTATGAGACAAGTGACCAAGAAATGCAATATTATCCAAGAACATTGAAATATAAAATGGTGCAGTATTGAACCTATAAACCAGGAAAATTGAAAACTATTTAATCAAATACAATAAAGAACTTATACATATTATTCTAAAAATTTACAGTCATCTGAAATCATTAGGCAGTAGTTGGAGTGCTAAACCTCTGGACTTTACCTTTTGACAGTGGACCAACTTTATAGAGGTAGATGCTCATTCTCTCTCACTCTTACTTTCATCTCACCTTTCTACACTGAGTTCATATATTTTAGTCTTTTTTTCCACTAAGTTCACAGTATAAATAGGGAGGAAACCAAATCTAAAATGCAGCAGAACAGAAGCTGTTCATTCCACTCTCATACTCTAAACTAAATCACAGAATCCTATCCATCCTAAGGTTAAAATGAAAGGATCACACATTGCTTTGTTCACTTTGTTTGTGCTGCTTATGGCTGAAGTTGAAATGTCAATGGCAACAGTAACATGCAGCCCAGTACAACTGAGCTCATGTGTGAGTGCAATCACCTCGTCAACTCCTCCAACTAACCTATGCTGCTCCAAGATCAAGGAACAGAAACCCTGCCTCTGCCAATACCTCAAGAATCCTTATCTCAGGAAGTTTGTCAGCTCTCCCAATGCCAGGAAAGTTGCTAACACTTGTGGCACTCCCTTCCCAAGGTGTTAAGTGTTAAAATTGGAAAAAGGTTCTCCTATTCTGCATTATATTATATGCATCTTGGTGCAAGTGTTCTGGCCAGAGACTACAAAAAATTATATGGTATTTGGTGTGGTTTGATTTCTATAAGTTCTAATATTTGTACAAGTACTAGTCCTAATTAATGTGATGTTTGGTCTCATGTCATTCCATTTCAGTTCTTTGGTGTGCTGTGCTGTCATCTTACATTAGTTGTTGCAAAAGGCTGTATTTATAATTCAATGCAGTATCAGATCATGGTTACTTCCTAACTCTCTGTTTGTTACTGTTAGACTTCATTGTTAAAAAGAAGTTCAGGCTCGCAATTTATACTTTTGACAAAAGCATGACATAAATAAATGAATAAAATATAACAAGCCATGAAGGACACAGGGACAAAACAGATATTAAAAATGGAATTGTGCACCATTCAGGTTGCCTTATGAGTAGGCAGCCATGTTTGTGGAAATAACATTGAGAGCTATTAGATCATTTTCCAGTTCTTCAATTGAATTTTTTTAACATGTTAAAAGAAACAACCAAGAGAAAACCTGATGTCGTTAAAGAGCCGTTTAACTTACCCCAAGGGTTCTTACATACTTCATAGTAGTTTTTCAATAAAATACAATCTATCTTCATTGTTCATTGCTGATTTGCTGGTACCTATCAATATCATAAAAAACAATTTTGATCCTCTAGACTTAAGAGGAGATAAATCTGCTAGCAAAATTTGAAATTGCGACATCGGGATTGTGTTCAGAGACTCTAAGTCCCCCCCCCCCCCCCCCCAAGATAATGTTCACTGCTAGTTTTTACACGCTTCTTAACAACTGATGGCAAAAGAAGGATGTACCATCAAAAGAAAATTGAAGATCAAATTCAAGCCTAAGGCAACTCAGATGATATATACAAAAGAAACTTGTTTCTCAACTCTTTCCTTCCTGCAAAAATATTAGAAGTAACATTCAGGATTAAATAAAATAGAACCAAGTTATAATTTCTATAATTCGAGTACATAGAATCAAGAAATAATTTCTATCATAAGTTACAACATCAGGAATGCACCCATTGTCTTCCATTTTTTGCTGCAATTTCAATGCTCCTTGAATCAAGCCCTCTTTACAAAGCCCTTTGATCATGGCATTATATGTATGAGGAACTAGATTGTAGCCTTGTTAGCTCAAAATTTCACCAAGAGAAAGTTAGTCGACACCACCTTGTCCAAAGAAGGTTTATCGACACTAGTCGAAATTTGACAAAAGAGGCAGCCATGAAAAACGCTAAGTTAAATGGCAGTGAGTTATAACTGTGAATTTCGACCACAAAAGGGAATGACAGCTAAACGCACAAAGCGGTTACAGAAAGAGTGGGCAGTTGAGAACGGTTAAGAGCGCATGCCTTCCCCCACGATGCAAATGGGCAATAAGAAACGCATGCCTTACCCCACGATGCAAGAAGCTTCCAGAACAAGCAGGGGATCATGGAGCGTAGCACCAATTTTCAAGCCCACTAACTCACTCAGCAGAGGAAAAAAAATTGCCAAGAATGTGTGAAGGAAAAACTGCCAAGGACATGTGAAGCAATGGAGCACTATAAATAGGAGAAAATCATTGAGCAAAAGGGTACCCAACTTGACTCTAAAAACTCACTAAAAAGATCACATGTTCGCATCAAAGAGACTTTAAGAGTCTAACGTGATGATGAACGAGTATGTTGCAGAACCAAAGATTTATGATTCATGCCTTGGCGCTTTGCTTTGTGTTTAAGTTTAGTTTGAATTCCTGTCGAGTTCTTTGCTTAATGTAACCTTTACTTTTCAAATTTCCCATTTTGTATTCTGTACTTTGCTTAAGTCTAATGCAATTCGAGTTTTAGTTCTTTTGAATCGTTGATTTACTTTGTAACTTTGCTTCAGTCGAAAAACACACCATTTGCACACAACACTTTGGCAAAACGTTTTTTCAAAAGAACCCTTAACTTTAAACTTTTTCCAGTCGAATTGGAGAATGTTTGTTTACCAAATATCACTGTAAACAAGCCTTCAATTAGAAGATCTGGAAAAACTTCATGGGCATTCTTAAGTCTTCCACCTTTGCGCAGTCCATCAATAAGTATGGCGTACATATACATATCTGATTGAACTCTCTCGTCTTTAATTTTCTTGAATAATGAAATTGCCTCGTCAACATGATGGATTTTTCATAAAGCATCTAATATGGAAACATAAAAGTGATTACCTCAGCTGGTTGACCTCCATCATGCGTCTCACCAAACAAGCTTCCAAATAGAAAAGACTTTCCCAACTTTACACAAACCATCAAAGAGAATTGTAAGTAACTCTATCAGGAATAGTACTTTGGCAATGCATTAATTTTCCCAAAATGATCTTCATCCACCATTTTGATCTTACCAAATCATGATTTATAGCTCCTAACATTTGGAGTCGCTCCCATTTGGGCTATTGCGTTGAATACATCTTTTTCCTTGTTCACTTCATTTTCTAGGAAATGTACATCCATTAAAAAATTGTAAGTATCAATATTTAGTTTGAGTTTGCCAGCTCCTATTATCATAAAGCTAACACATTTTTAGCATGTTTCACCAATCTTTCTTTAAATAGAGCATCGACTAATATATTAAGGGCCCGTTTGGTGGACCGGATAAACAGACAAGATAGGATAGCAGTAATTCTATCCTGTTGTAGTAATATGTTGTTTGTTGCGCCATCATGATAGAATAACATTATCCTGTCCCTTACCATATCTTGTCTATCTTGTGTAAAAGTCAATGTTATGAAAACCGGACCGGTCATGAAACCGGTCGAGGCACTGGTTCAAGGTTCATTTGTCCAACCGGTGTTGAACTGGTAGTAATTAAATAGTACTATTTTTAATATTTTTATAACAAATAAACTATATATAAAAAAATATCCATAAATTCATATTATGTAATAAACATTATAAAATATTCTGAACGTCATTTATATACCTTCTAAAATATAAAATGATTTTCAGAAAAAACTTCACATTAGGACATAGGTTTTTTTTTCTCAAAAAAACTACTGTTTTTTTATATGAAGCAAATTCTTTTTATGGGCTACATATAATAGGCCCAGTTTCACAACTCTTTAGTAGTAGTTTTTTTTTGTTGTTGTCAAAAGCTGTAATTTTTTTCTTTTACATATGGAAGGATGTAGTTTTTAAGTCCATTTTCATAACCCTAATGTCTTTCTCTTATTTTCACATGGAGATGTGCAGCCACATTATATTCCCATCCCCCATTCAGAAGTATCCCTCCTCCGCCGCAGAGACCACCGTCGTCGTCGGAAACGGCCATCGCAGGGAGGGAGTTTGCCGGCGCAGGGAGGGAGAAGGGTTTTGGTTGCAGGCACAGGCAGTCACGTCGTTTCTTTCCTCTGTTTCTCAGTATCCCTCTTCCGCCGTAGAGACCACCACCATCGTCGGAAACGGCCATCGCAGGGAGGGAGCTTGGCGGCGCAGGGAAGGAGAAGGGTTTTGGTTGCAGGCAGTCACGTGTTTCTTTCATCTGTTTCACGTTCAAGTTCAAGTTGAAACTGCCTTTCTATTTTCTTATTTTATTTTATTTTTTTCAAAAAAAACATCATCTAAACGATGTCATTTTGGGCCTTAAACGATTAAGTTGTGCCAAATTTCCCCAAAACGACGTCGTCTTGGATTAAATTATCATACCGAAAAAACCGGCCAACCCGCGGTTTTACCTGTTGGGCTGGTTCAAGTCCGATTTTACCGATTCGATTACGGTTCGCTATGCAACCGGTTTTAGAAGAGTTCCAGACCGGGGAGGGGTCCGGTTCCCGGTCGAACCGGCCGATCCGGTTTTCAGAACATTGGTAGAAGTTATCTTGAGGGGGGTGTTAGGATAGAAATTATCCTTACAGGATAGGATATCAGTTTATGAATATTATGAATTTTTTATTTCAAAAGAAAATTTGATGCATTTTTCATTGCGTACTATCATATTCTATCAATATCTCGTCCACCTCAAACGCAGGATATGATAAGAGTATCTTGCTCTTATCATACCATGTCCTTATCCAATCATTTATCATATCCTGCTCTTATCTTATTCTGACCACCAAACGAGCCCTAAAGATAGAACCACTAAGGTTGACGCTTTCCAATACCACTCTATTGAGTATTGAACAAATCAATTTCTTATTTCAACTGACCCAAAATGTAAAAGCCATAGATTAGAGCATTGTAAGTGCGAAGATTAGGAGATATTCAGTGTCAATCATTTTAGAGTATAAACTATATGCATCACCTACAAGTGTATCTTTGCACAAGCTATCAACGATGGTGTTGTACATTATCATACACGACTTCACCAATTGCCCTCCCTCAATCTTTCTCAACAGATGCAGGGCAGCATTGGTTTCACCAATGGTCCTTTTTATAAAAATCAAGCCACAATTTCAGGTTCCTTAAGAAATGTAGCCAAAGTAGTTGGTCGGGTTAATTTATCCCAAATTTGTATAAATTTTTCAAAATTACCCTAAAGTACTTTTCTTAATTTCTATTCATTATTAATGAGTTTAATATAATTTGCATAGTGGAAAGAGAGAATAAACTCAATTAAATGAGAATATTGTTGTCAAAAAATAATTAATGCACTATAAAATTAAAGTTTGTTTTATGCCTATTTTTTTTTTTTGATAAAAATGACCAGAGAGAGTACTTAAGAGACAAAAAATAATTCAATAGGTAATTTAAAGGAGAGAGGATAAAGTGTATTTTTTTTTTTTGACAGGAAGAGAGGATAAAGTGTATTAACCTATATATATCGTGTCAAAAAATTGAAATTCAATTTCAGCTCACGGATGTGGCAATCCATAACTACTAGCTTGTGTCATTTTTACATTGCTTATCTGAAATCGGTTAATCAGATAGGATAAGAGCAGATGCGCGTATGTTGGTTTCTTTTCTTTCAACTTATTTGCATCGTATCACACTTGGCCTAGTGGTGAAGCTCAGTACACAACACGGGATCGACAGAGGTTATAAATACACTGGTATGGGTCAAGTGGTAAGGCTCGACATGCGACACCGGGTCGGATAGAGAATAAAATCGCACCTCGCACCTTAGCACTCAATCCCCACCCGAGATCTATAAATAACATCATAAAACCAACCCCCAAGCAGCAAGAAATTTATGAGCTTATACATCATTGCCCACTCTCCATTCCTTAGTCTCAATCTGATCAAACTCTGTACAAGCAAGGCTCCACAGACTTCCAACTGTTACAACTTAGATCACATCAAGGCACCTCTAAATCCTCTTGCTCCCAGCAATTGTGTTGCGATTCTGAAGGAAGTGAGTTACAGCTTCCCTGACGTAGCACACTGTAATCTCACCTTGTGCTGGTAGCTTTAATTTTGTTTGGTTTGCTATGTTGTTCTCATGATCTTTTATTCTATCTAATAACACTACCAAAAAAAACAGTTTTTATATGTGCATTTACTATAGCATTGTTTGATCAGAAACAATATGATTTATTGAATGTTATTTCTTCATACGTCTATTACATATTTCATACAAGTTCTACGTAAGGCATTTCCTCCGGTACAAGCAAATAAATTATGGGTTAAATACAAGAGTGACATGTACCAATAGAAAAAATACACTTGGATTTATTGATTAATAATATTGCGGACTTGTTAAAACTCTGAATAAACCCTGTAAATTTATTGTAATTATAAACTAATCCCAAAACTTTTTTTTCCGAATTCAGTCATTTTGTTAGATTAATTTTTTCAGATAATTTTTTCATCTACTTGACTACTTTCACATCTGTTCTTCGTTTGGCAACTGGTTTAGGGTTAAAAAAACAAATCTTGGCACAGGACTGACAGAGTCGAAGTAAGCACAAACCCAAAATCTTTTACATTTTTTCATTCACTTCCAAACACAAAAGTACCAATATAATCCGTAAAGTTACAATTTTTCTTCTCTCTTTGTTCTGCCAATAACCGTAATAGGGGAAAAGCAAATAGGTAAAAAAGTTGAAATTTTTCCAATAGATGAATAGTTCTTCTCTATTACACAAGGCCAAAAAAACGGAGATGAAGTAAAGGGAGGAAAGAGGAAAACAAAAACAGGGCATACGCAGAGGAGAGAGAGAGAGATCTGGGCGGCCCGGCCACGCCGTTCGCGGCAGCGAAGAGAGTGCTCCGTGAAGGATCCCGCAGCCTTTGGTGGTGGTAGCCCTGAGCACGGTGTGCGGCGTGGTGACGTCGAAACAGAGGGAGAGAAGCGAAGGAGAAGAGGGCAAAGAGGAGATCAGTGATGAGGGAGAATGGCGGCGCCGGTTCCGGGGAGAAGTAACTCGCAGTGGCTAGGAGTTGATCTGAAGGATAAGAGAAGGAGATTGTGAGGGAGAAAGAGAAGAACAGAGCAGAGAGGACGCACAGGGCGTTCCTGGTCGCGGTGGCAGCCTGGCATCTCCGGCGGCGTGGTGGCTTCACGGTGGAAGGCAGACTGGCATCTTTGGGCCTAATTTGTAAGGATTACAATCACTGGGTTTGAAGAACATCAAACAATTTTCCTATTTTTATGTGCAGCGATGGAAGCAAATAATGGAACCCTTAAAACTGTGGTTAAAAACTAAATTTACAGACGTAATTATAAAAAACATTGGACATATTTAGTATACTAAAATTCAACTGGGGTGATAATGTAAATAGGGTAAAAAAGAATCCAGTCAGCTCTTACTTATTCACGTCAAATTATGTGGACAAAGATTATTGGTACACTTCACTCCTGTAGCCTACACTCGTTTGATTTTATGGGTACCCAAGTATGCACCTCTACATAATGGACTCATTTTTAAGACTCATGCAAATGATTAAAGATATTTTAAAAATGTGCAAAGTCTTATTAGTGTCTCGATTACGTACACTCAACTTAACCAAGAAAGCAGGGGAAACTAAGTTGTGATATGACATAACTGGTAGAATTATATCACACAATATAATTTTTTTTACTGTGCTGAGTTTTTTTTTTTAATTTCACTGACAATAACTTCACTTAATTCACAATGCGGAGATTTGCATATTACCAAGGGTGGGATGCAGATTTTTTGTAGTATAGCTCTTCCGTTTTTATTCATAGTCTTTTTCTTTTTTTTTCTCTTTCCGGCCAATGTGGCTAGTTTCACTTAAGGGTACACAGTTTGTGCACCTTTCAAGTGTGGACATTTTGAAAATATAACCTATCCACTTTTTAATACTCACCGACCTGATTATTGGGCATCCACAATTCAGACTTGATTGCCACAAAAAATTGGGGACAATTGAGTTAATTCCTCAAAATTTATTATTTGTAACATAAGTCTGAAATCTCAAACTCTCACACTTGTCACACATTGATTTATTGGTTCTGAATGCAAATTGTCTCAAGCACTTAACCGATGTCATTTTGGATTCGACTTTTTTAAACTACACCTCAAATAATGATAACTACACTTTATTATATGACTGCAAAACTTTTCCCCCTATTGTGTGTCTCCTCTAAATTATGTATATTCTATTAGATATAATTGTGCCAGTGATGGCGATCCTCATTCTCATCAAGCATACCTTGTATCATCGGCCAATGTGGTGAAACTCACTCCTATGGAGTGCAAAAATAGCATCAGGATTCCAGCATTAATAGAGTCTTTCAATGAGTCTATCAGGAAAAAGGGTACATAGAATCTGTTTTAGATGCAGGATTTGAGGTTAAGTGGAGTGTTGTTGGTAGAGACAAAAATGATGATTTTATGTGAAATGAATGCACAATTCATTGCAATGCAATGAATGTGAAACTCACCCCAATATAAACTCACTCCGACAATGCAATGAATACAACTTGGAGTGAGATTCACATTCATTGCAATGAATGTTGCATTGCATTTATTTCACATAAAACCATCACATTTGTCTCTACCAACAACACTCCACTAAATCTCAAATATTGTATCTAAAACAGATTCTATGTACCATTTTTTTTATAAACTCATTGAAAGCCTCTGTTAATACTAGAATCCTGATGCTATTTTTGCACCCATAGGAGTGAGTTTCACCACATTGGCTGATGATACAGTGTATCCTTGATGAGAATGATGATCACCATCACGAACACAATTATAAATAATAGAAGATACATGATTCAAAGGAGACTCTGCAGGGGGAACATTTTTGCAGTCATATAATAAAGTGAAGTTATCATTGTTTGAGGTGTAGTTTAAAAAAGACGAATCCAGACTGACATCAGTTAAGTGCTTGAGACAATTTGCATCCAAAGCCAATAAATCATGTGTGACAAGCGTGAGAGTTTGAGATTTGAGACTTATGTTACGGACAATAAATTTTGAGGAATTGACTCAATTGTCACCAATTTTTTGTGGCAATCAAGTCTGAATTGTGGATGCCCACAATAAACTGGTCGGTGAGTATTAAAAAGTGGATATGTTATATTTTTAAAATGTCCACACTTGAAAGGTGCACAAACTATGTACCCTTCAGTGAAAGTAGCCACATTGGCTAGAAAGAGAAAAAAGAAAAAGTCTATGAATACAAAACGGAAGAGCTATACTACAAAAAATCTGCATCCCACCCTTGGTAATATGCAAATCTCCGCATTGTGAATTAAGTGAAGTTATTGTCAGTGAAATTAAAAAAAAAACTCAGCACAGTAAAAAAAATTCTATTATGTGATACAATTCTACCAGTTATGTGTTGTCCATGTAATAGCATAATTTATATATGAATCTAATTTTGTAATTTATCATACCACAACTTAGTTTTCCCTGCTTTCCTGGTTATTTTGAGTGTACGTAATCGAGACACTAATAAGACTTTGCACATTTTTAAAATATCTTTTAATCATTTGCATGAGTCTAAAAAATGAGTCCATTATGTAGAGCTTATATGAACAATGTAATAGACGTATGAAGAAATAACATTCAATAAATCATGTTGTTTCTCATCAAACAATGCTATAGTAAATGCACATATAAAAAGAGTTTTTTTATAGTGTTATTAGATAGAATAAAGATCATGAGAACAACATAGCAACCCAAACAAAATAATAGCTACCAGCACAAGGTGAGATAACATGTGTGTTATGTCAGGGGAAGCTGTAACTCACTTCCTTCAAAATCGCAACTCAATTGCTGGGAGCAAGAGGATTTAGAGGTGCCTTGATACGATCTAAGTTGCAACTGTGGGAAGTTTGTGGAGCCTTGCTTGTTCAGAGTTTGATTAGATTGAGACTAGAGAATGGAGAGTGGGCAATGATGTATAAGCTCATAAATTTTTTGCAGCTTGGTGATAAGTGCCAAATCTATTTAATTTTCATATTATTCTTGAGCACTTATTTAGGTTAGAAATGTGAAATAGCTATCAAATTTACCCTCAATTGTGAAGATATAGTTTACTGGAAGTCCTCGTAGAATTTAAGTGTTAATTATCAAATTTTGATGTAGGAATGAATTGAGAATGAAGATTTGCTTCAAAGAGGCTTGAATCATAAGAAAACATCAAAGAATAGTGCTTGACTCAGAAGTTTGCTCAAGCCATCCTGCAACAGAAGGTTTTGAGTGTTTGGCTCAGAAGTTTGCTCAAGCCATCTTGCAACATAAGGTTTTGAGTGTTTGGCTCAGAAGTTGGCTCAAGCGAACATTTGGTCGCTTGAGCGATTGAAAGGCGGTTCCCAATTCCTTCCTTCACGTTGAAGAAAGAGTTCGCTTGAACGAACTATGGACTGCTTGAGCGAACAAAAATGTTATAAAAGGAACAGACCAGCGTATTTTACAGGGGAGGCGGAAAAATTAGGGAAAAGACTACAAAACTCGTAGAACAAAGGTGAAGAAGATAGTTTTGGACCTCTTTAATCATCCATCGAGGTGGGAACGCTCGGCGGACGTCACGGATCGTCATCATCTTCTTGTTTCTCTTTGTAAGCCTTAAATCATCATTGGAAATGGATTGTTAAACCCTTTGTGTTGGTATTGGATGTAGTCTTTAAACTTGAATGTATTCACTTTGATTTCAATGATCTATCTTGATCTTAATGCTAGTTTTAGAGTGATCAACTAGAACTTGATGTTAGATTTGATAAATTGATGAAAACTACTTCATTGAATCTGAAATAGATGAGATCATCTATTGAATCTAAGGCCTAGGAATAAGGTTAGCTCAATAGTCGGATAACACCTAAGTTTAATGCTACTTTCTTTCTTAGTTATTCAAGGAATTGATGATTAATTAGTAAGTTGATTATCTCTTTCATGAGGAAACTATGAAAAAGATAAGTTGTGGTGTGATGAAATTGAACATAGGACATGATTTGTATAAGAAATCATAAGAATACTGAAGAGTTGATTAGCGAACTCCAATTCCAACTGTTTTCCCTGCTTGCTTACAGATTGTTTATTACTGCTTTTTGTTAATTTTGCAACGTAGCGCAAAACAATCAACCAAACATTTCTTGACTTTTTACTTAAGTGATTTAGCTAGAGAACGACATTGTATTCCAATTCCCTGAGGACGATAAAAACTCTTTGTTGTACTATAATTGAATCTTGAAGAATTTGAGAGTAAAATAGTGAAAACAATCTTTCAACACTTTGGCGTTGATGTTATGGTGTTATTTATAGATGTTGGGTGAGGATTGATTGTAATGGCTTGAGTCTTGTTTGGAGGATTACCATCATATTTATACATCCCCGAGGGTAAGCTCAAGTGGTAAGAGCTAGAGGACATAAGGGTTGGGGTGGGGAAGGTCCAGGTTCAAATCCTAGAAGGGAAGTTTGAAGGATTTTTTAACTAACTAACAACTAACCACTAAAATTTTCCTATAAAAAAAACATCATATTTATACAAGTATCCCCCACCCCCTCGTTTTTCTGATTTTTTAATTTTCCATTGTTTTGAATCTATAGCATGATCATTTTCTACCATTTTGGAAACCTATATATAAATTTAATTTCAGAAACTGTCTTTGCTTTTGAGGTATGATTTTCTTGCTTGTGCCACAACCAATTGCCTCTACCCATACACTAAATGAGTGAGCCTAGTATTAAAAAACTAAAAAGTAGTACAAATTAAAAACGAAAAATGCGAGAACAAAAATGGATCAAGTTAAGTTCTTGACAAAGGTAGTTTCACATTTTGTTCTACCATTTTAAGGACATAATTTATTTTTGACACATACATTGGATGCACAGAGAGTTGATGATATGTGATTATGACCTGAAATATTTGTTAGCTTGAGATTTTTTCTTCTTGAGTATTTTTTTTAATTATTTGGTGTTTGTCGCAACCGGGGTTGCAGCGGGACGACGCACAAAGAAGTGTAAAACAGAAGAGTCGTTACCAATATTTTTTAAATGGGAAAAGATCGGAAAACCCATAAAGAAAACGATCTTTGAAACTAGATCTAGATTCGGGAGTCTATTACGCATAGGGAAGGTACTAGCACCCAACGACGCCCATTAATAAAACAGTTAACCTAATTAATTATAAAAATTTAGTTAGCTTTTTGAAATATTTGTTTTACCCCAAAAGAGAATGTTTATGATTTATGATTATTTGTTTTTTATGTTTTTGATTAAGAAAAAGATTATTTATAATTTTGACGTGGCGGTTGTTGATGTCCACTCCTGACGGAAGGTGATTCCTGACCTACGTACTCTCTATGAAGAGACATTAAGACTACGTAGCTCTGCCTGTAGCCAGTTGAGAAAGCTCGGCGAGCGTTGGAAGACTTGAAGAAGCCGAAATTTGAATTGGAAGGCTTGAGGAAGCCGGAAAAAAGGTTTTGGGAACTTGGAGATTTTGATATGACTTTTGATTTTGTATTTAAAAATTATTCATTCTACCAAATGGATAGTTAGGGTGAAGGATAGAAAAGCTATTCCATTACCATTTTGATTTGTTTGAAGAGTTATTATTTTAGAATTCATGCTACTAAACGGGTAGTAAATGATATTAGTGTAGTAAAAGGGTGTAAGTGCTACTCCATTTTCATCATCAATTTATTAGAAGAAACATTATTGTTCATTTTATAATTCAGGCTACCAAATGGGTAGTCAAGGTAAAGAATAGGAATGCTATTCCATTACCAACACTTGATTTAACAATGCTCATACAGTGTGTTAGTTAAGCATTTTCACAGCACACAATTCATCTTTGTATTTCACTAGTTTAAGTAACTAGCAGTCTAGCAATGAACTAATTACTTAATTAGTAATTACTATGATAATAGTCCGAAGTATAAAAGAATGAAAACAAAGTGGGTGAATGGGCCATGCCTTTCCTTTTTATTAACCTTTTGAAGACTTGGTCTTAAACAAGATATTAATACTAATTAAACGATAACCTAATCTAATCTAATGGATTATTCTAGAGTGTGTGAGTGAGACAGAGAAAGAGTGGCTCAGAGAAAACAAAAGGACGGGGGAGGAGGAGTGACAGTGATGGGGTTCTGCGACTGCGGTGTGGTGGCTTGAAGCGACGTGGTGGCCAGCGTTGGTATGACCCTTGATGACTGTATGAGTTTTGAAGGTGGCTCTATTGTTCAAGGGTTTAAGGTGTTGGTTGGCTAAGCTTGGAGTGGTGTTTGTTACGAAGGAAAGGCGATGTTTTTATTCTGATTCTCCTTTCTTTATATCTCAACTTATTCTTGAACTCTACACAGATTCATGCCTCATTTGATTGATGGTGATTTTAATTTTCTATGTTACAGCACATGATGATGAAAGTTCACCTAGGCATTGGGAAAGAGATACAGAAGTGGGAATTATATAAAGGGGTGAAGGCCGAAGGGAATATCTTCTTGTTGTTCATTTTCATACATGTTTATGTAAGATAGCATTGAATTTGTTAAATAAAATTAACATTGATTCAAAGCAGCATTTGAGTTCATGTTTCAAATAGATTCAAAGCACACCAAATTCATTGAGCAAAGTAAGGATTAAATAAGAAGAATATGTTTACTTGGATGGATGAAGCTAATCTTTTTCTTCTCTTCTACCACCCGCTATACATGCCTCCTTACTCTGTGTTCTGAATTCATCTTATCTGTTATTGTTGGTCTGATAGAGAAGGCTCTCTGGATTCTTGCTTTGGCTTCTCTAGTTTTGTGGATCTGTTAAGAGCATGGCATATATAATGCCTCTAGCTGCTCGCATTAGTGCATTACTCTTTTTTAGTGCTTTTTATTTTCCCCTGTTTTCTTGTAGCTTTTTTCTAGCACCACTGGTGCTGTCCTTTTCTTTATTTTATATATATATAATATATATATATATATATATATATATATAAATTTGGCATTCCAAAATAAACTGTGTTCTGAATTTTGTCCTTCACTAAGTGTTTTATTTTTTTGATATTTGCTCACTATTGGGGATCAATGATATTCAAAGGATGTGACCATCAATTCAAAATGTTTGCACTCTTTTTCTTCATCTCCAGTTCTTAATCCCTCTTTTCTCAAAGTTTTATTTTATCTTCTAGATGAAGCTTAAGATGAGAGAACTCACACAAGGCCAAGCGAAAGGGATTATGTATTAAGGAAGATGGCTTGGGAAGATTAGATTTTTTACTTCGCATTTGTAAACACCTCTGTTTCAGTTTCATTTGGAGTTTTGGACTGTTCTCTGTGTTCTTTTTAGAATTTAAACAGGTATTGAGACAAGCTCCCTTTTTGTCTCAACAGTGAGGCAATTCTCTTGTATGTGCTTCTAATTTGGCTTCCTTTCCTTTAGGTGTTGGTTTCTGAATTCACTCTCTCTAACTCAAGTATGAAGTACCTGCTCCATTTTCTCACTATTGGGGATCAACCAATCCAAGGTGTTTGCATTCTCTATTTGCTTCCCCCCTCAACCGGTGATTTCCTCCTATTTAAAGTGTTTGAAGCAGTGAAAATTGCAAGCTATAGTAGCTTATTCATGACGATGGCATAAACTTATTGTGAAAGTTTTGTAACACAATTCTCTGCAAAACTTTTACTTAATCATTTCCCCATCCCCTGACTTTACCACTGCCTATGCACATGGCTCGTTTCTTTTTTCTTTTTTACTCTTTATTCCTTGCAGATTAAAGCTTCCCTTTTTCTTTCTTTTCTTTCTTTACTTTTTAGTCACTTTCATGACTTTCTTTTCTTATTCTTCTATTTTTTTAATCTTTTGAATTAACAACTATGGCTCAGAATTTTTTTTTTTTTAAAGAAACTATGGCGCAATTTGGAAGATGTTATCTTATAGTAATAGTGTTTTTTACCCGCGCGTTGCACGGGGAATACATCTATTTTATTTGATAGGTCAATTAATACCTTGATCATTAAAAATATAATAAACAACGGATGAAATAGAAGAGTGTAAAATGATGAGCAAAGTGGATAAACAGTCTTAAATTAAAACCCTTGTTGCATAGATTGAACTTCGTACAATTGAATAACTAATAAAAAAATTGGTTAACCAAATCTCAAATTATGCAAAACATATTAGGAGATGTGGTTTAATGATGGCTAATAAACAATAGTTGATTTAATCTACAATGAAAAAAAGAGAAAAGATTCTTTATGTACGTGATTATGCGGGTTCATTTTTTACACAATAAAATAAACTAAGTTTGACCCATATCAACATGAAGTCGTTTTACATTCTTCATGAGTCTAAAGACAATAACACAAATTATAGATATGAAGAATCACCAATAAAGCATTCAGAACACATTTTAATCTTAGAAAAAAAAGAATGTACCGCGAAATTTGTTATTGTATTTGATAAATTAATTAATACTTAATGAAGGTACTTTCTTGTTAAAATATATTTCTTCCCGTAGGAGAATTTAACTCCTATAATAATTTGTACAAAAAAATTAAAGTGGACTATATTATTATGTAGTAAAAAATTAACATCAAACTATATTATATTATGTTTTTCTTGTAACAAAAAATATTTTCCGATGAAATTTTATTAACATTTATTTTTATGTAGAAGTATTTTCATGTAAAATATTCTTCCTATATATAAAAGCTTTTAGGCTCTTTCTAATACATTTAGATCCAGCTTCTCCTTACTCTCAGGATGCCTAAAAGTCTTTTCTCAAGTCTATCTGGTGGGTAATATCGATGAAGATGATGACACCCACCATACCTTGCTTGCTTCAAGGTCGATCTCTTGTATCCTCCTCCTGCCGAAGACTTTAAGAGTAAACCTTGTCATTCCAACTTTCATCGATCGAGTTTTAGTTGTTTTTTCTGTTGATCTAAGTGAGAAAGCTTACTAAGGCAACCTCTGCTTTTGTCTATCTCCCAATATAAGAAGCATGTTGCTTTGCTCTTATAGTAGTACTAATGGACGTACTTTAGAACAAATTTCTAGCGAAGGTCTTGACAGTTTGGAACTAAAAGGTTTGGTTCATTAATAATATCTAGTAGTTTCATCATGCTATTCTGCTTTTGAGCTTGTTGTACTTACCGGAGGATTTCTGCTATAAAAAATTCAGAATAGTAAAGCAGTCGTAGTATGCTCCCTTTACTTGCTCTAGTGCTCAAGTGATAGCTAAGTGCATACTGTTTACATCTGAATTATATATAAAAGACTCTTAAAAACAACTACTTAATTCTCCATTACAAAGAATATACATTACATCAGAACATAATTATTATTTGTCAGTGACATAAGTGTCGAAAATAATAGTATTAATAATGGAAATTTCGAATGGTGTGGATAAGGATTAAAAGTCCAATCTCATAAGAAAGAAAAATCTCCATTTACATCAAAATCTCTCTCAGATTTCTCTACCTCACTATCACCACCGCTTTTCTTATAAATTATCCACAAACACACTCACAAATTCCACACAGTACCTAACATCATATGCAAATTTTGTTTTCACTGCAATCAGAGTCTGTTCTTTGGCATAAAAAAGCACTTCATAAAGTAAGAAGGTATCACATTTTGAATTTAAATCATCAAAATATTTATTTCTAATTAAAAAATCAAATGAAACTTGCTTCCAAATCAGCAGCAATCCTAGGTGCTATTCCTGATTGTTGTCCAACTTTAACATGAATTAATATGAACTCATGCTAATTCAAATTAAACTTGCTTCCAAATCAGCAGCTTCCAGCCGTATCTGCATTCTAAGTAATAGAAAATCAAGAACTCATGAAGTGAGATTGATAGACATGTTAGAGTAGGATAGACTAAAGACCACCAAACATAATAGCAATATGTGCAACATCAATCTAGCTATGATAGTGCAAAGATAGCAATCAAATTTGCAGACAGATATGAAAGGCAAAGAATGAATTGAAGCCACTTTTTGGCTATGGCCTTCCAGTGGTTTCCATAACCAATCAGATCTATTTGTAAGGGGAAACTAATCACATGCTACTAAAGAAGATGAATGGAAGAAAATCCCCCTAGAAATTTTAGACCCATTATATTTGTTGAACGGCTAAAACAACTATTTGCTTTATGTAGCACTGTTGTTGAAAGTACAATAACCAAATCAAAAACATATGCTGATACTAAATCATAATGTGATAATTACACACTCATGCAAGCAAGACTTCCAATCACACTAAAGTTTGATTAATTGAACCATAGTAGAACAATGATTAATTATAAAATCTAATATTGCCTTCGAAAAGTGACTTTTAATATATGTAATAATGATAGATAGATGTAGAATTGATGAACTAAGTCAGTAAAACTATATATGCATCACAGTAGTGCAACACCAAACACACATCTCTATCTCTTATCTAGTGAATATATACATATGCATCAAAGTAGTGCAACACCAAACACACATCTCTATCTCTTATCTGGTGAATATATACATATAATGGACTGAGAAAAACCTCCATGAGTACTGGTCTCACATGTTTCGTGGCTTACTTGAAATGAGAGCAAGATAAGATCTTGAGTCATCAATCATGTTTCATCGTCAGCTAGCTGAGAATCAGAGAGTGTAGTCAGAAAGAGGTATGCACCTCATTGTTGTTCTGTACCTACGGATAAATTCATGTCAAATGTTTCCAGGGAAGCCAAGGAAATCAATTTATTGTTAGAACATTGGTTTAGGCGTTTAGCTTATAAGAAAGGATAGCACCAGTTTTAAAAGTCTAACCTCAATAGTATAGCTTGAGCGAACAAAGATAAGCAGTAAAATCTCATCCATGATATGTAGTTCTGTAGTTGTAACGGCAAGCACCAACAATAATAATAATTAATTTCCTCGGTGCAAGAAGCAGGCAAAAAGAAAAAATTACCAAATAAAAAAGTTGCAAGGAAAAAAATCTACAACTTCTCCTTTCTCTCCTCTCAATTCTTTCACTCCCTCAATCCACTTCACTGACAATGATTATGTTAATCAAAACATACACAGATCAATGTTTCACCTCCTATAACATAGGACACAAAATTTAGATGCAAATTAAGAAAAACGAATAAAATAGAAACACATACAAAGGAGAATCAGAAAAAATAAAAAACAAATCAAAATATTGCAAAATTTCATATAGAATATAAAATGGACTCACCATCCATGGCTTCCAAAGAATCTCTTTTGGTGGAATATCTATAAAAAAAAACCTGAACAAAAGAATTTGAAATTAGCATGGCAAGTGATGAACGGAATTGACCTTGAAGTCAAACATGAGTGAATGAAAGTTAAAGGTAAAGTAAAATAAAATTGAAAAAAACCATAACATATTATGCAAGCAAAGGAAGAAAATAATTTGAAACCTCCATCTGCAACCTTCCCAATCAGTCCAAGGCAGCAAATCGGAGGGATGCGATTGCAAGTCGACGGCAAAGTGGTTCCGTCGAGAGATGAGACGATTTTGTGGGGGTGGTTCCGTTCAGTGGAGAGATGGGATGAGAATTGCATGGAGGAGATGAATTCCATGGAGGAGATGGTGGAGGTAGGCAGGGTTTTAAGAGGGTTTTTGGTGATGGGATGTATTATTGATTTAAATCACTTATCACTGATTTTATATTAAGATAAAATCATGAAATAAACAACATAAATCCTAATCAAATCTAAAATTTAAAAATGTACTAAATAAATATAGATAAAAACTATCAAAATCTAGCAAATCACAATAAAAACTCATAAAATCCGGAATTAATTAAAAATCCGAAAAATCAATAAAAATTAATTAATACTCTAAAAATAAATAATAATATAAATTAAGATAAAATCCAGAAATAAACAACATAAATCCTAATCAAATCTAAAATTTAAAAATGTACTAAATAAATATAGATAAAAACTATCAAAATCTAGCAAATCACAATAAAAACTCATAAAATCCGGAATTAATTAAAAATCCGAAAATTCAATAAAAATACCATAAAAATTAATTAATACTCAAAAAATAAATCAAAAATAAATTAAGATAAAATCAAGAAATAAAAAAACCTAAATCCTAATCAAATCTAAAATTAAAAAATGTATTTTTTTTATTAAGGAGAAATAAGGTAAGGAAAAATCAGGGCACATGTGGCAAGTGAGGCCAAGGAGAAAGAGCTTACATGTAAAATATTAGGTGAGAATTAATCTGGGAGCGACACGTCACTAACTTGGCCTG
This sequence comes from Lotus japonicus, assembly GCF_012489685.1. Taxonomy (NCBI): domain Eukaryota; kingdom Viridiplantae; phylum Streptophyta; class Magnoliopsida; order Fabales; family Fabaceae; genus Lotus; species Lotus japonicus. The sequence goes on from NC_080042.1 coordinate 64,357,680, forward strand.
TGAGAGCGACACGACATGCTAGAAGTTGTTCTTTTCTAATATATATTGATTTAGTACTCATTTTAAATTTCAAACTCAAATTTCAAAATTATTTTTTACAATTTTAAAAATAATAAATGAATTAGGTTCTCAATCTACAAAATTTATGTTCTTCCAAATTATTTTCATACAAAGTAAAACTTGGTGGGTATACCGGTATACACTTGTCAAAGACACACTATTAATTATTATAAATTAATTCCGAATATATGTCTTTCAATAAAATAACAGATTTTGTGTCAAAGAAAGACCTTGTTGATTATTGTCAGTTTAGAAAATGTCAGCAAGGTATTAATGATTATTCAAATATCTGCATTTTAATGGGTTATTTAATGAAGATTGATTTCAAATCCTTTTATTCAAACCTAACCGAAAATTAATAGGCTATGCAACAAAGGTATGCAAGGTATCAATGACTATACAAACGTTACAAAAAATTATGGTGTAATTTAATGATTTTAATTAACATAATCAAGATTGTTTCTCAAATATAGAAGGAATTTGAAATTTATGTGTTTTTATTTTTATTCAGAATGTTTGCTTGAAAAATTAATAGGCTATTTAATGATTATGTAATAGTTAATCAATGACCATCAACCCAAATTAAAGGAGCTTTTAAGTTATTTTTAAATTTTCTCCGAATGTGTGTGAGCTTGACACTTGTCAGCTAGTGAGAGAATGAGAGAAGAGTAAACCTGGGAGTGCCACCTCACCTAAGTGTTTCTGATAAGGTTGTTCTTTTCTATAGTATATAGATAAGTTTTTATGTCAATGTTTGGGAGATATTTTTGCATTTTGAACTTATTTTCATAAGCTACTCAGGATAGCTTATGAAAAACAGTTTATACTTATATTTATTTACAATTTATTTCAATAGTTTTTTTAAAATAACTTATGAATAAGCGCTTATAACCGTAAGCGCTTAATTAAGTTGTTTTTCCAAACGATGCCTATATCTATAGATAACAAAAGTGATTTCTATTTGTATTTTTTTATTTTTTGGTTTTGTAACTAATTATCATTCTATTATTTGTGATAAAGAATTTCAAGCTACGCATTCTCTAATAGGCAATAGCAGAATTCACATGTCAAGAAACAAAGGCAATTCTTTTAGTGAAATTAATAAATTTAACTAGTCAACTACTCATGTATTTAACATTCTAGAATGTGAATTATCAAATTGAATATAAGTATAAAAATGATAAATAAAATAAAAAGTGTTCAACAGAAAATTAGTAAGATCAGTTACATTTCAAACACACACGGTGGTGGTTGACAAGCGACTACAGTATGGACTAGTATGCTGGTATTGGCATCTCACCTTTGTGGCAATTAAGAGCTGCCACGAAGTGGATAGTGGTGGATTGGAAATTATTAACTCTTTATTTTGTGGCGGCCCTAAACACCCACAAAAGTGAAGTGTCAAAAAATTGTAGATACTATGTAGTTTGTCAAAATTGTCCTTGTTTCAACCAATGAAATATAGAAACCATGTGTTTTTATTGCTTGATTTGATGTCATTTCGCCCAACTATTTTTTCAAACAGGTAACTCTTGACATTTATGGATAGGAATTAATAATATATAGAAAACAATTAGAGATTTTATTCTACCAAAAGTCTTGTAATTAGACTCCCCATCTAAATTAATTAAAGCGTTAAGTTAGGAGGGTCGGCGACAAGCCGTGCATGAATTTTTGTTTTATGGGACTGATGTTAGAGTGTAGGGTACATATTTAGGGTTTATGACCAATTTTAGTGTTTAGGCCAATTTTAGGGTATGGGGACGAGTTTTATGGTTTAGTGTCGATTTTAGTGTTAGAGGCCAATATTAGGGTTTGGGGCCTAATTTTATAGTTCATGGTCGATTTTTGGGTTTCAAGTCAATTTTTGGGGTTCAGATCGATGTCAGCGTATTTGGTAAATTTTAGAGAAATAAAATTTGTATGAACATTTATTGCCAAACGCAATTTTTTATAAAAAAATTAAGTTAATGGATGGATTGGATATTCATCCATTAAAACTTCACAGTTTGATAGATTGAATGAGTTTTAATCACTAATGAATGGATTGAATGAATATTATATTTAAAACAATTTTAGTGGATTCTTAATTAATGGATAATCGATTGTCCTATATCGGATATCCATCACAATTCATATCTATATTAATATGCATCCAATTTATCCATTTGTCACCCCTAGCTCCAACTCACCAGTGTCAAACTAATCAAAGGATGAAAACACGCACGACAACAAGTTAAGGGAGGTAAATGAACAAAATTTGAGTTTAGGAACGAAAACTAATAATTTGCTTTAGTTAGCGACGAGGAACACATTTAACCCAAGTTGTATTCATACTTTAAATCAAACTATACCAAGAAACACGTATGAATAGAAGGGAGAATATTGAAAAATATGATGTGTAATGTGGTAGAAAAAGTATATATGGAATGATACAATGAGAATCATGAGAAAGTAAGTGAAAATAAGAAGAGTGAGTTGTTAGTTGTGAACAAGGTAGTCAAATCGAGATACGTATCGTGTATTGTTAGACCCTAATTCCGTGTCGCGTATCGTATCGTAACGTGTATCGTAAGATACGGACACAAAAAAAATTAAGTCATAAATTAAATAATATACTAATATATCATCTAAATATAGTTCAAAATAATCAAAGATCCAAGTCATAAGTAGAAAAATAGTCTCACAAAGTTCAAGTTCAACCTAATTTCAAGCCATAAGCCAAACTAAAGTACTAAACATCAAAGAGATGAAATTAAATGCCCACTCCCTAATTCCAAGCCATTAAAGGGCTGCTGAAGTTGAACGTGAAACATGAAAGGGCTGCTGAAGTGAAGTTGAACGTGAAAGGGTGAAAGAATAAAAAAAAACATCACTTTTTAGAGCAATTTACTAATTTTTAATGAAATTAAATGCCCACTCCCTAATTTTTCTAGGGGAGTAAGATGAAACGGCATTTGAAAAACTGTTTTTGTATCGTATCGGGATACGTATCGTGCGATACTCATGCGATATGTGCGATACAGGTCACGATACGAACACAAAAAGATACATATATGGGATACGTATCGTTTGGTTGATTTTCGTATCGTATCGGGATACGTATCGTGCGAGGTTGTGAATGAATAATAGCTCAAGAAATAAAGCAAGTGATGGTCCTTCGATCTCACTCTTTTCTGTATTTAGAAAAGTAAATAAAGAAAGATTGAACATCTCTTCAAGTCTCTTTTCTCCCTCTCAAACTCACTTGTAATAAAAAGAGAGGAAATTAATTTCAACGCGTGAACAATCAGCCAAAAATGTTGAATGGCTTCTTCAATGCTCCTTGTCATTTGTCACACTCTTTTGGGCAGTGGATCGAGATCGTGTATTATTACTTTAGGCTTAAATGCATTTTGTGCCCCTGATGTTTCAGGGGCGTGCAATTGGCACCCCTCTTCTAATTTTGTCGACGTTTGTACCCTCAATGTTTTGAGAAAGTATAGCGAATGCCCCTCCGTCAAATTGACGTTAAGAAACTAACAGAGGGGCTGACGTGGCTTTTCTTTTTTATTTTTCTTTTATTTCCTCAGATGACACGTCATTAAATAAAAATCAGAAACTTCAAAAGGGGTGGGGGAGATTCAAACCCAGGACTTGAAAGTGGCAAAACACACACTTTACCAGTTAAGCTACACAAACAATTAATAATATTACGAACAAAGATTTATTTATACCATGTTTATTCATCAAAATGCAATAAACATAAACCCAGATAGTTCTCACTATTTCATTCCCTTCTTCTTCATCCAAACACCCCACATCCATGAACTGATTTCTTCATCCAGACCCACATCCAGCATTTTCTCCTTCAAAACTTCCATCAATTTTTCTCCAAAAACCCACACTTATGTCTAGCTTCTCTTCTCTCGCACCACCACTCTCTCATCTCCTCTTATTCTGCAAACCCAATTCCTCATCCCCTCTCATCCTCCAGGTTTTTCACTCGCTAAATCCTCTCATTTCTCCCTCTCTGGCTTTCAATTTCAACAACAAACAATCCTCAACTCAAACTTCTTTCGGCAAAAAACCTTAACTTCTCTATTTCATGGAGAAGAAAACCCTAAAATTTCAGATCCTCAATGGGTCCATAGCGAGGCGCGTGTTCCTCCGCTCAATCATGCTCGCCTCTGCCATTACCATGGTTGCTCTGCTTCGAGCCCCATTTGTCTTCGATTTGGGATCCCTGGCTCCCATGAAAATGCCACCGCTGTGAGCTCTGGTTCCTTCTTGTTTCAAACAAGCATCAGGGGCTCCATCGTCCTCTTCGCCTTCTTGTTCCTCTTCTTCTTCCTCCACTATCTTTGGCTTAAGTTTCTCTTCTGGTATTATTTTCCCTTTCTTTTCAATTTGATAATTTTTTGTTGTATTAATGGATTTGATTGCGATTTTGTCTGTAATTGATCCAATTCTTTCTCTTTTTGTTTTCTAATGACATGGTAATTAAGTGGAGAAGAAAAGTTCAATTTCTATTTGTTCTGTGCTAAATTGAGATGCTTTGAACATTTTCGTTAATGGGTGTGGTGTTTGGATGAAGATGAAGGGAATGAAATTGTGAGAATTATCTGGGTTTATGTTTATTGCATTTTAATGAATAAACATGATATAAATAAATCTTTGTTCGTAATATTATTAATTGTTTGTGTAGCTTAACTGGTAAAGTGTGTGTTTTGCCACTTTCAAGTCCTGGGTTCGAATCTCCCCCACCCCTTTTGAAGTTTCTGATTTTTATTTAATGACGTGTCATATGAGGAAATAAAAGAAAAATAAAAAAGAAAAGCCACGTCAGCCCCTTTTTAACGTCAATTTGACGGAGGGGCATTCGCTATACTTTCTCAAAACATTGAGGGTACAAACGTCGACAAAATTAGAAGAGGGGTGTCATTTGCACGCCCCTGAAACATCAGAGGCACAAAATGCATTTAAGCCATTACTTTATTAATTCACGAAACTGCATGTATTATTAAATATGTTTGTTGACTTTGCTCCTCCCACTTCTGGTTATAACTTACCCCACAACCCACGAACACACCTTTTCCTACCTATATATAACCTCCACGTATACCTAGTTATTAAAGTCCTATTTTACCCATTATTTTGTGTTCACAAAAGTAAAGCATGTCCTTACTAGCTAGAAAACAAATTAAGATAATGGAGATGTACTTTTCCTCTTAAAATGAAAGAATGAAACATGCATGAATTCATGAAACTAGTTACAATTTCCTGAAAATATTGAGTTTTATTCTTCAATCATTTCTTTATGTACTACATTTTAGTTCTTTTAACACTAGGCTCACTTACCTTTGGTGGTGTACGAGTAGAGATCACTGATTGTGTGGCAAGGAAGAAAATTACACCCCAAAAGTAAAGTCAGTTTTAATTGAAACCAAAATTGCAGGTTTTCCAACTTATCAAAATAGCATGTATAAGTTACACATGGGGAAGAACTCACCGTCCAAAAATTCAATAATTTGATGCCAGCGCCAAAAGATTTCAATAATCTGATGCCTAAAAGGGTACCGGATGCCCTCATCTTTTGAAATGAGGAATATTATTATTTTTGAAAGTTGAAAAGAGGAATATTATTCAAAGCTTCTCATGTAATACTACATAGGTAAGAAGTTAAGTAACCCACACTCATTTTAATCTCTTTTATTTTGAAAAAACATTAGAAAATAAAAGAAAAAACCGAAAAGGGGAGTTGGGACCATTATATAAATTTTTTTTGTGTGAGAAAAGTGTCCTCCTTTAGAAGCAATTCTGTTTAAGTCGGGAACATCTAAATCATGGTGGGGTTAACTCTCTTGGTGAAGATTTTTTCCATCCATAAGACTCGAACAAGAGATCTTGCTAACTAGTATTAATAACAATTAAAATATAATTTTTTAAATAATTATTTCAAATATATAATAGGTCTAAAATGAAATAGATAAAATTAATATTTTGATATTAAAATGTAATTTGCAAAGGAATTTTTTTTAAATTTAATATATAAATATAAAATTTTATTTGTTTAAATTTTCTCTTCAATGGCGATTGTTAATTTTGATTACATATTAACGTTTGCAATTATTTTGAAATATAATTTTCTTAACATTAATTAATTAAAGTTTAGGTTCGTACTTTTTTTACGAAAAAAAGAGGATTTCATTAAAAAATAATTGAAATAATATTCGAAAGACAAGAGGCACGAATACAATCAAAGTCACCCCAGGCAACTAGCATCATCATGCTGTAAAGATATTCAAAAAGACCTATTTCATAAATAAATTTTTCCTATTTCAAAAACTGCTTCTAAACATATCTTATACCTTAAAAATAAAATTATGAAATTGCTGAGTGATAAATAGATTTTTTAAATAAAATACTTTATCACCAGCAATAAAATGTTTGGTTTAGTGGTAGGCAAGTCAGATCCTCGTAAATTTGAGGTCACAAGATCAAACACCAGGAAAGTCATTTATGTTACAAAAAATGTTTGAGTGTAGTTGTTCATCGGAAAAAATGGTTGTAGGATGATGGGTCGGAGGAGGAATAGGAAGAAGAAGGAAAAATGAAGAATAATTAAATTCTGTGAAATAAAATGTTAAAAGACTAAAACTAATGTAAAAATTACACGTGGAAACTTATATCTGACTAGGATTGCCACATGGGTGGATTTTAAATGGTTTATGACATCATAACTAAGAACTACTTTTAATCACACAATTTTTTTTGGGATTAAAACATTTATGAATTTTTTTATAAGAAACATTATAGATTACGGTGTATAAATCACCATTAGAAAAATATTTAACTCTTTTACAAATATATACCATCTGACTCGGACAATAGAATTTAATTTTTTTATAAGTCTAATAGAATTAAGGGGAGCACAATGAGTGCCTCAGTCCAATTACAAATGAATAGAAAAGTTTAAGAAAAAAATACTGAATTTTTAGTCAAAGAAATTATCCCACTTATAATACAACTATATAAATCCCAAAATAGCAATTTAAGCCTCCATAATAAAGTTTGTCCAACAAGCACCAATTATTGTCTCCTTAAAAAGTTAAAATACTCGAATATATATCCCATCAAAGTAGCATGGCAGATTCTTCATTAGCAATTTAGCATGCATGATGGAAAAAACTTTACCAACAGCGCCAGAATCATCCCCTGTTTCTTTCTGTTTTTTCCTCTTTTCTTCTTTCTTCTAGTATATGTGTGTAATTTATAAAAAATATCCATTTAACAATAGACCTGTCACACCATTTGATCGAGTTGTGAAAATTTTAAAAATAAAACAAGACTAACACTAAAAGTTTTGGCGGACAGGAATTTTATGGACTCCAAAATGTAAATCTATATACCACAGTTAGAAATTAGTGGGATAATATTCCCACGGTTTGAAACACTGGCCATAAAGTTTCCACACTTCCACAGAAGTGGTTTAAAATTTCTATGCCACGGTTTATTATGTTCGTGCTTAAGATTTTTTCAAAACTGTCTACAGTTGTGAAACCGTGGCATACAGTATGTTTAGGCCTCGATTTTTTGTCCGTTGAAAATAACAGCGTGGTCTAAAGTGAAAAATGCTGTAGTGTGAAACTTAATATTTTGGGGTTGAAAATGGTGAAACGTAATTTAATAACACTATGTGTATATTATTAACTATATTATGAATCATTTGAATCAATATGTATGGTGTATATATATTACTGCCCACACAATATCCATTCAATGCCCCCACAATGGCCTAAGTATATATATATATATATATATATATATATATATATATATATATATATTGTGTGTGTGTGTGTGTGTGTGTAAAAAACTTCAAAATCTGGTCGGGGCAAATTCCCCCATGGTGGCCTAGTGATACTTCTAGTGTCTTCCTTTGATATGTATATACTAATTTTTTAGAGTGCTTTTCCAGCTCCTAAGGTAATCTGACTATTGAATTCTGCTGCACTAATATCAACAATGATGCAGTTGACGAATGGAGCATTTACTATATCAACAATTTTGATTTTGTGGTGGTTTGTTGAGTACTTATATGCATCAGTTGAATGAATTATTGATATGAATAGTTGTTTGGAATGATCGATTGAATAACATGTTGATTGAACGTATATGTGATATGTCATATGATAATTGTATTGCCTGAAAAGAATACTTTATGATAAGCATGTTGATATCCTTAATAAATGAATAAAGAAATGTTGTTATGAATATGTGTGACTTGTTTGGAATGATTGTGCATGATTGTGAGTCGGGCGGAAAGGGGAAAGCTCTCCGTTCCCGGTTCTTTAGTTAGAATGGGATTCTAACTAGAAAAGGTTAAAAAGTACACTATCATATATAGTGGTACTTAGGAATGGTAGCCTTATGACTTAGTATCAAGATTGTCATAAGACAATGATACTCATGCATCCGGGGCAGAAGGGAAGAGAGAAATGATCTTCCAGCTTAATGCGTTATTGATATTTGCTTTATGAAACTAAACCTACCCATAACTTGTTAGGTGTTCACCCTTAGGTTAGTTAGATAAAAAAAAGTTAGATTAAATAAAGGAATCGAAGAAAAGAAGTAGCCAGTGAAGCCTTTTCGAAAGAAGAGTACATAACCATTACTAGGTGGAGTGGAGATTTCTTGTTTGGAAACCCCGACTACCTGATATTGTAAGAAATCTTATCTCAACTTGTTAGTTGTTCACCCTTAGGTTAGTTAGATAAAAAAATTTTAGATTAAATAAAGGAATCAAAGAAAAGAAGTAGCAAGTGAGCCCTTTTTGGAAGAAGAGTACATAACCATTACTAGGCGGAGAGTGGAGATTTCTTGTTTAGAAAACCCGACTACCTGATCTTGTAAGAGATCTTATCTCTGCAGGTTTTGAGGTATACTTACTCGGGGAGTAAGGAAACAAATGCTTATTTCTAGTTTATCTAGAAGTAGGTAGGAAGAATAAGGGGGCGGATGTCTAAAAATTGCATATGAAAACACAAGGAGAAATAAGGAGTAGGAAGGTGCTGTCACTACCACTCAGAGTGGGGAAACATAGACTGTAAGACCCTAATTTTATGATTACTATTATTTATTTTAAATAAATAATAGAGTATGGATTTTCAATGATTGATGATTTTCTTGAGTGACATGTGTGTGGAATTTGCATGAGTGGTGTGAAAATATTATTATTTTTGAAAATAATAATATTTGTGTGTGAAAAATAATTTAATTTTGTGAGGCTTGGGCCTCAAGGTAATGTTTGGCGAATTTCTTGTGCCATTCTAGGGTGATGGCCGAATTTCAAGAGAAAGAGATAAGGAGAAAGAGATAAGGTGGAGAGTTGTTTTGATTTGTTGGCTTAATTTGAGGGATAGGGTTTAAATGCAAAGATTGAGATTTTATTTATAGAAGGGGAGTTACACTTTATATTTATGATATTTATTCAGTTTTTTTTTAAATGTGAAGCATTTATTGTTTTTTTTCAAATATTAGTGATAGAGAAAATTTTGCAAAACCCTAGTATGGGTTGTTAGTGGCCGCCGACCACATATAAAGAAAAGGGTGGGGGGGTTTCTTTTATTTCTTTCAAATAATTAAGAGATATTATTAGGTTTAAGTGGGCTTGGGTAAAATTTTTGAAAACCCTAATCCTAGAGTGTAGGAGCCGCGACTATACTAGGGTAAAGAGGGGGAAATTTCTTTTCTTTCTCAAGTCAAGGAAGTGGAAAATAGAAAGGTAAGAATACATCCCTATTCACGTGAGTTTTCAGAGAAAAGAAAAGAAAAAGGCTTTGAGAGAAAAGAGAGAGAGGGGCCGAGAGAGAGAGAGAGCGAGGAGGAAGAAGAAGAAGCTTGTGAGAAGCAAGGGAGAAGAAGAAGATTCGTGAGAAGCAAGGCAAGGGAGGAGAGTTAATCATCTTCTTAAACTATTCATCTTTTTCCTTCCATCTCTAGACAAAGGTGAGGGCTTTTCCGGTCTTAGGTAGAGTCTAGGCTATGTGATGCATGTTTTGGCTTGTATGCATGAAAAACTTTCTTGTGATGATGCTTGGTTGTCTTTCTAATATGTAAAACTTTGTATGATCAAGAAGATTCCTTTTTGAACATGTTTTAGGGTCAAGGTTCTGTTTTTACATTCTCTAAAGGTTGATGCCATGATCTATGAAAATTCTTAGGCGAAATCATGTCAAGCTTGATGAATATGCTTGGATCTATGTGGATAGTCTATAACATGTGTTTTTAAATGAGTTATGTGATGATGAACATGATGGGAAGCTTGCTGGATGTTTTTCATGAATTGTATGATTAAGCATGATAACAAGTTTTAATGATGCCCTAGTCATGGTGGCTGAAACCCTAATTTTCTTAGGGTTAGGCGTGTGATTTTCTTCTTGTCTATGGATATATGCATTGTTGATGGTTTCTGGACTTTTATGCATAATATGTACAAAAACATGATAGCATGATGGTTTGATAAGTTGATGATGTTGGCCGAACCCTAACACTCCCTAGGGTTAGGCGTTATCCTTATTTATGTGATGGGAGATGTTTGGTAAATTTTTTGTTTTGGCAAGTATGGGGGAAACCCTAATTTCTCATTGATATGATATGCATGATGGTTTATTGCTTTACTTATAGATTATGATATTAGTAGCCAAATATAGAGATGCGAACTTTGCTTGCAACTAGTGAATGACATGGTTATAGTGCTAGGGTATATGCTATGGACCATGAGAACGATGGTGCCGTTAGAGACAAACAGTGACTTGCACGCGAGGGAGTTTTGTGGATTGACTGCATGGTCTCCACGTGATAACCGCGATTTAGTCATGGGATAAGGATTGACTGTGTGGTCTCATTGAGAACTTGTGGATTGACTGTGTGGTCTCCACGTGACTTGGGTTGACTGTGTGGTCCCCTTGTGTTGTTCATCTGCGGATGATCGAGATTGGATCCAAGGTGTTGAGGTGGTTGTGTGATGGTGAGAATGTTAGTCTAATTGAACTTTAGGGATGCTAACCCTAAATGTGAGAATATGAGACTGATATTTCACTGTATGATTACCATGACCTGTATTTATTTGTGACTTTTGCATGGGAACTAAACCTCTATTATTTGTTATGTGTTTGTTCTTGGGGGGGGGGGGGGGGCAAGATGACTTTGACCAAGAGCGCGGTGCATTCTTGGGAGCTGATACTCCGTGACGAGCACAAGGATGAGGCTTGGGTGTCCGACGCACACCAGGTCCCCCGGATCTACGTCGACAATGCTACTCTTCGGTGCACCAACAAAAAAGGAGAATGGATTGAATCTCAACTGCATACTGGAAGGGTGGAGCTACCATTCCCACCTTGTCATTTCTAGACACCTACAGACTTGGAGTCAGAACAATCTTCCAACCAAGAGGCTGAGTCGGAGTCGGATCCATCTGAAGATATGTCGGCAGAGAAGAGTGAACCATTAGTGGAACCCGAGGATCTGCCGAAGGTTGAGAAGAAAGAGGAGGAACTTCCACCGCTGAAAGAGGAGCCTTGGAACTTGTAGAATCCTGATGAAGACGAGTTGAAGGCCAAGAGTTTCTTTAGACTGTTAGTTGATCAGTACTTCCAGGAGAAGGGCCAAATTTTATCTAGGTCTGAGGAACCATTTGCTGATGGAATTCACCGACGCGCCATTACCAGATGACGACTACACTTCTGAGGAAGAAGAAGAGGAAGAGGTCGAGGTCAAGGAATAGGGTGTGGGTTGAGAGACATTGGTTTTCTTTTGGGTTGAGTGTTGCCAGGATTGGAGCATTGAACTATTTATTTTATTTCTGTTTTGATAAATAATTTTGATGTAATTTACTTTGTTTCAGAAGTATGTTTCATACTCATTTCAGATGGTTACTTAATTTGAAAGTTTGCGATGTTGATTACTTCCGCGTGTTTTTGAAATGGTTAAATGTCAAGAGTTTTCGTAATAATGAACGTTTGACATTAATTCAAGATTAATTAATTAACCGACGAGAATTCTTTATGAAATTTATGACGTTTGGTTACTGTGTGACACTCGAGAAATCGGGGCGTTACATAGACGCCAATGGTTGTCTTGTTCAGAGATGAATAGGCCCGGGATTACACGGCGACACACCTCTCTATCAGCTACCAGCGTGGATCCTTAAGGCCAGCCTAATACCATATTTAAGGCAAAGACCTTAGTCTTGTCGGAAAAGCTAATGAGCGATCATGTCCGATAAAGAGTAGATTGTCTGGAATGTCCATATTCCCGCGAACGACCTTCCGAAGAGTGTGAAGCTAAAAGCTTCGGGCCCTAAAACACACACACACACACACACACACACACACAAGTGTAAACACACCAAATGGCTTAAAAAGGTCAGGTTAGGGGGCCTCTTCCTCAATGAAGCAATGGGGGAGAAGCCTGACTGAAGGAAGGAGCAATAAGGTGGAAAACACTCATGTTACATCATATTGCATGTGTTTGATGACATGTTTGTGATAATGTTATTTGTTCATGTATCATGTTGTCATAATAAATCTGTTATAACAATATCAATATAACATGAATTTGAATTTTGAATTATGTTTGGCCGACCGACGTGTGGCTTAGGTCGGTACTATTGACATATTCATGTTCTTATTTATTTTGTTGGTAGCTCACTCCCTCAAGTGGTTAACATTTTTCAGGTAAAGGTTGAGATGAGCTTAGATCGAGTTGGTTGCTGTTTGCCGAAGCTATTAAGCCATGATAGCTATCGGTGGTTAGGAGAATAAGACTCAGAAAAGGATTATGATTTTCCGCCTTTAATCCCTAGGATGAGATGTAATGTGAGTTAGTGGTTTGATGTGGTTAAGGAACAAAGAAATAAAAAATTGTGTCGTCTTCTTTCCACTGGCTGAGTTGACGTCGTTCACAAAGAGGGAAGGGGGTGTCACACCATTCACATATAATGGCGGTTTCTAGGAAACTATCGTTACACTTGTCATAATTCACTAATTGAATAAACAGCGGTTTGAACCGCCATAATTAATATGCATTTTCTAATTTATATTTTAAAATAAACTGCGGTTTAAACCGTCGTAAAATGTAGCTTGTATTTCTTCCGTTGCATAAAAGCAACAGTTTAAACCGCCATAAAATGCAGATTGTAATTATCTGTGTTATATAAAACAAAGGTTTAACCCCCTAATTTACAGTTTGTATTAAACAGGGGTTCAAATCACCGTAATTTCCCTGATTTTTTCATCACTCCATGTACCTTTCATGAAAATTTGAGAAAAGGTTCTCCCCACTTCAATCAAGCTCGTCATTTTGCTGCACATGGTTACTTTGAAGCCATACTATTCTATGGTCCCCATTACCTTAAATTTCTGATGTTTATTTCATCACGACTCATAGGCCACTTTGATTAAATTTCTGAAGTTTAATTTCATCATGACTCAGGCTAAAACTCCACTCCTATCACACCGAAAATTCCATTCTTTTACTTTCAGAAAAAAAGAAGATTCCATTCTGTTAGGAATATATTCACCACTAATGAACCTTAATGGAGTGTATAGCATTAGCACTCGCCATCCATATTCAATTTAATAAATAACTTCCTCCATCACAGAAAAATGGCACAACTAATCTGTGTAAGAATGGAGTATGAGTATCAGCATATCCGTATCCATTTTTCCATGTTCACAATCACAACCATAACCCTCTGTTTGTTCTTGCTAACCTGCACTTTGCCACACTACTCCCATTCTCAACCACTATCCCCACCGGTTTCCATTTCAATTGGGTGCGGACAACAAAAAACTTCATTGGGTGCGGACAACAAAACTTCATTGCTCATTCCTTATTTATCATTTTCATTTCAAAAATGTACATGCTTTAATTTGATGAGAATTGAAGATTAGGATACCAGTTTCCATTAGGCTTATGCAATTTCCAGTTTCAGAACAGCTGTAATTGAAAATTGGATGTTTGGAACAACTTTGATCAACATATCAGTAATTTACCCTTTCTGAGTATGTAGTATAGGCTTCACAGTTGTCACCTAACTAGTAATCTTCCACATTTCCCATATATGTTTATTTGGCAGCTAAGTAGCTAACTAAATTTTCAAGACAAAAGTTGTTAGCTTTTAATTACCAATTTAATTTTAAGGCTTAATAGCACTTTTGGTCCCCCACGTTTCAAAAATGTGCAATATTAATCCCCCACATTTAAAAATAACAAAATTAGTCCCACACGTTTGACAACGTGTGCATTTTTGGTCCCACCGTTAACATTTTAACGTTTTCCGTCAAAAATCTAATTAAAAATTAAACAAAAAATGGAAAATATTATGAAATTAATTAAAATCTTCCCCTTCATCATCTTTATCTTCTTCTTCACCTCCAACCTCCCCAGGCACCACCCAAACCATAAATCATGAATAAATTGATTTTTCCCAACACATAAATCATGAATAAAAGCATGAATTTTTTTCAACTCAAAACTCAGTTCCAGAAACCCAAAAATAAAACAAAAAACATGGAATCTAACACCAAATATGTGTTAAATATCTTCTTCACCAACAATATCAAATCCTCTAACAGGCCTTCCCATTCCAGCAAATCATCTTCATCAAGTCATCCTCTAACATCATATCTTCTTCACCAACAATATCACCCAAGCCCGTTTCCATTCCACATAGACAACACCACCCATCAAGCCATCTCCCTAACCCAGAACCCCCCGCCCACTGCAACCCAATCAGATCTACAACGTGAAGAAAAGAAAAGAAAAGAAAAATCAAAGCTTTCTTCAGATCTGGGTTCGAAGAGGCGGTGACTCCGTTGTTTTGAGAAGCTTCGAAATGTTGGTGGTGAGCTAATGACTCGATGGTGAGGAGCGGTGGTGGTCGATTGCTGCAACGGCTTGTTGTTTGGAGGTGACGGCGGTGTGGTAGTGGTGGTGGCTCTAGTAGAAGAAGGGTTAGGGAATGAGAACGATTTGTGGTTATGGTGTATTGAAAGCTTTCTTCAGATTAGGGATTTTAAAGGAAAGAGAAAGGGAGAAGTGATATAAATGAGATATTTGGTGGTTTTGTGGTTGTGGTGCTTGAAGTTTGTGGTTTTGATGGAAGAATGATGAAGATGATGAATTAAAAGATCTGGATTCGGTTGCTGTTGGAGGATGAAGTTTTATTTTTGGGTTAACTGTTATATTAGTCCCTGTCTTTGTCTCGCCGTCTGAGGTAGGTCCCTCCCCGGAAAAAAATTTGTCTGAAGTCCTCTTGTTTGAAAAGTGGTTGGAGCAGGTCCTCGCCGGAGGGCGGAGCTCCGGCGAGTGCATGTGTGGCTTGGTGACTAGGATTAATGAACCCACGTGGCATTAAAAAATAAATAAAAATAAAAATCAAATTACAACTCAGAATTTTAAACCTAATTAACCTATTTCTAATTAACCCTAACTTAATTAACCAAAAACTAATTTCCCCCCCCCCCAAACTTAACCCAATTCACACCAAATCAACCCTACCCCCAAATCAACCCAATCCCAATCTGAAGTAGCAGGGTTCTTCCCCTACCATCGTCTACCATCGAATTCTCCGTCATTGTTCGTGTTCTCGCCGGTTCTCTTGCTCAGGCTCGCCGCTCATTGTGCTTCTTCAAAGTAAGTTTCGTTCTTCCTCTCCTCTTCAATAATGACATGTGGTTTTGGGTTTGGGGTTTTTGGTTCGTTGTTTTGGGTTTATGGTTTTCCTGGGTTCTTCGATAATGGCATATGGTCCTATATTAGCATGCTTAGGGTTTTCGTCTACAATGACTTAGGGTGCAGGGATGGGTATGAGGGTTGCTATATTAGCATGCTTCACTGTGGTTGATAAATTTGTGATTTCTCAGGATGGTTTTTACACTGGTTGTGCGACATGGTGGTTGGTTTGGAAGTAGTCCTTACTGGCATTACTTCGGTGGTGCCAAAAGTGAGTTCCATGATCTTGATGAGTCTAAATGGTCCTACTCTAAGACTGTGGAAATTGTCAAAGGTCTTGGCTACAAAGAGTTTGATTTACTGTGGCTTCCTGATGAGGATGTTGACTGGCATATTTTCAGGAATTACACAACAGATATGGATGCCAAGGAATTTGCTAAATATGCAGTTGGAAATGACCATGAAGGTGTTATATTTGTGGACAATCTATCCAAAGACCCTCCCACTCTACCTACTACATTAAAGGAAAAGAAGAAAGATGCCAACAAGAATGTTAAGGTACAAAAACTAAGGGTGAGAAAGTCAGGTAGGTTGCAAGCAATGGTGAGACAAGGAACAAATAAGGGACCTCCTGAAGTTGTAGAGTTATCTGATGATGAGCAATTTCCCAATGAAGTTGCAATGCTACAAAATGAAACTGTTCTCCCTGAACCTGTTCTCCTTGAAGCTGTGATTCCTGAACCCGTTATCCCTAATGTTGTGGACCCTGAAGTTGCAGTTCCTGAAGTAGTAGATGGGGTAGATGGTGATAAAGCTGGTGAGGATAACCAGGAAGAAGAAAATGATGATTCTGATGTTTCTGAAGTTGATAGGGTCGATGGTAGTGAAGAAGAAAGGGATTTAGCAAAAGGGGAGGAAGTTACAAACCCAGGATTTGCTCAGGCTGAGTCCCTATTGAATGAGCACATTACTCAAATGCTTCAACAAACTGCAGCAGATAATGATGATGGGGAAAAGAGAGATGAGACAGATTTATGTGGAGGCTATGAGAGTGAGGACCTTGAAAGTGTCCCCACTGATAGTGAGCAGGAAGGGATTCCTAGGAGAAGGTTTGAAAGATTCAATGAGGATGACATGGGCCCAGATTTCAAATTCACATTGGGTATGGAGTTTATATCACTTACACAGTTCAAGGAAGCCCTCACTGACTACTGTATGAAAAATAACAGGGAATATAAATTCAAGAAGAATGACAGTAAGAGATGCAGGGTTGTATGCTTGAGTGATGGCTGTCCATTTGTGATCTTATGTAGCAAAGTTGGAAACAAACAGACTTATAGAATCAAAACTCTTAAGGGAGAGCACACATGTGCAAGGGTTTTTGATAATAAGTCTGCCAATGTTAGATGGGTGAAGAAAAATTTGTTGAACAAAATCAGGACTGTAAACAAAATTAGCACCAATGAGATTGTTGATGATTTCAGGGTAAATCTGGGAATTGGAATTACCAGATACAGAGCTTGGAAAGGTAAGAAGTTGGCAACTGAGGAGGTTGATGGAGCTGCTGAAATGTAATATACTTTGCTTTGGAGATTCAGCAATGAGTTGAGAAGGAGGGATGCAGGTAACACATGCAAAATCAACTTTGTGACACCAAGAGCTAGCTTGCATCCTAGGTTCCTCAGATTTTATATGTGCTTAGAAGGGTGTAAGAGAGGGTTTCTGGGGGGATGTAGGCCATTTATTGGCTTGGATGGATGTCATCTGAAAACAAAACATGGAGGGATCCTTTTGTCAGCTGTAGCTCGTGATCCAAATGAGGAATACTTCCCCCTTGCCTTTGCTGTGGTTGAATCAGAGAACAAGGACAGTTGGAGGTGGTTTATGGAGCTGTTGATGGATGACATTGACCCTACAAGGTCAAGTAGATGGTGCTTTATCTCAGACCAACAAAGGTAAATATATATATATATTCTTTCACTTACAAATATTACAATGTCATGGTGATAATCTAATTGTCTGGCTTGTGTTATGTTATCATCACAGGGTTTGATGGAAGTCTTCAAAGAAGAGTTGCTCCAAGGTTGTGATCATAGGCTGTGTGTGAGACACCTGTATGCAAATTTGAAGACAAAGTTTGGTGGTGGAGTTCTTTTAAGGAACCTGATGATGGCAGCCGCAAAAGCTACATATGAAGAAGAATGGAGGGAGAAAATGCAGCTCATTAAGGAAAAGAATCTGCTTGCCTTTGAATGGTTGATGGAGAAACCAACATCTTCTTGGTGCAGGCATGCATTTAGCATTTGGCCCAAGTGTGATGTCATCATGAACAACCTCTCGGAGTCCTTCAATGCTGCAATTATTTTGGCAAGAGACAAACCTATTCTCACTATGATGGAGTGGATTAGGACCTATGTCATGGGGAGGTTTCCAAAGATGATGGAGAAGCTTAACAACTGGACAGGTCAGATTATGCCAAAGCCACTTAAAAGAATAGGATTTGAGGTGGGAAAGAGCAAGAACTGGATTCCTAGGCAAGTGGGAAATGAGAAGTTTGAAGTTCGTCATGCTCACACTTTGCAGAGGCATGTTGTAAGCTTGAGGGACAGGAAATGCAGCTGCAAATTCTGGGAGATCAATGGCTTTCCTTGCAGGCATGCAGTGTGTGGAATTAACTTCAAGGGTTATGATCCAAAGAGCTATGTTGATGATTGTTACAAAAGAGGTGCTTTCAGGGCTACTTATGAACATGAAATCACTCCACTTCCTGGCCCTGACCAGTGGATTGTGACACCAAATGACCCTGAGTGCATTCTGCCACCACTGTTTAAGAGAGGTGCAGGGAGGCCCAAAAAATTGAGAAGGAGGGACCCATATGATGACCCTAATCCAAACAAGTTGAAGAGAGGAGGTGCTTTTGTGAGGTGTAGCAGGTGCAACCAGTATGGACACAATAAGAAAGGCTGCAAAAACCCAATTGAAGAAGAGATAGAGATAGATGCAGCAGAGCTTGATGCCCAGATGGATGCAGTACTGGAGAAATTGTTGGAGACTGAATCACAACAGGCCACTGCAGCTCCAGCTCCAGGTGATGAAACACACCAACCAACAACTGGTCAGAATAAGAAAGAGGTATTAACACTAAACTCTACTAAATTTTGTTTGTTCATAATTTTGTATTTCTTGAATGTAATGCAACTTGTGTATTGAAACAGAAAAAAGGTAATAAGAGGTGCAGTGTGTGCAAGCAATATGGTCACTATAAGACAAGTTGTAAGAAATACCCAAAGAAAACCCCCAATGAACCAATTTCTCTACCTGGGATTGTGATAAGGGAACCAACTTCTGCTACTGTCCAAGTCCCTCACAATAATGGAAAACAGGTATTTCCTAAACCCATAATCAACCAATAAGCTTTAATTTCACTTTGTGAACACAAATTATAGCAAACTTTTCCTTATGATTTTTTCAGAAAGAAAAGGTACCTGAAATTCCTAGATCTTTTGATGATGGCTGCATTAAAAGCAAATATATAGCTGCACTAATTCATGACAATGGAGGGGCGACTACTTCATGTTCTATGGTTGAAAATCCTGAACCTGGCAGCTCAGATCCAGCAGGTTCTGTAGCAGATGCAGGACATCAAATGGAAATAATAGAAGAAGAAGGTGGAGGAAATGTTCCAACACAGTGCAGTGTTGTGATGGACAACACCCTTGGAGGTTCAACTTGACTGTGATTTGGATGAGGGACAACTTTAATGGAGTGGGAATCTTTTTTTGTCAAAAGCAGCAGATGCACCACATGGCCACTAGGGTCAATTTTTTTGTAATATTTAGGGAGTGGGGATTTGTGGACCACAAAACTATAGCCACTTGCTTTTGTTAGTTATTAAAACAGGCTTTTATGTTGTTTATGTTGTTTTGTTTGCTGTGACTATATGGTCCAAACAACAAGTTCATGTTTAAGTCCTCCTTATGTATTGATGTTGCACTTCAAATTCAAGGTTAAAGTCCTTCTCTTGTTTCTGTTTAAAGTTTTGCATCTTTACTTACATGTTTGACTTCATGTTTAAGTCCTTATACTATCATTTTTCTTTCAATGTTAACTGTGTATGGTAAAGGAAGTCGGAATGAGACATAAATGAGAGACAACAACTTTTCTTTCATTTCATTAAGTTGAATTCATGCTACACAACAAGTATTTCATCCCACAAACAACCACATACATCCCCTAGAACAAACAACCAAATTCATTCCCTAACACAAACCAACCACCCTAAAACAGAATTAACTTGAAACCCTTGAAACCCTTCAAACCTTCAAACTCTTGCCATACAAAAACACCAGAACTGTGACTATCCAAGAAATCAGAGCAATCAACCGTGCAACATTCTTGTGAAATGTCTCAATTTCAACCTTCTTCTTTAACTTCTTCATCTTCTTCTTCAAATCAGGTCCAGGAAGCACAGAGTTAGATGAATTGTCAATCTCAGAAATGTCAGTATCAGCCTCTACATGCCTGGGTTGTCTTTCATCAACAGGATCATCAATCCAAAAAAAGAAATTACATGTGCCTGGTAACTGAAAGTGTAGAAAAATTGAAGGGTTATCCAAAATTGAAATCCAAATAGAACGGTTACCCAAGATTGAAATCAAAGTATACAACACTTACATGCCAATTTCTGCATCTCAAAAACCTCCTTTCTGAGTTCACTCGAGTACCAGCAGTGTAAATAATGAGAGGAAGACCACAAGGACAGTTAGCCCTTGCAGTTGCAGATCGTGGCCTCTGCCTGGAACGAGAAGAGGAAGCAGTGGAACCCTTGAAACCAGAAGAACTATCCATGTAAGATCCAGAAGAAGTCGCACCAAATAGGAGAGGAAAAGGAGAAAACGAAAAGACCCAGAAGAAGCCGCACCAAAGCCGACCCAGAAGAACAAGATAGAGAGGAAGGAGAACACGATAAGAGGAAGATGTAAGACCTGGATTTTCAGAACAAGCTAATTTCCGACTCACGCGTAGAATCAGTGTAAGCGTGACAGGAGTTTGATATTTGAGAAAGATTAATGAAGAAGAAAGTTCAGGAATTGCTTGAGGAATGTTGCGTAGTCATTTTAGGAATTAGAGCGAGTCGTCTGCACACCCGCCTTATGGCAAGCGTGTCCAGAATAGGCTAATTTCGCTTTAGAGCAACGTTTTAAGTGAGATTTCGAATCCTTGGAAAATTTAAAGATTTTCTTTATTTTTCCTTCGACCAGCGTTTCATTTCGGAACTCTGGACTGTACGCACGATAGTATTCACTTTTCGGAAGTCCGACGACGCTAATTTCCTTGCTTCGAAACCCTAGATTCGAGCGATGGATGAAGACTTTTTCTATTCGGGACTTCTAACAAAGTTTCCGTCCGCGTTGCCAGATTTGTTTCGATATTTCCAATCTTTCTTCAGAAGGAAGTTTTGTCTTCTGCGCATCATAGCAAAAAGTAGTTTAACGGGACAGATTAACTTACACCGCCTTTGGGATTTTAGATATCGTTTTTCCCAAATCATAGATAATTGTTTTGAGTTCTGGAATTCTGACGCCAGAATCTCTCTTAGAATTCCTCGGTGGACGTGCTGCAAAAATCGGAATCGCGAAATTTTCATTTTCCCGCGATTTCACCCGCCTATAAATAGCTCGAAAAAGCAAAATCTCTTCATTCTCACCCATTCAAGGCCGCGAGCAAGGAGAGAGGAGGAGAGGAGAAATTTTCGCGAAAACTTGACCAATCTTCGTGCAGTTCGTCCCTACTTCTAGGTATTGAGGTAACTAGCATGAATCCTACCTCTGTTTACTGTTTCTGTTGCGTTTCTGAAGTCGTTTCTGTGCTCACAGTTTTGAGTTTTTTCTAAAATTGTCCGATTTCCTTGATTTCTTGGTTGGGTTATGTTCCTTATGTTCCCATGAGTCTAAAACCTTTGTCAGTAATCGCCGATTGCGATTCAGTTGTCCAAGATCTGAAAAATTGATTCAAAACCCCATTAGTCGCACATTTCGAAACTTTATTGTCGAAAAGCTGTAATCTGACTTCGTGCCTTTAGGATTTGTTGTCACGGATGTCATGAGGATCAATGCTGTCAAATTTGTTTTCCGAACTGATAACTTTGAAGTTTTGAGCCTTTATTTTGGACCAAAATGCCCCTGGATAGTCGTATTTCGACCCGATTGTCCGAAAATTGTTCCGACAATTTCTTTGCCTTAGTTTTACCCTAAAACTACCTTGTGAATTGATTTAGATCGAAGAAAAAGTTCGAAAACCCTATTTTCCATAGTGGCCGAAACCTAATTGCTTGGGTACCGTGTCCAAAAATAATTTTTGGGTCTCTATGACCTGAGCCATTGCGTAGCTCTTTCAATTGTTGAAATTTTGGCGCCGGTTTCGTGTCATTCTGAGTTCTGTAGCTCGAGTTATGCTCGTTTTAGCGAACGAAGTCTCCGTTGTCAATTTGTGCCTAAATAGGAACTCTGAAGCTTTAGAGGCTTTCTTTACGATTTCGATTAGTATTAGTAGATCGTGTTGCTCCTAGTGAAGCTTGTGTTGATGATTGTGTTTTCTTTGTTCTAGGTTCGCAATTTCCATGCCCAACTTCTACTCACGAAGGTAAGGGTAACTCGGTTTTAGAGCGTCTTTGAGTCTTGCATGCTTTTATCGCACTGCCTGTGTTTGAGATGAAGATGTTTATATTGATTGGCAGATGATTATGATTATTATGCTGAATTTGGAAAATGTTTTCTGAGAGGCTTCGGCCGTTTACTGGTTTCTGTCGTTACTGCTTCCTAGTGGATGGAACATGTGGTTACTTTGGATTGGTCCTTGGGTGGGCTTTGTTATTGTCTGACTTGGCATATAGGGCTTGAGTCAAGTGGCGATGAGGAGGTGTGTCCTATCATTGTCCCATCTTGCGAGATGCTAAGTGGCGATCAGGAGGTGTGTCCTATGATTGTCCCGTCTTGTGTGACGTTAAGTGGCGATTAGGAGGTGTGTCCTATGATTGTCCCGTCATGTATGACGTTATAAGTGGCGATGAGGAGGTGTGTCCTATCATTGTCCCGTCTTGAGAGACGATATTGATCGATCCATTTTGTTAGCAGCATATAGTTGCATTATAGGGAACTAACACCTGACCCTATGTTGTTGGATTTTCGTATTGGTTTATTGATATCTGATTTGATGTTACATTGTTGAGGTTATTATTATCTGAGTCCGATTTATGTTTAAGTTGTTGATATATGAGTTGAGTTATGTTGCTAGTTATTTACCATGCCAGGTAATTAAATTCGAACAGCATGATTTTTCTCTTTTATACATGGTAATTGCATGGAGTTAACCCTTTCTATTTGCTACTTGTTGTTTGGGCGCTTAACGCTATTAGGCGATGGAGATCCTTCCGCCGAGGCATAGCTACTCGAGTTGGAGATCGAGTTGTAAGCGGTGGAGTAGAGGTATGAGAAGCAGCTTTGCTTCTCTTCTTGTGGATTATGTTGGAGTCTCTTTTACTTTATGAGAACTCTGTTATTAAAGTCTTGCTTCCGCCACTGTTAAAGTGCGCATGTTTATTCTGAACCTTACTTATGGTATTGTAAACTATTATTACTGTATATCGGGAAACAAGTTATCTAAATAAAGTTATGGTATGTTTCCAACCTTTTAGCCGAAGTGTTTAGTTGTTTTACAGAAAAAAATTCCCTTGGTTTTTAGGGATTGCAGATTGGTCCTTAGACTTTGTTAGGTTACTAATGTGACTCCTCAGTTGAGAAATTGGGGTGTTACAATTGTGGTATCAGAGCTTTGGTCTAGAAAACCAGAGCTTTTGGGTAGAGTGCCTGCTTAAGATGTTTGAACTCTAAGACCGATTGATGGGGTGTCAATCGGAGGAAGAGTGTGCTTGATTACTGTTTATATAGATTATTTTTGAAGGTTATTCGTAAGTGAATAACCTTATGCTAGTTATTGTTAATTATACATTTGATATAAGTATATACATAGTTAGTTATTATAGAACTTTGTGTTGTTCTGGCCTGAGTATCTGTTGTGGTCTTTGACTGTTCATGAAAACAGGAACAGGAGGTTTCCACAACCGATCGAGACTCAAGGTTCAGACAGCATGAATCCGATGGAGCAAGCTATTGCTAATCTGACTGCCCTTATGGCACAACAAGTTACTAACACTGCTGCAAGGGAGGAAGCTGAAGCTCAACGTGCTGCTACTGCTGCTTTGGTGGCTGCACAAAACCAAGCTGAAGAGAATGCTCGCCGTGTTCAGCGGGAGGAACGTGAATTAGCTGCTGCTCAGACCAGGGGTCTGAATGATTTCAAGCGTCAGGATCCGCCGAAGTTCTCTGGGGGCTTCGATCCGGAAGAAGCTGACTTATGGCTCCAAGAGTTGGAGAAGATCTTTACCTTCTTGCGTACAACTGCAGAGATGAAAGTTGATTATGCAACCTACCTGCTAACGGGTGAAGCTGAGTATTGGTGGCGTGGGGTTAGGGCTATGATGGAGGCTGACCATCAAGCCATCACTTGGGAGTGTTTCCGTGGAGCTTTCTTGGACAAGTACTTTCCTAGAAGTGCTAGAGCCGCTAAGGAAGCACAATTTCTGAGACTCCGTCAAGGAGGCATGACCGTTGCTGAGTATGCTGCAAAGTTGGAGTCGTTGGCTAAACACTTCCGTTACTTTAGAGGACAGATTGATGAAGGCTACATGTGTGAGCGATTCATTGAGGGGCTGTGTTATGAGCTGCAGAGGGCGGTGCAACCGCTAGGACTGAATCGCTACCAAGTGCTGGTGGAGAAGACCAAGGGGATTGAGGCCATTGATAATGCAAGGGGCAAATTCCAAGGTCTGAACAAGCCTTACCAAGGAAGTGGAGGTCCGGCTAGGACTAACCAAGGAAGAGGTGACAAGGGTAGGCATTTCCAGAAGAAGCCGTATGTTCGTCCTCAGGGTAGGGGGACAACTTCTGGGTCCTTTTATCCTACTGGTGGAAATGCAATTGCACTAAGAACCCCATCTGGGAATCGGGAGGATGTGACTTGCTTCAGGTGCAACAAAAAGGGGCACTATGCCAACCACTGTTCTGAGAGTCTTGCGGCGTGTTGGAACTGCAACAAGCCAGGCCACACTGCTGCAGAGTGCAGGATTCCTAAAGTTGAGGCTGCTGCAAATGTTGCTGGGGCTAGGAGGCCTACTGCTGGTGGAAGGGTCTACTCGATCAGTGGAACTGAAGCTGAGGAAGACGATGGTCTGATCCGCAGTACCTGCGAGATTGCGGGTAATTCCCTTATCGCGCTATTTGATTCTGGTGCTACGCATTCATTTATAGATATAGCTTGTGCGGCAAGGTTAAAGCTAGAAGTGTCAAAGCTACCGTTTGACTTGACAGTGTCTACCCCTGCATCTAAGAGTCTAGTAACTAACACTGCATGTCTGGAATGTCCTTGGATGTACCTAGATAAGAAGTTTGTAGCAAACTTAATCTGTTTACCTCTCAAGGGATTGGATGTGATCATAGGCATGGATTGGTTGTCCCACCATCATGTTCTTCTTGATTGCGCCAATAAGGTAGTTATCTTTCCCGATGCTAGACTCGCTGAGTTCCTGAACTCGTACTTTTCAAAGCTTTCTTTGAGGAAAGGAGCTTTGAGTTCTCTCATGTTTACAACCGTGGTGGAAGCTAAGGAGAATGGAGTACACGGAATTGCTGTTGTGCAAGATTTCGAGGATGTGTTCCCCGAAGACGTACCTGGAATACCTCCGGTCAGAGATATGGAGTTCACAATTGATATAGTCCCAGGCACTGGACCTATATCAATCGCACCGTATCGTATGGCACCGGCAGAACTGACTGAGCTGAAGAGTCAACTCGAAGATTTAACCAAGAAGGGGTTTATCCGACCTAGCGTTTCTCCGTGGGGAGCGCCAGTGCTGCTTGTGAAGAAGAAAGACGGAAGATCGCGACTTTGTGTGGATTATCGACAGTTGAACAAAGTCACGATAAAGAACCGTTATCCGTTGCCAAGGATTGACGATTTGATGGATCAGTTGAAGGGTGCTGCTATTTTCTCGAAGATTGACCTGAGATCGGGATATCACCAGATTAGAGTCAAGGATGAGGATATTCAAAAGACGGCGTTTAGGACACGCTATGGGCACTATGAGTACTTGGTGATGCCGTTTGGAGTTACGAATGCACCAGCTGTATTCATGGACTACATGAATAGGATCTTTCATCCATTCTTGGATCGCTTCGTTGTGGTGTTCATCGACGACATCTTGATCTACTCGAGGAATCGTGAAGAACACGAGGAACATCTACGTCAAGTATTACAAGTTCTTCGGGATAAGGTACTGTATGCTAACGCGACAAAGTGTGAATTTTGGCTCGAAGAAGTAAAGTTTTTAGGACATGTCATCTCAAAGGAGGGTATTGCTGTGGATCCCAGTAAAGTGGAAGCGGTACTTGCATGGGAGCGTCCTAAGACTGTGACAGATATAAGGAGTTTCATCGGTTTAGCTGGATATTACCGACGATTCATCGAAGGTTTTGCTAAGATTGCAGGACCATTGACGAAACTCACCCGGAAGAACCAACCTTTTGCTTGGACAGAGGATTGTGAACAGAGTTTCCAAGATATGAAGAAGCGTTTGACGACCGCGCCAGTTCTAACATTACCACAAGAGAAGGAACCCTACGAGGTTTACTGCGATGCTTCGTACCAAGGTTTGGGTTGTGTGTTGATGCAACACCGAAAGGCTGTGGCTTATTCTTCAAGGCAATTGAAGATACATGAACGGAACTATCCTACGCACGATTTGGAGTTAGCGGCTGTGGTATTTGCGCTCAAGATTTGGAGGCACTATCTTTATGGGAGCACTTTCACTGTTTTTAGTGATCATAAGAGCTTGAAGTACCTGTTCGATCAGAAGGATCTGAATATGAGACAAAGGCGTTGGGTGGAATTCATCAAGGACTATGATTTCACTTTGCTGTACCACCCAGGAAAAGCAAATGTTGTAGCAGACGCACTGAGTCGCCAGACAATTCATGTTTCATCGTTGATGATTAAGGAATTGGAACTTATCGAGACTTTTCGCGACCTCAGTTTGGGTATGCAAGTGACACCTGGAAAATTGAGCTTTGGGATGGTGACGATCACTAGTGATTTTCTGAACGAGATCAAGGTGAAACAACTGTTAGATGAGGAGCTGATCGAGAAACGGAACTTGATCATTTTGGGAAAAGCGCCGGATTTTGAGGTAGAAACCGACAACATTCTGCGTTGCAAAGGACGTGTCTGCGTACCATTGGACATGGAGTTGAGAAGGATGATTCTTGACGAAGGTCACAAGAGCAGATTGAGTATTCATCCGGGATCGACAAAGATGTATCAAGATCTAAAGTTGAATTTTTGGTGGCCAGGAATGAAGAAGAATGTAGCAGAGTTTGTGGCGGCATGTCTGACATGTCAGAAGGCGAAGATAGAACATCAAAAGCCTGCGGGTATGTTACAGTCACTTGATGTGCCGGAGTGGAAGTGGGACAGTATCTCTATGGATTTCGTGGTAGCTTTGCCAGCTACGAGGAAGAGATTTGATTCCATTTGGGTCATTGTGGACCGTCTGACGAAGTCAGCACATTTCATACCGGTGAAGACCACGTTCAATGTGGAGGCACTTGCAAAAGTGTATGTCGCTGAGATTGTTCGACTTCATGGAGTACCATCGAGTATTGTTTCTGACAGAGATCCGAAGTTTACTTCGCATTTCTGGAAGGCGTTGCACGAGGCGCTTGGGACGAAGTTGAGGTTGAGCTCTGCCTATCACCCTCAGACGGATGGACAGACAGAGAGGACAATACAGTCATTGGAAGACTTGCTGCGAGCCTGTGTTCTGGATAGTCAAGAAAGCTGGGATGAGCTGTTGCCGTTGATCGAGTTTACTTATAACAACAGTTTTCATGCTAGTATTGGAATGGCACCTTATGAGGCTTTGTATGGGAGGAGATGTAGAACTCCTTTATGTTGGTTTCAAGATGGCGAACATCTTCTCGTTGGACCTGAATTAGTACAACAAACTACTGAGAAAGTGAAGCAAATACAAGAGAAGATGAGGACGTCACAGAGTCGACAGAAGAGTTATGCTGACACACGACGGAGAGAGTTAGAGTTTGAGGCGGGAGACCATGTGTTTCTTCGCGTGACACCAACTACCGGAGTGGGAAGAGCGATAAAGTCGAGGAAGCTGACACCGAAGTTCATTGGACCGTATCAGATTATCGAGCGAGTCGGTAAAGTAGCTTATCGGATTGCGTTGCCACCTTTTCTTTCCAAGATTCATGATGTGCTACACGTGTCACAATTGAGGAAGTATATTCCTGATCCCTCTCACATCATCAAGGAAGATGATATTCAGCTTAGAGACAACTTGTCTTTTGAAGTGGCACCAATGAGGATTGAGGAACGTAGGATCAAGCAGTTGAGGAACAAGCAGGTTCCTCTGGTAAAAGTGATTTGGAACCAAGTCACGGGCGATGCTACTTGGGAACTAGAAGAGAGGATGAAGGAACAGTATCCGGAACTCTTCAATGAGCCTTAAGTTTCGAGGACGAAACTTTCTTTTTGGGGGGTAGTATTGTAAGACCTGGATTTTCAGAACAAGCTAATTTCCGACTCACGCGTAGAATCAGTGTAAGCGTGACAGGAGTTTGATATTTGAGAAAGATTAATGAAGAAGAAAGTTCAGGAATTGCTTGAGGAATGTTGCGTAGTCATTTTAGGAATTAGAGCGAGTCGTCTGCACACCCGCCTTATGGCAAGCGTGTCCAGAATATGCTAATTTCGCTTTAGAGCAACGTTTTAAGTGAGATTTCGAATCCTTGGAAAATTTAAAGATTTTCTTTATTTTTCCTTCGACCAGCGTTTCATTTCGGAACTCTGGACTGTACGCACGATAGTATTCACTTTTCGGAAGTCCGACGACGCTAATTTCCTTGCTTCGAAACCCTAGATTCGAGCGATGGATGAAGACTTTTTCTATTCGGGACTTCTAACAAAGTTTCCGTCCGCGTTACCAGATTTGTTTCGACATTTCCAATCTTTCTTCAGACGGAAGTTTTGTCGTCTGAGCATCATAGCAAAAAGTAGTTTAACGGGACAGATTAACTTACACCGCCTTTGGGATTTTAGATATCGTTTTTCCCAAATCATAGATAATTGTTTTGATTTCTGGAATTCTGATGCCAGAATCTCTCTTAGAATTCCTCGGTGGACGTGCTGCAAAAATCGGAATCGCGAAATTTTCATTTTCCCGCGATTTCACCCGCCTATAAATAGCTCGAAAAAGCAAAATCTCTTCATTCTCACCCATTCAAGGCCGCGAGCAAGGAGAGAGGAGGAGAGGAGAAATTTTCGCGAAAACTTGACCAATCTTCGTGCAGTTCGTCCCTACTTCTAGGTATTGAGGTAACTAGCATGAATCCTACCTCTGTTTACTGTTTCTGTTGCGTTTCTGAAGTCGTTTCTGTGCTCACAGTTTTGAGCTTTTTCTAAAATTGTCCGATTTCCTTGATTTCTTGGTTGGGTTATGTTCCTTATGTTCCCATGAGTCTAAAACCTTTGTCAGTAATCGCCGATTGCGATTCAGTTGTCCAAGATCTGAAAAATTGATTCAAAACCCCATTAGTCGCACATTTCGAAACTTTATTGTCGAAAAGCTGTAATCTGACTTCGTGCCTTTAGGATTTGTTGTCACGGATGTCATGAGGATCAATGCTGTCAAATTTGTTTTCCGAACTGATAACTTTGAAGTTTTGAGCCTTTATTTTGGACCAAAATGCCCCTGGATAGTCGTATTTCGACCCGATTGTCCGAAAATTGTTCCGACAATTTCTTTGCCTTAGTTTTACCCTAAAACTACCTTGTGAATTGATTTAGATCGAAGAAAAAGTTCGAAAACCCTATTTTCCATAGTGGCCGAAACCTAATTGCTTGGGTACCGTGTCCAAAAATAATTTTTGGGTCTCTATGACCTGAGCCATTGCGTAGCTCTTTCAATTGTTGAAATTTTGGCGCCGGTTTCGTGTCATTCTGAGTTCTGTAGCTCGAGTTATGCTCGTTTTAGCGAACGAAGTCTCCGTTGTCAATTTGTGCCTAAATAGGAACTCTGAAGCTTTAGAGGCTTTCTTTACGATTTCGATTAGTATTAGTAGATCGTGTTGCTCCTAGTGAAGCTTGTGTTGATGATTGTGTTTTCTTTGTTCTAGGTTCGCAATTTCCATGTCCAACTTCTACTCACGAAGGTAAGGGTAACTCGGTTTTAGAGCGTCTTTGAGTCTTGCATGCTTTTATCGCACTGCCTGTGTTTGAGATGAAGATGTTTATATTGATTGGCAGATGATTATGATTATTATGCTGAATTTGGAAAATGTTTTCTGAGAGGCTTCGGCCGTTTACTGGTTTCTGTCGTTACTGCTTCCTAGTGGATGGAACATGTGGTTACTTTGGATCTGTCCTTGGGTGGGCTTTGTTATTGTCTGACTTGGCATATAGGGCTTGAGTCAAGTGGCGATGAGGAGGTGTGTCCTATCATTGTCCCATCTTGCGAGATGCTAAGTGGCGATCAGGAGGTGTGTCCTATGATTGTCCCGTCTTGTGTGACGTTAAGTGGCGATTAGGAGGTGTGTCCTATGATTGTCCCGTCATGTATGACGTTATAAGTGGCGATGAGGAGGTGTGTCCTATCATTGTCCCGTCTTGAGAGACGATATTGATCGATCCATTTTGTTAGCAGCATATAGTTGCATTATAGGGAACTAACACCTGACCCTATGTTGTTGGATTTTCGTATTGGTTTATTGATATCTGATTTGATGTTACATTGTTGAGGTTATTATTATCTGAGTCCGATTTATGTTTAAGTTGTTGATATATGAGTTGAGTTATGTTGCTAGTTATTTACCATGCCAGGTAATTAAATTCGAACAACATGATTTTTCTCTTTTATACATGGTAATTGCATGGAGTTAACCCTTTCTATTTGCTACTTGTTGTTTGGGCGCTTAACGCTATTAGGCGATGGAGATCCTTCCGCCGAGGCATAGCTACTCGAGTTGGAGATCGAGTTGTAAGCGGTGGAGTAGAGGTATGAGAAGCAGCTTTGCTTCTCTTCTTGTGGATTATGTTGGAGTCTCTTTTACTTTATGAGAACTCTGTTATTAAAGTCTTGCTTCCGCCACTGTTAAAGTGCGCATGTTTATTCTGAACCTTACTTATGGTATTGTAAACTATTATTACTGTATATCGGGAAACAAGTTATCTAAATAAAGTTATGGTATGTTTCCAACCTTTTAGCCGAAGTGTTTAGTTGTTTTACAGAAAAAAATTCCCTTGGTTTTTAGGGATTGCAGATTGGTCCTTAGACTTTGTTAGGTTACTAATGTGACTCCTCAGTTGAGAAATTGGGGTGTTACAGAAGACGATGAAGAAGAACAGGAGACGGCAGAGGAAGAACACGATAAGGCTTACGATGAAGGAGAACCCTGCTACTTCAGATTGGGATTGGGTTGATTTGGGGGTAGGGTTGATTTGGTGTGAATTGGGTTAAGTTTGGGGGGGAAATTAGTTTTTGGTTAATTAAGTTAGGGTTAATTAGAAATAGGTTAATTAGGTTTAAAATTCTGAGTTGTAATTTGATTTTTATTTTTTATTTATTTTTTAATGCCACGTGGGTTCATTAATCCTAGTCACCAAGCCACACATGCACTCGCCGGAGCTCCGCCCTCCGGCGAGGGCCTGCTCCAACCACTTTTCAAACAAGAGGACTTCAGACAAATTTTTTTCCGGGGAGGGACCTACCTCAGACGGCGAGACAAAGACAGGGACTAATATAACAGTTAACCCTTTATTTTTTTATTTCTGGCTTAATAGCACTTTTGGTCACACAAAAACGTTAAGTTTCTAACGGCAAATTAGCTGAGGGACCAAAACTGCTAACGGAGATAAACGTTGAGGTACCATTATGCTATTTTCAAACGTGGGGGATTAATATTGCACATTTTTGAAACGTGGGGGACCAAAAGTGCTATTAAGCCTAATTTTAATATGATCTAAGTTTTTTCCATCTTAACTATTCTCATACTTAAATTGTTCTGATAAACAGAGTTGTTAATGATTGCATTAATTTGTATGAAAAAAAAGAACTGTGCGCATAAACTTGTTAATTAATTATTAATTTGATTCTTGCTAATTGCATACAGGAGCAGCAACAGGTGAGCTTTGGGATGAAGTGTGCCATCCCTTTGACCAATGCAAGTTTGTTGATTGCAGCGCCAGCGACTACTGCGTAGAACATGATAGGGAGGATGGCTACTGTGACTATAGTCGTCCAGGGAACTGTTGTTATTGTTCGGCTAATTCTATACCCAACAATGCCAGTTCCCCTAATGCAGCAAGTTCCCCCAATGCAGCAGCAAGTTACCCCAATGCAGCAAGTTCCCCCAATGCCAGTTCCCCTTCCTCCCTTGCATTAACTTCAGTTGTTCTGTTTTTACTTTTTACTATTGTATGTAACAATCCATCCATTTAATCATTGGATATTCATTATCCACCTATTTAAAAATTAAAATCCACTAAATTCATATATTGAAATTTGTCGGATTGTGATGGATCAAGTTAAAATCCTACTGGGTTACAAAAATGGATTGTAAATAAAAAATAGATTGATCAAATAGTTAAAAAAACATAGATCATAAGAAAAAACCCAATGGATTTCAAACTCAAACAAGAATAACATATGAACCGAATCCTAAAATCGGCGTGAATGAGTCGAGTCAACCCCTAAACCCTAAAATCGACCTTAACCCTAAAATCAGACCTAAACTTTAAAATCGATCCCAAACCCCAAATAAAACCTTAAACACTAAAATCAGCCCCAGACCATAAAACAGAGGAGAGCGACCAGGACAAGAGCCGCGCCTCACACATGACCAGGCGGCGCACCACGACAGCAGTTTAGGGCGGCGGCGGCGGCGGCGGCGGACGGATGGGGCATGGTGGAAGAGTAAACCCTAGCAGAGGCTATGCAGTTTATAAGAAAAGTCATTTATGTTACAGAGAATGTTTGAGTGCAATTGTTCATCTGAAAAAAATGGTGCGAGGATGATGGGTCGGAGGAGGAGGAGGAGGAGGAAGAAGAAGAAGAAGAAAAAGTGAACTAAATTTTGTTAAATAAAATTTTAAGGGACTATAACTAATGTAAAAATTACACGTGGAAACTTATATTTGTCTAGGATGGCCATGTGGACTAATTTTAAATGGTTTATGACATCATAACTAAGAACTATTTTTAATCACACAAATTTTTTTAAGGATTACTTATGAAATTTGTTTATAAGAAACATTTTAAAACCATACTACAAAAATATTTATTTAAACCTTTTACAATATAATTTGGTTTTTATAAGCCAAATAGAATTAAGGGGAGCACAATGGGTGCCCCAATTCAATTACAAATGAATAGAAAAGTTTATAAAAAAATGTAGTCAAAGAGATTATCCCACTTATAATACAACTAAATCCCAAAACAGCAATTTAAGCCTTCATAATAAAGTTTGTCCAACAACCTACCGACCAATTATTGCCTCCTTAAAATACTCGAATATATACCCCATCAAAGTAGCATGGCAGAATCTTCATTAGCATGATGGAAAAACTTTACCAACAGCGCCAGATTCATCCCCTGTTTCTTTCTGTTTTTTCCTCTTTTCTTCTTTTTTCTAGTGATGTGATAAAAATCCATTTAACCATACACCTGTCACCCAAGTTTGTATGTGATAAAATGATGAAACTTATTATTTTGGGTTGAAAATGGTGGAACGTAATTTAATTAATAAAACCAGCTCATGTGTATATTATATATTAACTATATTGTGATTCATTTGAATCAATATATGTATGGTGTATATATATTATTCCTGCCTTTTAGTTTTTTTTATCATCAGATAGCATGGCAGAAGAATATATGCCCCATCAGCAAGGAATAGAATATAGCTACTTTTATGACCATATAGAAACTTCAACAACACAAAAAAGAATCAGCAACAGAATATCAATACATTCAATGTTCCAGGAACCATCCGGCGGTTTCGGTGAAGTGACACTAAAGACAAAGCTAAAGCATGTAATAATTTTCTTCAACATCACAAGCATGGTTCTTCACAAACGGTTGTTTATTTGTTTTAACTTAAAAACATAAAAATATAGAAATAGAAATACAAATCAGTTAATTTAAAAGAAAAAGAAGAAAAGGTAAAAACCTCCCTTTTATAGAGGGTGTCGTCATCATCTAGATTGTTCTTATATTTGGGCCTTTACAAACAAGGCTCAAATCCCTATGCTGATAGGAAAAACCCAAAAGAATCTTCTAGCTGGCAGATGTGACCACCGGTAAAATGATAGACCCTCAGACCATCCATCGTCGCCCGTGATCTTTGCCCAACCGATGCGTCGCCCTGTTCTATGAGTGTAATGGGCAGGCATGACATGAGGGATGTCCCGCCCAGTCCATGTATGATATGTGCTACACACATATAAACACGCAGGTTATGGTTTTCTCAGTTTATATACATGCATGATATTGAAATCATTATCTTTATTTTAGTTCTTTCTCTTTCCCGGTGATGTGAAGCAATAATATGAATTAAAAAATATTTTCCCCATGAAGTGTATGCATGAAATTAGCTAGAAAATCTTGGTCCCTCGCAGCCATGCATGTTTGAAATAATTATTTTTCTCTTTCTTGTTTATAAATAAAATAATTAAATTTTGAAAGTGTTTTTAAATATTTTTTAATTTATATTATTGTTTTATTTCGCCGAGAAAGAGAAAGAGTTAAATTGAAATGGATGATTTCACTATAATGCATGTATACAAAATTGAGAAAACTACAACGTGTATGTTTATATGTGTTTGAAGCAAATTACCATGCATAATATGAACAATAGTAGTGATAAAACATTATAATATTTTTAATATATATATATATATATATATATTGTATAGAAATGATGTGTGTGCAGTGAGGTTCAAAGCTCTATTTCCATAAACAATGATGATCGACGATTTCTTGGCCACCATTGATGAGTTTTTGACCTGAACATAAATGATTTTCAAAAAGAAAGAAAGAAATTAATAGTAAAATAAAAATAGAAAGTTGCAAACAAAGACATAGGATGCAACAAATGAGAGTAGGAACGAAGAAAATAGAAGAGGCAATTACTCATTTTTGGTTTATGTGATTCTAACATATACTTTATATAGTTTCATTATCTAAATTTTTGGTATTAGGTTTCAAGCAAATATGAAGCATCTTATGTATACGTTTGAATTACCTTCAATTACTTGCATTCATTGTTACAAAATCATGATGAATACCATCGACTTTCAGGTTTATAAAATAGGATCTGGTGTGTGCATGACAAAGATAAGCTCAAATGATTACTTCACAACGTAAAATTTCACATTTGATCCTCCCTCTCAAAGGAAAAAGAAAAAATACTTAACTTGGCTTTTACGAACAACAATATTAAGAGGAGAATGATGCGGAAAAGAATAGAGGCCTCAACAAATTAAATGAGTGTGAACTAAGAGAATATAAGTGGAAAGCTATCAATTCCTAGTTAAGAAAATCTTATATGCTTTGTATCGTTTTACTGTGTAAATTTAGGGTGTCCCTTTCGGACATGTATAAAACATCTTCTGACTCACTTTGAATCTTATTTGGTTCTTGGTGGTTTAGACTGGTCGATTTCAGTGTAGGCTCTAGCCCCACCAAACCAGGTTTGAGGCAAAAAATCAGCCCAGGCCCAATCCTTCTAACCCTAATCTTATACCATACAAATATCTAGCCTTCAGCCGTCACCGTCTCAATTCTAACTCGCGTCCTAGAGTTGGGTTAGAGAGGCTGATGGCTGAAGGCTAAAGTATTTATATGTTCTAGAGATTAGGGTTAAAAGGATTGGTCCTGCGTTGTTTTTTTTCCCCGCCTTATACCTTGTTCTTTCAAGCTAGAGTCCAAACTGAACTGAACCGAACCGCCTGGTTCACAAAAAACCATGATTTGAGCGAGTTCAGTCAGTTTGGCTTTTTATGGAAAACCCTAAGGGTTGGAGTCAAGGGAGAAGAACAAGTCTTAAAAAATCTTATATATTTAACTTTATATTTCTTGGTTTAATCGTTGTTATCTGAATAGGAATGAGTACTTTGCTGACTATTTTAATTGTATACTTGTTTTTCTATATTGTTGTAAT
Organism: Lotus japonicus; assembly: GCF_012489685.1. Classification (NCBI taxonomy): domain Eukaryota; kingdom Viridiplantae; phylum Streptophyta; class Magnoliopsida; order Fabales; family Fabaceae; genus Lotus; species Lotus japonicus. The sequence continues at coordinate 64,393,805 of NC_080042.1, forward strand.
TTATTATTGATCAATATATATATACTAGTATTAAACCCGCTTGTCTGTGCGATGCACGGATAATTTATTACGAACTCCACTTTTAATTACAATTATGGAGAATTCGATATATATGGAATAATACAATTATGTATTTAATATGCCATACAATATCTATTGTTTCCAATAACCACCACACATCGTTGGTTCTTTATTGTGACGTGCTGATGCATTGCGTCCATCTTTGGTGACAACAAATACCTCATATGCGCCCAACCTCTAGGGAGTTTCCTCCGGCCTGGGCTCGACCTCCTCCCGATGTGGTGAAGGTCAATTTTGATGCTTCTATTTCGGCATCTAGTTCAGCTGGTTTTGGCTTTTTATTTTGAATTAGTTTTTTTTTTGAAAATTGTGATACTATATTTTCATAGAGGTTGAAACTTCCTGTTGCTATTGTCATTTCACAACAACAACTTTTCCACCTAACACAACAACTTCTCCAAAAGGAGAACAAAGACTTCATTGTACCAGATTAGACGAAAAGAATATCATTTAGACAACGTAGTTGATAAAAAAACAATGAAAATGAAAAAAAAAAGTAAGAAACTTATATTAACCGAAGATTATACTATCGTGGAAATGGAAGCAACATCATAAAACTGTGCAAGAAACATAATGAAACACAATGAGAGAAACAATCAAGGAGATTACTTTAACAGTTTAAAGCTACAATCAAGAAAATTTGTTTTTAAAACGAAATACAATTTACAAATAGATCATAGTAGTATTGATAGTCGACAGTCAAGAACAAAACATGCATAAATTATGAAAGTAAAATTAAATGGGCAACTTTCATCTATTGAATCAGCGATAACAACATGCACACTGCGAATAAAACATGAGTATTACCGGAGTGAAAAGTGAAGAATGAGTTGAATGAATGGGAAAAATAAGACTATTTGAGAAGAAGTCTACGAACGAAATCTGAATAAGAAATGATGGTGAAATTAGAATTGGGAAGACAAAAAGACAATGAGATTGCCATGAAATTGACGGTTGTGATTGAATCTGAGAGAATAAATTGTATTTTTAAATATGTCAATCAATAGATATATAACCAATATGAATTTTTACCCAAAAAAAAAATGAACCTTTAAGACATATTTTAATCAATAGATATGTAACCCATTTTAATAAATTTTCCTATTTATTTTTTTTTAATTCATAATTTGTAACCGCTATTTTTATTGTTATGTTTCTAATTTTAAATATGTTAATTAATAGATATATAACTAATATGTATTTTTAAGACATATTTTAATAATTTTTTATCAACTTTCCTTTTCGTGCCATGCATCAATTTTTTTATTTTTGTATCATCATTAGATAATTTGAAGTGGGATCTATATTCCATCTTTACCTGATATTGGGCACAACAAATCCAAACTTGTTGAAATCCCAATACACAAACCTGTTAGCTGTCACCACCAGTTTAACCAACATGCACAATGGCAATTACCTGACCATCAAAAAAAAAAATAGAGGCAAATTTCTGGACCTCAAGACTTTCTTTGCAACAATCATTTACTATAAGATGCAAAGATGCCAACATGAGGATTTCCATATCAGAAAATACTGTCATTCTCACACCCCTACTCAAAGTATTCACGATGCAAACTCACTTTTATCAATGACTTCTTTAAAATCATACAATATGCTAAATTTTCTTTCAAGAGCACCACGATCACCTCAGACGATTGAAACACAGAAAATAAAACATTAACTTTCCTTACATGATTTACATAGAATTTAAACCAATAACCTTATCAATGTAAAAAAATATTCCACCAAATCCGCTAAATGGGTTTGAAGCATTAATTCAATGTATTGGCTTTTTCAAATACAAACAAATAGATAATCAGTACATACTCATAAAACCTTTATCTAAATAGCCTCTTAAGCCTCGAGCCAAACTTCCACTTTCCCATCTGAATTTGCTCATTCTTCATTCCTCGACAACAATTGAACTTATGCTGAAGCAAATGAACTTCAGTTCAGATAATCGACAAAAGGAAGCACAGGTGAATGATGTCTAACACAGTTTGCCCACAGATCAAGGATGAAGAAGCAAAAGCACTTGAACGGACTGTGGTCAAAGGTTGTCAGACTTAGTATTGAGAACCACAACCTTGTTCTTAAACTCAACCATGTGTCTGAGTCCTATGACAGAGCCCTCAATAGAAGGCATGCCTTAAGGAAGAAACTTATGATCTACGTCAAATGGTAGCAGACATGCAAATTAGAATCTCCTTTGCTTGCACCTTGGGAGATTTTGAGGAGCTTCCATGCAACACATCTCAACTCAAAGCCGATTCCTGAAACCAATCAATCATTCCTGCAGACTTGGTTCATAAAATCTATTATCTAATTTCCACTATGAAGATATATAATATATATATATATATATATATATATATATATATATATACACACATACACAATGATCTAGTGGTTGCATTGATTCCATTGGAACGGTATTAGTCTAGAAGCATATATATCAAATAACAACTTTATATGTTCCTTTCTTTGCTTTATCATATTTCTATTTTTTTGGTGCCAACCTTCAATCCTTGTCAAGGAAGACTTCTTGTTAAGAAATACATGAGCACGCATATGCATAATAGGAGGGGCAGGATCATACATGCATAATAAAAGGCGTAATGCAACAGTCACCTAAGGAGTAAAAATGGATAATCAAATTCTTAAAATGACTCTTTCAAATTCTCCTTATTTAAATAAGGGAATAATGGCAGGCAAAGTTTTCAAACAATCACACCTGGTTTTAATATGAGTTATCTAATCCATCTTATCAATATCAATCCTACATATATTGGCTTAAATCACTTTAATTGTCCAGTTTTATCGTATTTAATTATATTGGTTTGTATTTAAGTGTCCACTTTACTTGTTTATTGGCTTAAATTCTATGTTTCTTTAATTCTGTAACTGATTTGAATTCATAATAACTCACCACTAAAGTGTACTAATTTAAAATCTTTAATTATTGCATTTGAAAGGGAGATTATCCTGCTCAGCTGATAGTGGGTTACTGTTCCAAACTGTCCTAATTTGAATAGTCACATTAGGTGCAACCATGGCTAATGAAAGACATTATATCACTCTTTCAAAGTGTTCTAATTTGAATAAGGGAGTAATGGCAGGTCCATACATGGATAATCAAAGGCATAGTATAAGAGTAACGACGGGTTCTAATAGGTAATAAAATCCATTATTTCAGAGTTTGAAAGTCTCACATTAAAATCCATAAGATCTTGCGCCTCTTTGAAGACCATAAGTCAAGTCAATGTAAGCACCACTGCTTGCGCCTCAGTCTTTTCGTAAAATCTGCCAATGAAAGAAAAGGGTATGAAAAGAGGAATAAAATATTTGTTTGGATCACACTAATTATTAGAAACTTACCGAGTTGTGATGGGATGCTGTGTGAAGCCAGGTGAGAGGGGAGAAAGGAGAGAAGCCAGATCCTCTTTGACATCCACACCAGAGAACTCTCTGTCTCTTATTGTGTATATCGAAGACATCTAGTAGGTCCCTTAATCAAAGGCTCCACTAATTTTATGTGTGCTTTGCTTATCTCTTTCTTAAGAATCTGTCGCTAAAAATTGTTATCAAATACATACTGGTGCAGTATTCTCAAATAAAATCTACAGGAAGAAGATAAATAGCATGGCCTGTTAGTAAGGTTTTGTACACTACAACAAAGTATAAACCATGCAAATTGATTGAAAGTTCTAGTCTATTTAAATGGACAGCAAAATCAGCACATCCCAAGCCAATATGATATACAACACTAGAAGCATCCCTTTGCTTTTCTTTGATGACAATAGCCACTGCCCACTGCTGCTTGTCTCTAGCAAACTCAAAGTCACTTCTTCCTGAAATAAGATAAAAATGAAAATGATACTACCAAGTCTTTTAAATATAGCTGAAAGGGAATGTAATCAATAGAGAAAGATTTATCAACACATTACAAAACACACAAATGGGACCCTTTATTCAAATCCCCCCTCATGCAAATAGGAAAATTAAGTCCTTTATGCTCTGTTTCAAATCAGCATGACCTTCATGCCTCATGATTGGTTTTCCAAGCACATAGCCCATAGCCATTTCAGGTTACCAAGAAATCATGTATGTATCATTACAGTTTCAGGTCCATACTTAGCATTGCAATTATGCTCCCTTCCCACATTAGTTTTTCCTTGATATTAACAAATTCCTCAACTAACATGATAGCCTTTCCGTTAAGATTGAGACCTTACCTGGGGGATATTCATGGAAATATTTAAGATTCAGGATTACCTTGCTTATGCAAGCCAGATGAAATTAAAAACAACGGTGTCAGGAGGTTCCAACCAAAGAAGAAAGAAGTCTAAAAATTTGTGCCTTTTTAAGAGGGGGTTTCAAGGAGAAAGATTGGGATATGGAAATGGTGAGAATGAGAGTTCACAACATGGGGTACTTATAGCCAAAATTTGAAAGTGAGCTGATAACATCAGACTTCACTATACTGACAGAGAAATCTCTTTTAACACATTGGAGTTGTACGAAATATATAAAAAAAAATGAATAAAATGAATGAGAATTGAGATTGAAACTGACCATTTGATAGAGTATTCAACCTCTGCTGATGCATTCAGCCATAGTAGTTGGGGTTCTCGTGAGGGACGATGACGAATGAACGGTGGACCATTTAAGGTGTCGATCCAGGATTGGTTCTACCATAATCGGTGGCAACGTTGGCTTCAAACACACATCAAGCGGCGACCGAAAGCAATTCCTCATCAGATCAATCGGAGGAGACTCTATTGATGGATTGGTGAGAAGTAGGTTGAGAGAGGAAGGCTAACACAGAAGCACACCTAGGGTTTGAGATTGATGTGAATGAAGGGAAGGCTGTGAGGGAGAAAACTCGAAATCAGCAGGAGATGACCGGTACGGCGGAGTAGGTAGAGAGGGAGAGAACACACGCTAGTTGATCAGAGACGGTGATGAACAGTGTGGAAGGAAAACAACGTCGTTTTTGCTTTTTCGAGTTGAAAAAAAAAAATAAAAAACAAAAGTAAGTAAAAGCAGGACACGTGTCGATGTGTAATTGGCGGTTATTTAGCTACAGTAGTGGAAGATTAAGAAGTAGTAGATATACTTTGACTTTTGTAATGACTTTGCGATAATGCAATGTTGAATGTAAATATGCTTTGTAAGTAGAATTATATATATCTACTTCTAATTCTTTTACTAAGTGTGAAACTCTTGTCAAATACTTCAACTTTTATGCCATCTCTAGCCTCAAAGGCTAGATAGCAAATCTAGAATCAGACAATGAAGTTTCTTGTTGTTTGGTGTCTAGAAGAGTTACTGCAGATAATATGACTTCTCAAATCAAGGTGGACTACCCTAAGCTTTCTATGATGTTATTTTATTATGTGATAATTATCTTTATGATGATGAAGAACTATGATAATAGAAATCATAAAGAGGAAGAGTGGCAATAGAAAGGTGGACCGGGCGAGCCCCTATAGGGGCAACGCCCTAGGGTGGCCCGCCCGAAGGCGGGTGACTTGACCTATAACTTCGGCCTGTATGCACAGCCTAACTGGACCCTAGAATAGGCTAGTACGCTGGGGGCCACACCCCTATAAATAAGAGGTGGTTACCAATTGTAAAGGGCTTTTGATTCATTTCTCAACAATACATGAAATTCAGTTACTGACTCTCTCTTTCTCTCTCTAAACTCTCTCTCTAGTGGAACCACACCACTAGCTGTAGTAATAGCGGAGACTTGCGGCGTTCCACGATCGCGACACTCGTCTTCCATCCAGCTCCTCAAGATGGTAAGCTCCCTTGCCCAAGACCTCTGCAATCCTGTAGGGTCCTTCCCAGTTTGGACTCAGCTTGTTCCCTGCTGTACCTGTTCGCCATTTGAGAACTTAATCCCCTACTTGCATCGCTCTAGGGCGAACCATTGAGTCGTACTTGGCCGCCGCTTGTTGCTTCATCGCCGCTTCCCGCACGTGGGCTTCCTCTCGAGTTTCGAAAAGCAAGTCAAGTTCCATCGCCATATTTTCCTGGTTTTTGCCCTCTAAGCGTGGTTCAGTCCGCCAAGAAGAGTTGTCAATCTTGACTGGCAACATGGCGTCCGCCCCATAAGTCATTCTGAATGGCGTCTCTCTTGTACTTGATTGCTCAGTTGTATTGTAGGACCACAGAACCACTGGAAGCTCATCCAGCCACGCTCCACCGGCCTCGTTCAGCCGCCGCTTTAACCCTCGCAAAATCACCTTGTTAGCCGACTCTACTTGCCCATTCGTTTGTGGTGTTCCACTGATGCGGGCCTCATTTGAATGACATGAAGACCCTAACAAAAGGTCGACATGCTTTATATTCGTGGGCAGAAAATAATGGGTAGAGTAGAACTTAAATAACAAGGTATATACGTGGAAACTTAAAAAATTCTAAATACAGACAATATAGTCAGAAGAACCTAACAAAATAAAACCATTTAGAATTCATTTTTGCTTTTGAGATTCTAATGTTCATCATAGGATCTCACTATGCCATGTTTTCGGATACATTTGAAATCCTAATGGAAAGGGTGACAACACGGCAGAGATCTACAAGGGAAAATGAACTCCAACAAGGATGGACCCTAGATAATAATAAAATGGGTAGTGAGTTTCCATCCAAGACAACCAAATCATGTACAATTTTACTACACAATTAACAAATTGGCAAGAAAGCCCAGACAAAGTTTCAAACCAGCCAGAAGCTCAGAAAATTGCAATTCACTAATTGTATATTTCATAGAACATAAACTAAGATAGCCCATGTATTTATAATAAGTAGCTACTTTTAATTGTAGTAGTTTTCACTCTCGATATGGGATATTTAATCAATAAACTAGTAATTAAAAGAAGTAGCTAGGTTGAAATAGCCATGATGCCTAACACCAACGCAACATCAATCACCACTCATTGAAAAATCAAATAACCAACACAAATAAGTGAATGTGATAGATTTATATGTTTTTTTACACTGAACCATGATATACGAGCTTTGGTAGACAAAACTAATTTGCTACCTCAAAAGATGGAAGCCTCCAAACCACTGACACATGCAGATGAAGTAGTGGTGATGGAAGTTATGAGAAAGCAGCAACAACACATATGGGAGGAACACTTAGCAGGAAAGCAATTGGATGAAGCTATCTTAGGTAACCCTTATAGCCCATCCAAAGAAGACCTGCAATTTGTCCATTCCCTCCTAAAAAAGAAAGGGGTCTCGGAGGTGGACCTTCAGAATGTCCAGATGACAGAACCAGAAGGGGATGCCTCCATGAGTGAGGCTAAGGCTATGCCTTATTGATGAACGATTGCTCTCTGTCTTGGTAACTGTTTCTATCTACTGTTTTCTTATGAATTACATCATCTGGAATTGTAGAGGGGCAGGGAAGAAGAATTTTGCAAATCTAATCAAGGATTGTGCTAGAATCCATCATTTGAGCTTTGTGGCTATCTTGGAACCAAGAATAAGTGGAGATAGGGCCGACAAAGTGATCAATTCTCCAGGCTTTGATGGCCTTGTCAAATTTGATCCTTTGGGATTCTCTGGGGGCATCTGGTGTTGTTGGATGAAGTCCCAAATTTCTATCCATGTGGCACAGGTACACCAGCAGTTTATTCATCTACACATCGACCCCCGAAACAATGGTGGTTGGTTTTTGACAGTAGTTTATGCTCATCCTCAAGAAAGGAAAAGGCTGGCCTTGTGGGAGGAGCTTCAAGTAATAAAGAACACAATGAATGGACCCTGGTGTGTAGCTGGGGACTTCAACTCAATGGTATTTGAATCTGAAAAAGTGGGTGGTGGACCAATTAATAGGGTTGCTGGCTGCTGCAAACAGATTTCATGAGTGCCTATCAGTATGTGAATTTGATGAAATTGAAGCCGCTGGTTCTCCTTTTACTTGGCAAAAGGGAGAGTTGTTTGAGAAACTTGATAGAGTAGTGGCAAACTGTTCTTGGAGGACTTGGTTCCCAAATTCCTCGGTGACCAACTTGCCTATCCCTTTTTCTGACCATTGTGCTTTGTGGTTAAGGACTGATAAGGATGGTAATTGTCCTAAACCTTTTAAATTCCAGGTCCAAGTGAAGAACTCGTGGAGAGCTTCTGACTCTTGGAATGGTAATATTATAAGATGCACTGACACTCTCAAGGCTTGGAATAAAGGAGTGTTTGGTGATATCTTCTTGACAAAAAAAAAATTTTAAAAAGGCTTGAAGAAATCCAAAGAAGCCTTGCTAGGGGTTACAATCCGCATCTGATTAAGTTGAGACAAACGTTGTGAGATGAGTACTCTGTTATCCTGAGAAATGAAGAACTATACTGGGCTCAATAGGCCAATACGCAATGGTTGAGGCTAGGGGACAAGAATACAAAATTTTTCCACCAGAGTGTGATTTGTAGACAGCAAAGAAATAGAGTGGAAGCCTTGATTTCTGATGATGGCCGGTGGATTTATGATAGTCAGGACCTAAAGTCCTTATTTGTTGAGTACTTCAGATCCTTATATTCCATTGATTGCGACATTACTGCTTTGCCTCAGCTATCCTCACAATTCCCTTGTATTGATAGCGAAGACAGAGTTGCCTTGAGTGAAAGGGCCTCAGCTTGTGAAATCAGAAGTGCCTTATTCAGTATTGGTAATCTAAAATCCCCTAGCCCAGATGGATATCATGCTGTTTTCTTCAAGCGGAATTGGGAGCTAATAAAAGAGAGTATGGTGGCTTTTGTACAAAGAGTTTTCATAGAACCTGAATGGATTGCAGAAGTTAACCAGACGGTGGTGGCTCTCATTCCAAAAATGCAAACCCTCGAAAGAGTGTCCCAATTTAGGCCCATCTCCTTGTGTAACACAATTTACAAAGTTGTGTCAAAGCTCCTTGCAAGAAGGATTAGTGGAATTATGCCGAAGTTGGTCTCTTCCTACCAAGCCAGTTTCATTCAAGGGTGAAGTACCAAAGACAACATCCTCATTTTTCAAGAAGTTGTGCATTCCATGCGGACTTTGAAAGGAAAGAAAGGGTTTATGGCAATTAACCTAGATTTGGAAAAAGCTTACGATAGGCTCCATTGGTCCTTCATCTTAGATACCTTGCGTTTCTTTGGGTTTGAAGAAAACTTTATAAGCATCATTATGAGCTGTATCTCCTCCTCTACTATGTCCATTTCTTGGAGAGGGAATTATTCTGACTTCTTTAAACCGAGCAGAGGTGTGAGACAAGGAGACCCAATTTCTCCATACCTCTTTGTTCTTTGCATTGAGAGATTACTTTTTGACCAGAAGCTCCACAAAATCTGTCAAGAATACCGTGAATTAACTGAGCTTGGTTATCAGAAGCTTCTGCAAATAAGACCACATCATCTGCAAACATAAGGTGGGAGATTTCAGGTCCTCTTCTTCCAGCTTCGAAGGCCTTCCAATCCCCAACAACACAAGCATTAGCTACCCAAATTTCTGACCAGCTGGGAGTATCTCAAACGCTGAATCTGGGAATGTATCTTGGCGTTCCTCTCCTTCATTCTAGAATGTCAAAAGACAATTTCCAATTCCTAATTGACAGAGTTCAGAAAAAGCTTACTGGATGGAAAGCAAACTCTCTATCCTTCGCAGGAAGAGTCTCACTTGCTCAATTATGTTTGCTAAGTCTTCCGTCCTATGTTATGCAAACCACCCCAATTCCGATTGGAGTGTGCAACCAAGTTGAAATACTTTGTAGAAATTTCATTTGGGGATCCATTGCTGATAAACGGAAATGCCACCTAATTGGGTGGGATACAATTTGTTCACCCAAAATGATGGGTGGTCTAGGATTCAAAGACTTACAAACCATTAACAAAGCTTATATGGCCAAGTTGGCATGAGTTATTCAAACAGATAGGAACTGTCTATGGGGCCAATTCTTTAAAGCTAAATATAGATATAATCCTAGCTTGAGGAAACCCCCCACTGCAAAACCAGGGGATTCCCCTACTTGGAAATGCATATGCCAAAACTGTAACCTCATTGACAGGGTTCAAGTTGGATGATTGGTAATGGGATGGTCATTAGATTTTGGAAAGACTCTTGGCTCCCCTCCTTCGATAACTTTCTGGACTTTCTCCCGGATAATGTCCAAGACTGGGTGAGTGATCTTCCCATTTCTTTCTATGCTGTAGACGACTCTTGGAAGTGGGAACTGTTGAGACAACTCTTTCCTACTGAGGTATGTGATAAAATTACCTTGATTACCCATCCCACAATGTCTAGTGGGGAGGATAAACTCTGCTGGAATCTTACTCATGATGGGTTATTTAATTTGAAGTCTGTTTACTCCCTGCTCTACGATATGGGAAATGACTCCCCACCTAGAGCTTTTGATTTGGTGTGGAAGTATCAGGGGCCACCTCGTATACAAAGTTTTCTGTGGAAAATTTCTCATAACAGGGGCATAATATGCAGCGTTTTGATTTTAGTAGTGAATGTGTTTCTCACTCAATGTGTTTCTCTATTAAGAGATGATGTGAATGAGGTTTCTTACCCTAGACTTATGTAATTTGTTTTCTGGGCTTGGCCCCTTATTATATATAAAAAAAAAGGAGATATATTGCTGACTCAAGTCAGACACTCATAAAGTAAGACAAGAAGTTAAACCCATCTTACATATGGAACAAGTCCAGTGGGTCTAAGTTCACAAAAAAAAACATCTCAGAAAATTAATCGATATTGCCTATATGTGCAGTAAAAGATGTGGTTGGGGTGCATGGAGATTGGAGGCTAGAGTCGTTGTTTACTATGCTTCCTCAAGAGGTGGTGGATGAGATCCACACTCTCCCGGCGTGGCTCGATGATTCAATGACCGACTGTCAGGTTTGGCGTGGGGATATGTCTGGACTTTACTCGACGAGGTCGGGTTATCAATGGCTCTTGAAGGGAACAGCGGGTAACGGAGGAGAGGAGGGTGCTGAGGTTGCGGGTAACACGGGAGAAGAATCATGGAGCTCCTTTCAAGGTGTGTTTTCTGGTTTGGCTTATTGTTAGAGACGCGCTGCCTGCCAATGCACTCCGCTTCCGGCGAAACATGGCGGAGTCGCCGGTGTGTGGGCGCTGCCGCCTTTACCCAGAGACCACCTTGCACTGCCTGCGAGATTGTTTCTTTGCAAAGCAAGTTTGGCGTGGGCTGGGCATCAGTATGCAGGGACCAGAGAATGGGGTTATGGATCCTAGGGCTTGGGTTCGTCATATCGCTTGTCAGCAGGACAGTGTGTTCCTGGCAGCCGTGTGGGGCATTTGGACGGCGAGAAACCGAGCCGTGTTTGGTGGGCAAGCTTTCTCCATGGTGGCGCTGCTGCGTTGGATTCATGGTCTTAGAGATGAGTATTCGCGGGCCTGGCCTCTGACGGTGCACCAACGCCCAGTTCGCATGGTGGCCTGGCAAGCTCCCCATGCTTTGGAAGTAGAGGGGGTCCGGAGATGCGAAGCGGTTTTGGAGGTTGTATTCGAGACGATCTGGGCAACTGGATTGTTGGATACGTGGGCTTCGGGGGGAGAGGCTCAGTTCTCATGATGGAGCTTGCTGGGATTTTCCATGGGTTATGGCTGGCTTGGGAGAAGAATTTTCGTCGTGTCCTCTGTCTCTCCGACTCACAGCTAGCGGTGTCTTTAGTCCAGGACCCTCCGGAGGAGCACCACGAGTGTGCAGCTTTGATTGCTAAAATCTCAGGGTTGCTCCGTCGTGAGTGGGAGGTTCGCATTAAACATACCCTCCGGGAGGGCAATGCTTGTGCCGATTTCTTGGCCAAGGAAGGTGCTTCTCAGGACCGGGTCTTCGAGATCGTAGAGGCTCCGCCACCGGAGATGGTTCCCTTGCTGCTCGCTGATGCAATGGGGGTTACTTTTATTCGGCGCTAGTTTTTCCTTTGTTGTTTTTTTGTTGCTTGTATCAAAAAAAACATTAACAAGCTCACTGTTTCTTAGGTTGTTATTGATGCAAATGAACCTTAACTTCATTAAAGGAGTTTGAGACCTGAAGTAAAGGCCGTAGCCAAGTAACTGTCTTTTGATAGGTCTTGTAGTCTGTCATACAAGTTACAACATATAGACTAACATTATTTACTCTGAAAACTACTACAATTAAAAAGTCAGCTACACAGCACCAACCTTTGCACTACAAGAATCAGGAGAAATCGAGAGTGAAAACAGGAGATACAAGAATGTAAGTGCATGTTTGGTTCCAACCTAGCCTTCACTGACTCCAATCCCTCTCAACACTTTACCAATCTGTTTCGGTCTGGGCAATCTTCCTTCTGGTAGCTTGATTATCTGATTTCAGTTCTAATTTTCTTACAATTTTAATTTCATTGCATACCTCATATCTGATAAAATGTCAGAATGAATTTTCATTGTAGCTTCTATGCACACTACCTGTTTGATGAACTACCTCAATGGGTTCTACTTCATAATTTCACTATTAGATGTTTGCTGGATATGTTGGATATGGTTTATGCTGATATTTGATATAGTATCTTCTCTATGTTTGTTTGTTAAAAGCTTGCACTTGAACTTGGCCTAGTGTTTATCTTAAACTGTTGCTTACCTGTCAGATTCTGGGCTTTTTTGCTGTCCAATTTTTCATGTTTTGGTCATTGGCTGCGTAATATATTGGGTGCTAACCTGCTCAGTCCTGATTCATTGCGTGATTGAAATTAATGATGAACGTTTGATGTTAATTTCTCTTGCTTCAATTTGAGTGGGGTAACAAGAGCGCATGCTTTTTGACTTTTAAAGAGAGTAAAACCAGTTTGCTTATAAATTGAATATTGCTTCTGCACAATCTGCATGCTACCTGTTCATATGATAGTGATTTTCTTTTATAACTATTTGAATTCTGTTTGAGTATCACTTTAACAATATATTTTGTTCATTATGTACTCTTGCCTGCATAAATCTTAATTTGTTTTGATTGTAAATTCCTAATTCATTATTTATGAAACTACAGATTTTCTTTTGATTATGATGCTTTGAGGAACAATCCCATAGCTTTAATTCAATGTAGTTCTGGAAAGTGTTTAATTTTAGAGGATGTTTTATATCATTATATGAATCTGAACTGTTTAGATTTGATTTTATAGAAGTTACCTTTGCTAATGGTTTGCTATATTTCCGGCAAGGAGGGCTCTTGAAAAGGTGTTAAGGTGTGTCTGCCTTCGTGATCTGAAACTGGCTACATTGAAAAATCTTCTTTGTTATGTTCCAGAGGTTGATCTTGATGTGTTTTCTGTCACCTTTCCATCTTGATCTAAATGTAGTTGAAATATTCTCTAAGCTTTGAGGTCCACTTGGTAAAAATTTGAAATTAGTTGGTAAATCTTCTCATATGCAAGCTGATACTGGTCTGACCTTGAGGCATTTGTTGTGTTCGTGTGATTGGCTAATGTGCAGTTTTAGTCAGTTGATTTTTTGTATATATGAGCAAAGCAAGTAAACTTATCATGTTTTGATAGAGAACCTATAATGTTGTAAATTTACATCTCCAATTATTTCAAATTTACTATGTTGTAATTTCTATGTACATAGCAATTCCTCCTTCAAAATGCACTTTATTGTGGACTTGTCTTTGTAATGAAATTATGAACAAAACTAATGTACCCTTGACATGTTCTTTATAGTTCGTTTTTTCCAAATCTTTCAAATAGGATGTGTCACTTACCTCTTGTATTCTCTAGTGAACAAATGATTGATTCTCAGATTGCTATTGTTGAATTTTGTATCTATCTTGATCCTTCTATTGTTTACTTACAGTGGAGATAATTCTTAATTTTTACTTGAATATGTTTGCTTCTAAGTTTCCTGATACTTAAGCATTACTTTGTAAACTAGAAGGGTGTGATTATGTCCATAGAGATGATTAATGTGGCTGGAAAACTAAGCATAGAATGGGGTTAGTTAGAAAGCAAAGAAAAATAAAGAGAATTTTTTTGTTATCATATTTCTCATCTGACATTCTTGCTGTCCAAAGGAAGGACAGATATGCACTGAACTGAGCATGGTCTTCTGTTACCTTGATGTAAGTGAATCCTTTGTTTATTTTGTGCATTTGGCTTTGATGTGTTGAATCTACTACACTTAAAGCAAAACCCCAAATTCACTATTCCTAAGAAACCTCAAAACTTGGCCCATTGATTTCAATTTCTAATCTGACGGTTGTGTTCACTCCTCATCTATCACTCATCACGGTGTTAGGTTTCCCTTTCTTCTCCCTTTCACTTCTCACAGCCGACGTCTGCACATGAGGATGGAGGAGTAGAAGATTAGGTTTTCCTTTCATCTCTTCTTGGTAGATTTCTGTCACCCTATATAGAGTGACGTTGGAATTTGATGAAGATTAGACAATGGAGGAAGGAGAAAGCAAGGAGAAGGAGAAGAGATGAAGATGGAAAGTACGAAATTTTGTCACCATGGATAGTGTTTGGTCAGAATCAGATTTAGAGGGAGAAGAGAAGATGGTGGAAGGAAAAGGACCAATTTTTCATTGTGAATGGTTAGGTGAGGAAGCTAAGATGACAGGATAGATCATCTATCCTTGCATAATAGTTCCCGATTTTTAAAGGAAGAGGGAAGATGGTGGATTGAGAAGGAGTGGTGTCAGGTGGGGATCAGAAGAAGCAGCAAATATGATGGGCGATTTCATCATTGAATTCTAGCTTGGCGTCAGATCCCTACAGTTGATTGATCTTGCAAATAGTTAGTCTATTCATTAATGCCATACTACTCTTAGAGTAATAGCTTTCTTCCTCTCATATCTCTATCAATTCTGCTATTGTTTGGTTTTTCTTCACATTCTGCAACTTCCTTTGTTCTTGAATTCCTGATTCCTGACTCAGGATTCGTGATCCACTTTGTTTGAGTTTTACCTTTGCCTTATCTTTGATCAGTTTTACTCATTTACTCATGTCTGTTATTACTGGCCCTGTGAATCCCCTCCGCAGTTTATGTCCTGACAAAAATACATGGAAGATCAAGGTCCGTGTTATTCGTTTGTGGGTTATATTTCCTGTTGGTGATCTATCCAAACTATATGTCATGCATCTGGTCTTCATCGATGCATAGGTTAAACTTTTTTTTCTGTTATTACTTTATAGTTATTGTTCTGCAATTTCTACATTTATTGGAAAAAAAATATTGTTGTAATAGGGTGTGAAAATTGAGGCTTCCATCTTTAAGGTGACCCCTCGGGATCATTCTTCTTAATTTTATTTTTCTTTTTGAGTATTATTTTTAGCCTTCATTGCTCTTCTTTACTCAAATCTGATCATAGTAATGATGCACTCCATGTGTTCACTCAAATGCTTAAACTGAATTTTGACTTTCCATCATATGACTTTACGGTGGAATTGCTTTTGGGGAGTTTGTGAATGAAAATATAAAGGCACTCTTCTTAATTGTGTTTTGCATCTTACAAAACTTATTTTCTTTAGTCAACCAATAAATCATTCAATCAAACCCAAAACTGCAACACCTTACATTATGTTTCCTATGTTGAACTCCAAAATTTATGTTGCTTAGTGAGATGAGGTATTAGGCCCTATGGAAGCATGATTTGGTTGCCTTCGTCGCCTCCTTTTTAAAAGTTATTAGTCTCCCTAAATCTTTGGTGTCTTTCATGGTTTTTTTAATTCTGTAATCATTTTTTACTCTTGGTTTTTTTATTTGCAGCAAAAAGGTCTATGTTTGCTTGGGCCCTGCTTCAATGCACCTCCATAGATCTTTAGTTCATTTGCTGGTTTGTTCCTCCTCTATTTACTCTTGACAAACTCAAATACTCCCTCCGGTCCTTTTTATAAGAAACACCTTAGAAAAATCACACAAACCAAGGAAACTAATATTTTTTATAAAATAAATCACTATGCTTAATTCCAATGATGTCTTTTCCTTTTCACAAGAACAATCATGCTAATTACCATAAATGTTGACAATACCTATTGGGTGCTTGCAATTTCCCTCCAAATTTTTGCATGGGGAATAGGTCTCTTTGCATTGGAATGAATTATTTGACTTAATTTAATAAGAGTGTTTCTTATAGAAAGGACCAAATTTTTTTTCCAAAGTGTTCCTTATTAAAAGGACCGGAGGGAGTAATAATTACTATTCCCCTGAATATATTAACTCAATATGCAGTATTTTTGAGAAATTTCACAAATCAAATGCATGTTTTTCCACTTATCAATATGTATTTGTTTATGGACTGAAGTTGTGTTCTTTGATGAAAACTAATATGAATGGGATGATATGTGTCTTTGGTAATGCTTTTTCTATTTTTTGTTGGGGGTGCTTCATGTTGATGGTTTGATTAGATGGGTGATAAGTTGAATGATTTACAAAATTGGTAGTACTTTTATTGATCTTTTGTGCTTTTACCTATTTTTCCTTCAGCCTCAGATTACTTTTTTAAACTGGAAAATAGTCCTTTGACACCAAGTTCCACCTTCACCCATAGAGAAAGATAGGAATAGAAGAGAGATATAACGAGAAAGTGAGTGGAAATGAGATGAAAGAGAAAGTGTGAACATATCAAAACTGTATAATCGTCTTATTTTCAAATTTGAATCTTTATCCCATTCTTTGGTTACATGCATAGTAATATGTTACTACACTGGAGCAATTAAAGTGGTTTGTTATGTTTAATGTTGCAGAACAGTTATTAATGTTTAAATTATTTTAGTGAATGTTTTGGATGTTAAAATGTGGGAGTGTTGTTGACAGATGGAAACAAGCCTGTACCTGAGGCAGCATGCACGTACAAAGGCTGAAAAGTATCAGCTTTTCATCAACTCATGCAAAAGATTTTGAGGTTAGTGTGTTTGGAAATTTAGAATGTTCATTGTTGTGTAAAGGGAGTTGTCTATTGTCCATTGTGTGTACACTGCCAAAGCTTGATGAATGGTGTCTAGGCAGTTCATCTATCGGTAAAACTAAAATTTGAATATTTAAACTGCAGAAATTTTACCTCTAGATGATAGCCATTACTTTAAAAACTTAATGAGTTTACACTAAATTAATAGGGACTCCCATGGATTTATGTTGGCGGATTGATCATTTCTTAGTAGGGCCTCTGCAGATTGTATTTCTCTGAAGGTTTCCAATTGCCCTCTGTTGCAATATACTCCATTTGGTACCTCTGCCCTACTGTTTCAATTTTTACTTTAGCCCAATTGAAGATAGACCTCATATCAAAAGCCCTCCACAAAAACATGTTTCATCATTTCCTCCATCTATTTGACCCTATCTTAATAGGAAAATGTTTTAATTTTTATTGTTGTTTTATTAGATGGCTAGAGTAGATCTTTTCTCCCCATAATCTACTTTTGGGCTATCATCTCTTATTTCTAATTACGTTGTGGGGAGCTTTTCTATTATATTATTTATTATTTATAGAAAAAAAATCACTAGGAATGTGGAGTAGAAAATCCCCCTTATAGAACGCATTCAACTATGCCATGCATACAAAAATCTAACTGGTTGTTGATGTTCGTCCATTTGCTCATGTAGTTATTGGGACAAATAGGGTAGCAATTAATTGTTGCTATGACAGGTATATAGTAATTTTACCACTCATTCCCTAACTTTTAGTGATCCCTATAGCTTTCCAGCCTAGCCTCTATACTACAAATTAATCTTTATGTACTTAAAATGAATGCATGTTGTGAGGAGGTAGTGAAAAAAGTAGAGCTATGTAGTTGTCTTTCCTTGCTTTTCTCTTGGTTCTTTGTTGGCTAAGAGTTAAGACCTGGGGTGCGCTAAGGATTGTATTACCTTTGCTTGAGGTTATTGGTTGAATCATTTTATGCAGAAACTGGCGTACTGAGTGAGCACCCTTTTTTTGTGGTTTACTCTACTGGTGTTTCATACCAATTAATTGGTCTTCAAGGCTACTAGATTGTGGTTTTTGATCTTGGTTGCAGTTCTTTTTTGTTTATTTTTTTATCCCACTCTCTTTTGGTTCAAATGCATTCATATTTGTTGATTGGTTCTTTCTATCATACAGGGTTGTAGTACCTGTGAAGTGGGTGTTTAAATTGAAGCTAAAGCCTGATGGTTCCATTTCAAAGCACAAAGCTAGGCTTGTTGCTAAAGGCTTTATGCAGAAATCTGAATTGAATTACTCAGATGTATTTGCTCCAGTTGCAAGGTTTGAAACAGTAAGGATGATTGTGGCAATTGCAAGTTGGAGACAGTGGCATTTGTGGCAACTAGATGTGAAATCTGCCTTTCTTAATGGCCCCTTGGAGGAGGAAGTATATGTCAAACAACCACCAGGACTTGAGGTCAAAGGCAGAGAAGGTGAAGTTTTCAGATTGACAAAGGCCCTTTATGGCTTAAAACAAGCTCCAAGAGCTTGGAATAGGAGGATAGATTCCTTCCTTCTGCAACTGGGCTTCAATGAATGTACAGTTAAGCATGGAGTTTATGTGAATCCACTAAAAACAACAGTGTTGTATTGTTATGTCTAAACGTGGATGACTTGCTTATAACTGGAAATAATGATTTTGACATTGAAGCAGTGAAGCAAAGCCTGAAAGGAGAGTTTGAAATGACAGACCTTGGCAAGCTTTCTTTCTTCCTTGGGATGGAATTTGAAGAAACCAAGACTGGGATGGTGATGCATCAGAAGAAATACATCACTGAGATGCTAAAAAGATTTCAAATGGGGGATTGCAGCACTGCAGATCCACCAGTAGAGAGTAACTTGAAGATAGACTGCTGTGAGAAGGAAGCAAGAGTCGATGGAACACAATTCAGACAACTAATTAATTGTCTCAGATTTGTGTGCAATAGCAGACCTGAGATTATCTATGGAGTGGGTTTGATTAGTCAGTTTATGAGTGACCCCAGACAATCACACATGACTGCAGCCAAACGAGTCTTGAGATACTTGAAGAGAACTCTGGATTTTGAGGTATTATTTCCAATTCAAGAGGGACGGAATTATCTACAACTCGTAGCCTATTCAGATTCCAATTGGTGCGGAGATAAAGTTGAAAGGAAGAGTACAATGGGATACATTTTCTTACTTTCAGGTGCCCCAATATCCTGGTGCTCTAAGAGGAAAAGTGTGATGGCTCTCTCAACGTTTGAAGCTGAGTATATAGCTGTGTGTCATGCGCATGCAGCTTGTCAAGCATTGTGGATTTCGGCTCTGCTAGAAGAATGGAAGGTACTCGATAAGATCTCAATTGAGTTGTTAGTGGACATTGGACAACAAGTCAGCCATAGACCTTGCTAGAAACCCGGTGTCACATGGGAGAAGTAAACGCATAGACACAAAGTTCCATTTTCTTCTTGATCAAGTGAAAAGAGAAGCTCAACATGAAGCACTGCTCAACTGAAGTACAGCTCGCAGATATCTTCACGGAGTCAATGAAGGCTGACAGATTTGATAAACCTTAGAGGGGAAATGAATGTTGTGAGTTTGAGAGAATTTCTGAATTAAAGGGGGGTGTTAAGATGTAATTCAGATATTTGAGGTTTTAGTTAGATGACGTGGCAACTAGTAAAGTGTTAGTAGATTTCTGTGTGTCAACACAGTGAATGATAATAATAGAAAAATTCTTTCCCTTATCTTTTCCTTATTTTTACTGTGCTTTCTCTCTTCTACACTTAACACAGTGATTGTCTAATTGCTCTAACAATAAGAACTCTTTTCTGCAAAAATAATTCATTCATGAAAGCTTTAGTCATTTTAAAAGTATGCATTTTAGCAAGAGAGGTGACACTTCACTTGCAAGGAATTTTAGGCTGGCAAACTCCTATTTATAATAAACTGATTCTATCAGAGATAATATCTTAAGAGATATAGTCCTGAATTCCTGATAAAATATGACTCATAATAAAAGATAATAACTTAAATTAAAAGATAGACTCTCTAAATAAAATATAAACTCCTAAAATAAAAGATAGATTTCTGTGTGTCAACACAGTGAATGATAATAATAGAAAAATTCTTTCCCTTATCTTTTCCTTATTTTTACTGTGCTTTCTCTCTTCTACACTTAACACAGTGATTGTCTAATTGCTCTAACAATAAGAACTCTTTTCTGCAAAAATAATTCATTCATGAAAGCTTTAGTCATTTTAAAAGTATGCATTTTAGCAAGAGAGGTGACACTTCACTTGCAAGGAATTTTAGGCTGGCAAACTCCTATTTATAATAAACTGATTCTATCAGAGATAATATCTTAAGAGATATAGTCCTGAATTCCTGATAAAATATGACTCATAATAAAAGATAATAACTTAAATTAAAAGATAGACTCTCTAAATAAAATATAAACTCCTAAAATAAAAGATAGATTTCTAAATATAAATTCCTAATTATTAGATCCTAATATTTTCTCTCAACAAGGCCATTTTGTTGAGGGGTTTCAACACAAGATCTTTGGTGTATTATACCTTTTGATAGGTAAAATTCTGGCATGAAAAACTCAGCACCATTGTCTGATCTTAGAATTTTTAATTTTGTATCAAATTGGTTTTCGACATAGGCAATGAAATGGATAAGATGCTCTCTAGCTTCAAATTTAGTTTTCATAATAATCAACCATGTGAATCGAGAAAATCATCAACAAGTGTAATAAAATACTTGTGACCATTATTTGAAGGAATAGAGTAAGGCCCCCAAATATCAACACGTAATAGCTCAAAGATTTTATTAGAATGAGTATCACTGGTACAAAATGGTAACTTTTTTTGTTTTGAAAAATGGCAAACCTAACATGGGGGTATATTACAAAAGGGAATGTAGGGAAAATAGTGAGATACAATTTTGAGTCTAGAGCTTGAAAGATGTCCTAGCCTGAGATGCCAAACTGAGGGTTCTGTAGTGACAGCAGCAATTGCAGGTGCAGACTTTATCTTCTCTATCACATACAATCCATTGAACAACTCAGCTGAACCAATCATTCTATGAGGAGCACATGTAGATGGTGCTAAATCAGATGAGGAAGGATCATCAAAAGAGTGATCCTGTTCCTGAGAAAAATCAGCAGAATTCACAGCATTGACATTTGCATTTCTTTGTTGATAACCAGGTGGAAAACTATATTTAAAGAAACAACCATCCACTGTATGATTGTTCATGCCACAGTATGTACAAAGCCTCTGAGAATGTTGACCACAATTCTGATTTTGATAATTTTTACCAACTTGTCCTCTGCCATATCCATTATTTCTTCCTTGAGAACTTCCCCTTCTTTGTTGAAATGAATCATTATTTCTGGATTGTGTTGCATTCCCTGTGTTTTGGGTAAAGGAACCTGAAGCAGGTTGTCCATTAGCAGCAAGGGCTCGTGAGTCCAAAACTGTGGGCTGATGGAAATTCCTTTCTTTCTGCACAACTAAGGAAAATACCATCTTAATACTATCTTAATGTTGAGAGAAAAGGAATATAGAAATTGTTTATTGTATATTCAGAATGAATGAACTAACTCAAGTCTAGATACATGTGTGACTGTATTTATACTAGCTACATTATCTATTCTATAACAGAAATCAGTTTCCGTAACAAACTGTGTTGACTTAACTTACTATGTAGTGTACACTATAAATTCTGGATAATGACACCGAACTGGAACGTCGGTGCACAGATTACTAAGCCCTCACTGTAGAAGTGCATGACTATGATCACAGCAATTGCTGCTAACAGACATAAACCAAGACCTGAGTACCACATTATATTTCAATTAATAGGTAATAGTTAGTGAAATAAATAGATGAAAAAAATATATGAAGAGAAATGGGATCCATTACCTATGATGGTTTTCCTCTCCCATGTCCATTTTCCTGCAACCGTTAATTTAAGAAGAGATGAGTTAGTTGTGTAGATTCAAGGTGAGTATTTTACTTCAATCAAACAAACATAAACAAGTAATTATGTACTTTCACCAAAGGCTTCATAAAGGAATGAAATATTAACTAACAACGATCACTTAATGTACCTAACCATACGATATTTTTTTTGTTTCATTTTAATGATATTACTAGTTTCTAACAGTAGAACATTTCGGCAGTTTCCTTTGCAGATTCTAATTAACATTCAATTTGAGCCAATATTCTAGTGTTTTGCATATTTAGATGGTAAGGATCAACATATTGAGACAAATGAAATTCATTTCTAAACTAACATAACTCATGCAGGAATGACATATGCAATTCTTTTCCATAGGCTCTGCATCAATACTTAATAATATATGAGAAATGAATTAATTAGCATGAACTATTTACTGATTTGTACCAGCTAAAATCAATAGTACACATATTAAACACAGATTATTCAAGAAGAGTATAGTTATTCAACAGAAAAACCTAATCAAAATTAGAAAGTTATAAGGATATGTACCTAGAGCATGATGAGACTGTTCTGGTTCTGAATGTGGCTCATAGTGTGGTGATAGTGATGGTGATAGTGGTGGTGCCGGTGTTTCACTACAAAAGACACCATATGATTGTTGATTTGGACAGAAACACATGGATGCATATAGTGATGCATTGTACCCACAACTTCCACCAGACTTTAAGCAAACTTCGCATTTGTCTCTACCAACAACACTCCACTTAACCTCAAATCCAGCATCTAAAACAGATTGTATGTACCATTTTTTCCTGATAGACTCATTGAAAGCCTCTATTGATACTGGAATCTTGGTGCTATTTTTGCACCCCATAGGGGTGAGTTTCACCACATTGGCCGATGATACAAGGTATCCTTGATGGGAATGAGGATCACCATCACTAACACAATTAAAACTAAGAGATGATACAGAATTCAGAGGAGACTCGGCAGGGGGAAGAGTTTTGCAATCATATAATAAAGTGAAGTTGTCATTTTTTGAGGTGTAGTTAAAAAAAGCTGAATCCAGACTGACATCAGTTAACTGAGTTAAGTGCTTCGGACAATTTGTATCCAAAGCCAATAAATCATATGTGGCAAGCGTGAGAGTTTGATATTTCATACTTATGTTACGGACAATAAATTTTTTGGAATTTAACTCAAATGTCACCAAGTTTTCGTGACAATCAAGTCTGAATTGTGGATGTCCACAATAATCTGGCTGGTGAGTATTGAAAAATGGATAGGTTATATTTTCAAAATGTCCACACTTGAAAGGTACACAAGGTGTGTACCCTTCAGTGAAACTAGCCACATTGGCTGGAAAGTGAAAAAAGAAAAAGACTATGAAGAATAATGGAAAAGCTTTGCTGCAAAATATCTGCCTCCCAGCCATGGTAATATGCAACTCCCTGCATTGTGATTTAAATGAAGTTAATTGATGTCAGTGAGATTAAATTAAAACAAAACTCAGCACAGTAAAATAATTCTATTGATGTCGTTGAGTTGTGCTGCTCGGTTTTTGACTGGTTACCTTCTTGTAGTTTGCTGCTGCATTATATGACAGGTTGCCTGGGTCTGGGCGTTTTTCTTCCCTTGCTGTTCTTCTCTCCTTGATGCTGTTCTCTTTTTCTTCCCTTGCTGTTCTGCTCTCCTTGATGTTGTTCTCGTTTTCAGCCTTTCAGCCTTGTCCTTCTTGTGTATTTGGCCTTCTATTCAGCCTTTCCCTTGCTCGAAATTGCGATAACAGTTTAATAGTATATATGTGTCTGTGTATATGGTAAGCAGATCAGTTGAAAAAAAAAAATAGTTGTAAGCAACTGCGGTAAATTTTGCTTCCAGCCCCTCCTGCAGTATTTGTATCCGTTTGATTTATCAAATGGTCCAGATAATTTTAGTATTTAAATTAATCTCAACTTTAAGGAACAATGAAACAAGCATGAATGGTGGGGGTTTGGCAATTATTTGAGTGGAAGGATATATCATTCATATCTGTTCCAAGCTATTTTTGGATGGCGTTGATGGGTCAGCCTCGTTTTCATGGTTGACTAATGTGGAACAATAACTGTTTCTGGCTTTCTGCTCTTTAGCTCTGCCTGCTATATAATTAGTATGTTTGTACTAAAGCATAGTCTATTTTTAAAGCAATGTTTGTACTAAAACATAGTTAGCCTATTTTTCTATCTTCTTTTATTCTTGCTGTCCCTCTCTCTACCGAACAGATATGAATGATATATCCTTCCACCATTCATGCTTGTTTCATTGTTCCATTTTTAGAGGAAAAGAGCATGAATGGAATTTTCGGTGTTTTCTCTCAAAAATGAAGAGAAATGTGTCTTCTCCTCTGCTTCTGTGAAAGAGTGTGTTTGGCAAAACATTCCCCTCCCCCAAAAGTGATAGGAGTAGAGTTAATTTTAGCTAGGTTGCCTCAGAAGGAATTCAATCAAATTGGTCTATCAATCGTGATGAACTTAAACTTTAGAAGTTTATGGTAATGGGGCCATAGAATAGTATGGCTTCATAGTAACCAACTAACCATGCGCACCAAAATAATTAACGAGCTTTATTGAAGTGGGGAAAAGCTTTTCTCAAATTTACATGAAAGGTAGATGGAGTGATGAAACTATGTTTTTTATAGAGTGATGCTACAACTAATTTATTTTTTAAAATTAGCCATGATAAATGGTGATAGACATAGACATCCACCATCTATGTATCTATAAATCAACCTCACACAACTATTGAGTGTTGAATGAAAGAAGGAAAATGGTTGGAGATTTGGGGTTGGGGTTATCTTGTGAGTCATGATATAACCATTTGACAAAAGAAATGAGAGTGGAAGAATGATGTAATATCTGATGGACATTACTCAAGATTTAAGAAACACTATATAAAAAAATACTCAATTTAAATACAAAAGTTCCAACTTTAAGCAATGTGGGACATAAGTGAGGGCAATTTTTATCAAATGAGTCATCAAAAACCATACTTTTATTACTCAAATTTAATGAGGGCAATTTTTATCATAGAAATCATAAAAAATCACATACTTTTACTACTCAATTTTTTTTCTAATGTATTTTTCCAAATTCAAGTGAAGGCACTTGCCCTCATACTCCCCTACTTGCATCAATCCGTCCCTGAATGTAGCTATGCTTTGATACTTGCCCAGTTATGAATCATTATTTTTGTCTCTATTTCTTCTTTTATAGTTGAACCTGAATACATGCATATATTTTGTTATTTTCTACACACAATTGGGAAATTGGTAGAGATAAATGATTTGGGAAGAAACTTAATAAATGAATTTCTACCCCCAAAGAATAAGGGTAACAATTATTTGTGTTGGCCTTAATTATTATATATTGCCAGCTATATAATACCCCATGATTATGTGGACCTCGCGCCTGGTTAGTGAGGATGTTGGGGTTGGATTCAATGTCCCAGATTTAAGACGCTTCTTCAACAGGTACGAATTTCACTCCTCTCAATTAAAAAATGCTTAATGATAGTTCATCCGTCCCTTATTATAAGTCCATTTTTCCTGATTCTTAAGATTAAAGAAAAGTAGTTAAACTTAATTAGTAGTTATTAATTTGTAATTCTTTTTGATAATTTTCCTAAATTACCCTTGTTGAAAGTTCTCGAATAATATTCCACTATCTCTAGTGATGTAGTAATGGTCTTGGAAATAAAACAAAAATTTGGAAAGTAAAAATATTCTTTTAATGAGTATTAGCATAAGGGTAGAAATGGAAAAAAATAATTAATGCTTCATCAATATTGTAAAGTGACTAATATTTTGGACAAAAGAAACTCAAAAAAGTGACTTACAATATGGGACCGAGTCCGAGTGAGTAATAAATATTTACTTAATCATATTTAAAAAGGTTAATGACAGCAAGAAATAGTGTCTATATCTACTGTAATCGAATTTTTGTATTGGTTATTTTCTTGTGATATTTCACCTTGTTGAGCTTAACTTACATTTGTTCTCCTCATTTATGTGAAAAACTAGTATTTTTTACCCGTGCGATGCACGGGGGATATTCATTTTTGTTTGTCGTTTGTAATTTTTAAAAACTTGTGTTAATTTTATTTTGTTTATTCAAGTAATTATAAAAGTCACTTTCAAGTGTGAGTAAGTTTGACAAACTATTGTTTTGTTGGATTAGAGGAGTATCCTACTGGTTTAGTAGGCATATTAACCTCTGATTTGAGCATTTCTCATTAATGAAAGCTCCAACTTTCTGTCAAAAAAAAAGTCTAACATAGAAATAAAATGACAATTTTGAGCTGTTTATAAGTAAGATGATTCATACACCTAACGTTTTGAGGTTTTAGGTGAAATATGAGGTGTTCAACACACTTGTGTTTGTTGTTTACCCCAATGTGATGATGTGATGATCCCTCATAGTTCTAAACATATTTTTTGCCCTAACACCACCATGATATTAATGTTGCCAACTCAAACAGTATTGTGTCCCAATGAGACTATTTGAAATCAACGAAAAAACATATGAATATTAAGTTGAGTAATATCTCATTTACGATCTGAATATTTGAATGAATTTTATTGTCAAAATGAACCTCATAAATGTAGTAGAAATTAATTTTAAAAAGAAGAAGAAGGAGAAGAAATTGGGTCATTTATAAGATATGAGGCAAATAAAGGAGGATATCAGTTACAAACCTTAATTGACGATAAAGCAAAAAAGTAGGATATAAGTTACAAAGATAACTCTTTAATTAGATATTTATGACTCCATAATCATGATATTGTTTTGATCACAGTAATTAAATTGGGGTGATTTACAATATAAAACCATCTTATTTTTCATGTTCTTTATGTCTTTCATACAATAATTAATCCACTTAACGTTTGAAAATGTGAAGAGTTTTAAAAAAGAAAATGTGAAGTTTTTTTTTATAATATGCGAAGTGATTAACATTTAAGGAAAGAAACTGAGTCTCTAATGATAGCTCAAGTGGTAAGAGCTGGGGGGCATATGGGTAGGGGAGAAGAAGGTCTAGAGATCGATCCCGAGAGGGTGTAATTTATCTTTCCTATGTACCAAAAAGAAAGGAAAGAATCCGAATAAAAAAGATTGGTGGACATAAAAACAATATAATCCACTATTGGACACCTACATTTGTGATGGTTTTAGAACACTAAAAAGTGTATAAAAGGTTAAGAATCCAAAAAGAACAAAGGCATATAGTAATTGCAAAAAAAGAAAATTCATAGTGAAACGCATACAAATCAATGGACCAACAAATCTATGAAATCATATAAGAAAACCGGTAAAAAAAGGTATGGACAAAGAGGTATGTATACCTATAATTTAAGTTGTACATAAGATTGAAGGTTTAAAAGAACTGAAAAATATTGAAGGTTTAAAAAACTGAAGAATATTGAAGGTCTCTTCAAAGATTCGTAGGACCCCTATGTGAATGCATTGATTTTTACAATTAAGCTTAGTGAATAGATTAGGGAATGCAAAAGGACAATGAGATTCCTATGAAACGAACGGTCGTGATTGAATATGGGAGAATAATTTGCATTTTTACCAAAATAATTATAGTCAAATTTTCAATGTAGTATAAAAATTGTTAAATTATTATTTTACCCTCAAGGTTGCGAAAACTTCTTCTTTATTATATCTACAGAATGACCAAAATTCATTAAAAATTTAATTTAGATCTAATATTAGTTAACGGGTAAAAAATTATTTAATTTGTTAATGTATCAAAACTATTTTGTAGATAAGTTTTTGACCCGTGTCTTTTTGTGTATAGCATGAAATTTTTTAAAATTTATATTATTTTGTTATGATTATTAAAATAGAGTTTCTAAATTAACAAAATAAAATTAATTTTACTTAAGTATAAGAAAATAAAAATTTGAATTTTTTTTAGTTTTGCGATAAATGCGTTTGACTTTTTTAAGAAGCGTAATATTTATATTTCTTTGTGGTTGTTTTCTAAATATTGAATGATTGAATTTAGTTTTTATATAAATATTTAAATTTTTTTTGTTTTGCGATGTCCTAACAAAACTTAACAACCTTCATGAGTTTTAAAATGGAAAAATCAAATGAACACTACATGCTCTCCAAAAATCATCAAATTTAAATTTATCATAAAGGTAGAAGAATTAAAAAAAATAAGAATAAAGAATACTTGGAACTATTCTCAGAAACTGAACCCTTGTCTCTTGTTGTTTTTCCTTTCAAAATTTCAGTGGGGTGCAGAGGAAAGAAGTCCAACGCTTCTTGGTTACTACATTGAATATTATGATATGAGATCCTCTATTGCAGCCATCATATACCATTTGGCCATTATAGAGACTTGACATGGGTACAACCTTCTCAACATGACTCCTACAACCTACAGGTAGAAGCACCAACGTGTCTGAGGTATACAATATGGGTCATAGAGGGCTGGGGGATAACTTTTCATGGAATTCTATGTTTTTTTAACAGGATGAACAAACAAACCAAAAGAACTCATTATGATTTTATGTAGGGGCATAAATAAAAGAAATGATAAATGAAAAGATGAACACATGTACCACAACAAACAACATCCATTCAAGGGCTATAGCAAAATATCTAAATAAAAATACTTCATCCGTTCCAAAATGTAAGTTGTTTTAGAATTTGTACTATATTCCAAAATATAAGTTGTTTTGCAAAACCAATGCACTTTTTTTCTGTTTCTTCCTTATATACCCTCATTTAATATTATATCTCTTAATTACCACCTTCAATTTTCACCTATCACAACTCTCACTATCCACTTAACCAAGGTAATCAAACTCGAGAGTTTAGGTAAACTCGTGGAGGCGGGGTAAACTCGACTCGTAAACTCGTAAGAGTTTACCGCATGCAAAAAATACATATAAAAAACACTATTATGGTGATGAACGCACACTAACAACATTAAAAATGAACCAAATCACCAACAATAGTGATAAGAACAAGTTCAAACCATAAATTAAATTACTAACAAGTTTAAGTTCATACATAAAAGCACTAAATAATGCAAATTAAAGGTTTCACAAGTCATAAACTCATAATAAAACATTAAACAAAAGCCAACAAGTCATGATATCAAATTTCAAATACTTCAACATCTTAAAATCCATCATCATGGCCATCATTCATCACCACCACTATCATGATCATCATCATCAAATTTTGCTCCCGATGAGAGAGGCTCATCAAGTATAGGATCAAAGATCAAATGCTCGGGGTCCCCTTCAAGAGTAGGCTCTTTTGTGACTTGATTCTCACCAACAATGTCATTATCCCCAACAAGAGATTGTTCATCAATTTCTTCCACATCTTCAGTTATCCATTCGTCATCAGATTCTATATCATCAAAAGGAAGGACAACTTTTCTTCTAACTTGTCTAGATCTTAACTTGTTGTTGTACATCACATAGACCAAGTCATTCATCCTTTGCTGATGCAAACGATTCCTTCTCTTTGTGTGAACCTAGCAATAAAAATTAATATCCAAAATTAAGGCTCATAATTTCAATTTTAAACAAACAAAGTTGATAACTAAAAAGTAAAAACATAATAAATTTATTTACCATTTCAAATGCACTCCAATTACGCTCACATCCAGAAGAGCTACAAGTCAAGCTAAGAATACGGATAGCAAAGTTCTTCAGTTCTGGGCATCCATCACCATACATGCTCCACCAATCTGCAGGAGCCATAGTCTTCCTACTACTCTTGGCATTAGCATCACCAAACAAAGAATGAGATTTCTGAAACAAAGGAATCTGATTATGAATCTTATGCCTCACCAAGGGGTCACTTGTCATCCTATCCACACAAGCAAATAACCCTTGCTTGGTCTCAAGGTCCTTTACATAACCATTTTTCTTCCAATCCTGCTTGAACTCATCAAGCATGTTATGTGTTTCCTTGACTGCTCGCTTCAAGAGAGGCACTCTAATGTCATGAAAGGAAGGATGCTTATAACCAATCCCATATCTAGCAACCATGTCCAACATCTTCGTAAATTCTGGATTTCTTATAGCATTGAAGGGAATAGCACTTGTGTAGAAAAACTTTGCAACTTGTAGATCAACTTGCTCCTTGTAGTCCTTCTTTACTATTTGATTCATTGTTGCTTGAACCCCACCACCATTTTTTACATTTGTAGTAAACTTTAAAATGCCATTCCCTTTTCTTTGAGAGCTTTCCGTTTGTACATCCTCACCCTCCCCCTCAACATCACCTCCATACTGAGTCAATTTCCTTTTTTTATCTTTTGCAGCTTTAGCATTGTCCACAAAATCCTGCATAACTAGTCTAACATCTTCAGGCACACCGACACAAGGTTCTGAATCTTTGCTTGATCCAGCAAGATGATGCTTAAATCTGAATATTCCTCCACTGACAATTTTTGGGCAATAATTGCATTTAACTTTTCGAGCATTGCCCTCAATATCAACCCCATGTTTCCACCCCATATCAGACCGATTTCCAGGAGCATTTTTCCTCCTATTTCTAGGTCCAGTAGCAGCGCTTGTTTCGTTTGAGGCACTTGAGGGATCAACTTGAGACATTGCTGCAAATAACAACATATAATAAAGAACAAAAAAACATGGAGAGCAGAGGATATAACAACAGGACAAGAATGTCTAATTTCTAAACTCCATGGTTCTAATTTCTAAACTAGCGATTACAATTTACAAAATCAACATAGCAACAGCCAAGTGCCAACAGTCAAGTGCCAAGTGCCAACAAAATCAACAGAGAGCAGAGGAGCAGAACATGAACGCAGAAGCAGAAAAGTGGAGGGAGATTAATGGACTCACCTCAGAAGGAACTGGAATGCAGAAGAGCAGAGGAAGGAACTGGAAGAAGAACGTGACCCAGCAGGAGGAACTAGAACGCAGGAGAGCAGAGGAAGGAATTGAACGCAGGAGCAGTCATGGAGTCGTTGAACGCAGAGGAAGGAGTTGAACGCAGAGGAAGGATTGAACGCAGCAGGATTGAACGCAGCAGAGCGGAATTGAACGCAGAGCAGAATTGAACGCGTTTCTATTTCTGAACCCTAGTTCCCCCCCCCCTAAAAAACGACGTCGTTTTGATAAAAAAAACAGGGAAAAAAGGAATTATTCTGAACTCGCTTTACTCGTTACAAACTCGCGATTTTACACGAGTTTAGCGAGTTTATATCGATTTTACCCGAGTTTACCCGAAAACGATTTTACACTCGATTTAACTCGAATTCACTACCTAAAAACGTAAAATCGTACGATTTTACGAGTTAAATCGCGAGTTTAATAACCTTGCACTTAACCAATAATAACATTTCTCTCTCTTTAATATAACACAACTTTAAATAGGGGTATTTTAATCAAAAAAATTATCAATAAATGAGCTCTTAAACAATATGCACAACCTAAAACAACCTATATTTTGGAACGGAGGGAGTAAGTAGAAGTTGTTGTCATTAAAAAGATCAACCTTATAATTTTTCAGTTGAGCAAAGAAAAGTGCCTGCTTTCATTAACACCAATCTTCCTTAGGTTTTGAAATAGAACTTGGAAATTGGAATGGTCAAAATAACTAACTTAAAAAAAAAGATTTCATTCTGATATAGAATGATTGTATCAATCCAAAATAGTTAGAATAGACACATTCAAAACATGATATTCATAACTGGAACTTATGAGCTAACAGATAAAAACAAAAACTAATGAGGTGATATTTGTTTTAACAAAAAATAATTAAAAGTGTATCTTTCATCATCATCATCATCATCCTTTTTTGGCACATATTTGCTTGGTTTATAAAACTTAAAAAATACTATATCATGAAATTCTAAATGAGGTAAATTTTTATAGCAACATAATGAGTTATGTTTATTATTATTATTATTATTATTATTATTATTATTATTATACTTTTAATAACCATTATTCCATTTTTTAATTAAATTAAATATACTTGAACAAATATGTTAGTTTGTGAAAGTAGCTTTTTTTGTGGTAAAATAAATATCGATATAAATTTTATGAAAATGCATTAAAATAAATTAACATAAGTGCATCACATGATGAACTATCATGGTCGACATCTTCATCTTCATCAGATAAAATATGACCGTGGTCGAAATTGTGTGAAGCTGCTTAGCAATTTATAAGGGGAGTTTATTAAAAATATGCTATAATTTAAATTTTCATGTTGGTGTAAAGTCAAGTCACTTGAAGAATCAATATCCTTCCGAGATCTAAAAGATGCATGGAATGTCCCCTGCCCCTTTTTAAACAATGCAATTGAGTTTCATCTTCGATCATATCATTTTGAGTTAGACCACCTATTGAATTTTTGGATTAAAATAGTGTGGTATGGTTTTAGTCAAATGTTATATTATTTTTTTATTAATAAATATCTAGTAGCAATAATAAAAAACATAAATTAAATTAAGTGACAAATACTTACTTCTTATATCATTGACACGGACAGTTTCTACAAACTTGTGAATTTCGGCTTCGTGCCGAGGCCTTTACATGGGAGATACATATTGTTGTGCTTTGATCTGCTGCATTGTTTTGTTCAAATATTTCCATTTAAAAGAATTTTTAGGGAATATATAAAAGCAATTTAGATAATCAAGCACCGACACAAAATAACTGAATTTTTTTTTGTTTTGGAAACATACCATTTGAAATGTTAGGTTGTTGAATGCTTGCAGAAGTTCCTTCGTCGTTGACATGGTTTCTCTGAACTGGTGAATTTCTGCTTCGTACCAAACCCTTTACATGGGAGATTCACAATGTGTTTTGTTATGGTATACAAATATTTACATTGAAAAGATTTTTTTAGAGAATATATAAAAGCAATTTAATTAACAAAACATCGGCACAACATAAATCAAATAAAAGTTGTTTTACGATTAGAAGTGTTAGATTGTTGAAACCTCGCATAAGTTCCTTAGCTCATTTTATGTTAGAATTTGGCATTATATGAAAATGGTGGATTTATGAACGTTAAACTTGTAGAAAAAATTGGATAAAAAAAGAAATAATTAAAAAATTGATATGTACGAAACTTACTTGTGTCGTTGGTCGAAGATCTATGATTTGATGAATTATACTTGCGATCTTCATCTTTCAGCCTCATTTAGAGGGCGATAAACAATGTGAAAGGGTGAGAAATCATTTCAAAGGTAAAGATGTTTGAGTGGGAAATTGTGTGTTGAGATGAAGATTTTTTTGTTATTTATATAGTAAGCAAATGAGAATGGAGTTATAGAAGTGGAATAGTTTTTTCTCTTGGTTTTAATTATTTATTTTTGTGTCATGATTAGATACTTTGATGTAGGATTTTAAATCAATATTGAAGGTTACAAATTTTTAAACTTCTTCTAAATTAATCTCTTAATTTATATGTAACTTCTAAATTGCATTAATATTTTTATAAAAAAATTTGTGTGCATAAAAATATGTAGCCTATATGCACATGTAAGACATTTTTTATTTATTTTCTATGCAATAATAGAAAGCATATGAGAATATGATTGTAGAATATGAATGGTTGTTGTAACATCATTAGGTAATTTAAAGTGGGATGTTAAAGGTTTATTTTTTTTAACTTCTTATAAATTAATTTCTTAAATGTATGTAACTCCTAAATTGCCTTAATTTTTTTAACTTCTCATAATTCACTATTAGACACTTTTTTTTGGCAAATCATTATTAGGCACTTTGATAAATCAAATGCTTGTGAATCAACGGTTGAGATTCAATCCAAGAGAAATAAATTATTTTTTACTAAAATACCCATGCCAAACTTTCATAGTTTTTAAAATTAATTGTTGAATGACTGGTTTGCCCCAAGGTTGCACAAACTCTCCCTCTATATAGTTTATAGATAGATAGATTAGTGTAACTAGCATTGGACAAATTTTAAGATTAACTTCAAGGCAGAAAATTTACTTTCTGGCAGTGTGTGTCAAGTAAACCATCTTGTTATATAATAACATATTGATCCGTTTGAGGATAATTTGAGCAAAGCTTGGATGAAGTCATCATATAGAAGATTTGAGCATTTTGAATTGTTTGATCAATTAAACTTGGAAAAAAAAAACTGGGAAATTATAGTGGTTTGAACCGCTGTTTAATACAAACTGTAAATTAAGACGGTTAAACCGTCATTTTATACAACACAAATTATTACAATCTTCATTTAACAGCGGTTTAAACTGTCGTTTTTATGCAACTCAAGAAACTACAAGTTACATTTTACGACGGTTTAAACCGCATTTTATTTTAAAACAGAAATTACAAACATGACATTAAGGCGGTTAAAACCGTTGTTTATTAAATTATGGCAACTATAACGATTGTTTCCTAGAAACCGTCATTATATGTGAATGGCGAACTGAATAATTGTGTAAACAAAAACCATTGTTTATGTATAAATGAGTTTTAAATGGATTTCATAATATTTGTGAGTATTCATGGGTAGTCGTGAATATGTGTTCAAGGAAAATTATTACAATAAAAAATATTTAAAAAATAATTATAAGTAAATTTAAAATAAGCAAATATCACAACTTCATAACATAAAATTGGAAAAACAAAGAAAATTATTTAGTAGTGAAGTTCAAATATCAAATTAAATATTTATTATCATATTGATATAGAGTATAATTTAATTTTTTTTTTATAAGATATAGAGTATTATTTAATTATATAATTTTATGGGTAAATAAGTTAGTGGGAGAATAAGGCCACAATTCAAAGTATTGAAATGAATTTTAGATTTCATCTTGAATCTAGATAAAATAGCAGGTAAAATGGGATCTATCATCTATGGATCAAGAAAAAGTATACCATAATATAATTAATCCACAAGAGTAATTTATGTTTTTCACTTTTATATAATTACAAGTATACCATAATGCTTTTCCCAAAGTTTTTTTGTTTGTTAGTTCTCTACCATGGGAGGAGTGCTCTCATGAACTCATTTTTCAATAATATATGTTTTTGTTGTCAAAAAAAAATTACGAGATCGAGTTTTCTTTTTTATGATAAGCATATAATTAGTGTGACTCGTGCGGATTGCATGGGTATATTTTACTAGTTCACACAGAAAAGAAAAAACTTAGTATGAGGAAGTGAGCAATTGAATTTTTAGTCATTTTTTCCAAGTTTCACTCCCTTTGACGCGCGGGTTTGTGGAGAATGGCAGTTGGAACTCACATATTTTTAGAATCTTACATTTCAAGCTATATAAGTACGGATATATAAGATGTACAAAGCCCACATAAACAATATTACTCTTCTTCCTTCGTCGCATTTGGTGTTGAAATCATGTGTTAGCTTTCTTTTTCACTAGGGATGTCTCCTTATTCAGCAATATCTATCTTTCACAAAAGTGTAAATAATTTTTATTACATGTCATGTGTTGTTCAAGGTTGGTCTTTTTTACATGGTTAGTGCAATTTTTAAAAAATATTACCAAACTAGTGCAACGTTTGTTTTAATTACAAAAGTGGTATAAATATTTTTAATATTACTGAAAGTGGTGTGGCGATACCTTTTTTTCTATTTCTTTTTTTTATGAAATCGCCACCGGTAGTGGCGACACTCATCTTTTTTTTTTTGACTTTCACTGTTAGTGATGGAAAAGAATCCGTCACAAAATCCTAGTGTGTGTGTATATATATATATATATATATATTGAGATAAAAATGACTTTCATTATTATTCACTCAAATAAAAAAAACTTATCATATAAAAAAAACTCATCACTCAATGGAAAAAGAAATATAAAAGGCTCTTACTAAACATAGGTTTATTCTTAATTTGAAGACTACTCCTAAATTATTTGTGAGACCGTTTCCACTATTCTTCATCACTCTTATTTTGATCATTTGAGTTGTCATTAGCAGCATTTGCAGGATTGACTTCATGGGCATTGGTGATGGAAAGCGAAGAGAGAAGACATTCGTCGCAAAATGTTTAGCAACGGAATTTTATTGCGACGAAGATTTTCGTCACAAAATCCTAGTGAATAATGAAAAACTAAATTAGCAACGGATATTAGAGTAAAAATAACTCCGTCGCAAAAGTTTTAGAGACGCAATATTGTTTGTGAGTTCTTTACATATTATATACTAGCATTTTGTGACGGACTGTTTTCCGTCACTAATAAACAGTGTCTAAAAAATTATGGTGTCAGCCACACGATTTTGTGAAAAAGATAAAAAAATAAAATAAATAAAGGCATCGCTACTTGCGATTTACTAGTTTTGTAATTAAAACAACAGTTGCACTAGTTTATAAAAAAAAATTAATAACTACACTACCTATGTAAAGAAGTCTCAAGGTTGTCTGGTTTCCATTAAAGCTTTGGAGCCACACAAGGGGTCTATCTCTGAATGTTGGTAAGATTAGTGAGTGAAATTCATTTAGATATGTTCTTCCTGTGTTATGAACTTGTGATTGATCTTTTTGATAATCTTTCCTTATTGAAACAACACGTATGTATACCGCGGGGTTTTTCACTCGGTCCATTAATTAATTTTGCACTCAATATTATTGGCCTTGATTCTCAAGTTTAGCCTAACCCTGCAGGACGAAAAAGAATGTTGAAAAGCTCGAGAATCAAAGAATAATATTGAGTACAAAATTACCAAACTGAGTGAAAATTCATGCAGGATGTAGACATGTTGTCCTCATAAGGAAAGAACAAAATATTTGAAAGATCAATCATAAATTCTTTTTATTTGAAACACAATCATAAGTTCATAACCAAGGAACAACATATTTGAAAGCATTTACCACTGTTGAGAGATAAACCCCCTTGTTAGTAGGTTCTTTAGATTAATTTTCATAGGTAGGTTTAATGACATGCAAAATTTTGTCCAGTAAATTCTCATTGTTAGATATTTCATGTTTGGCTTCTTCAACATTCTCATGAGTTTTCAGAGAAGCCATGAATTTGGCAGCGTAGGTTGCAATTGAAATGCCAAAATAAATAACCTCAACCAACCTGGTACTTTATCACTACACATGATTGACCAAAATCAAGGTTGTAATTACTGGTAGTAATCATTCACAAAACCACACCAACTCACTGGTCCAAAGAACTCCCAGCAGCTCCCAAACCGCAGCCAAACCTCATGCACTCCACTTCGGCAATTATACAAAGAATCAAATAACCATTAAACTTTAATAAATAACCCAGATCACTTTTGATCTAAAGGCTCACATGAAAATAATAAGAAAGTTGCACACTGCATGACCGACATGCAATTTTGATCACTCTTAGTGCGATGGGTTTCCTTTTATCATCTACAAGTTCTTGTAAAACATGTAAAATTGTAATTGTGTTCATGCTATTAAAAAATTACGTTCGTGAATGTAACTGTTCTTGGTCGAGATCCGACCAGCTAACCAGAAACACGACTCACTCAAACAAGTCAATCACTATTGGCTTGGGGTCCAAGTAGACGCTTGGAAGACCAACCAGTGATAATCAGCTATGCCAGCTAAGCTAGGTTAGTTTGGTTGTCTGAACTATGATTATGTGGTTGTCACGCGTTCACATAAATTATAATTACCATAGAGCGAGAGTGGGTGGAGGTTCGGAGGCCTCGACGGAGCGCATGGAGCGTTAGAGCAAGGGCAGGACGCGAGAACTTCCTCAACGACAGGGGTGGCCACAACGTACGTGAGAAGAATTGGCATGTCAGTAGAGCAAGGCTCACATCATTTTTCTTCACCCACTTCCCTGAAAACTTTGGAGAAAAGGAAATGTGGGGAGCTTTCCAACGATATTGGAAGGTGTGGGAAGTTTTCATCCCAAGGAAGAGGGATAAGGGTGGTAGACGGTTTGGCTTCGTAAGGTTCTTGGATGTCAGGGACCCTGCAAAGCTGGAACGGGAGCTGGACACGATCCTCATCGGCAACATGAAGGTCCATGTTAATATGCCTAGGTTTCCACAGAAGGAAGATGTGGTACACCCAATGGCTCCGAAGAAAGTAACCCAGCAAAGATCAACGGTATCCCAACCGGAGGTGAATGTGCAAGTGCAACCATTAGAGAAGAAGGACAAGATAGGAAGTAGGAAATCCTATGCGCAGATTGTCGCTGAAGCTCCTGAATACAGGGAGGCACGCAGGTTGAAAAGAGAGAAACAAGGCTGGAGAGAAGTGAGAAGAGACGTTATTGGGAATGCGGATCGAAATAACATTGAGGAATGGAATATTTCTGATGATGATGATGGAGAGACAAAGCGGGACTGGCTTCGCACAAGCTTAGTAGGTACTCTGAGGGATGTTAACATGATCCAATCCCTACAAGAGTCGTTTATCTTGCGCGGTTTCATCTCTGTCAAGGTGCAGCACATGGGAGATAATATGGTACTTCTCAGGGGACCTGATGAGGAGAATTTGGTGGAGGTGTTGAAAGGAGATGAAGATTGGATTAATGAGATTTTTGAATCCATGCACTGGTGGAATCACACCATGGTTCCGGGCCACCGGGTTACGTGGGTTCGATGTTATGGTTTGTCACTGAATTTGTGGAGCAAGAAGTGCTTCAGTCTTATTGGTGGCATAGTGGGGGACGTTGTAGCGGTTGATAGGAGAACTGAAGAATTTGCCAAGCTTGAGTTTGCTCGGTTCCAGATCCGAACTGCTGTTTTGGATCCAATAGCCGTGTTCAGGAAAATCAGAATCAACAATTTCATCTATGGGGTGAGATTGATGGAGGAACTGGGGGATGCTGATCACGAACGTGGGTGGGATTTGATCGATACGTCCTCGGAAGAACCTGATCTGTGCGGGTGGTCCGAGGATGGATTGGAAGAGGAACCAGGTCAGCTGCCGTTACCTAACCGGCGGGATGAGGGCGTCGAAGGGGTAGGCGAAACTCCAGGAAATTTGAACGTCCAATTAATGCGCCGCCAAGCAGAAGGGAATGAGTCAACGTGTGATGGTGGCAATCATGGGATGGCAATGATTGGGGGTGGAATTCCGTTGACAATTAATCCACATTTTTTGGTAACTGATAGTGCAAATTTGAATTCTACGGCAGGGCCACTGAATGTTGTTAATGTCAATAATCAAGGATCTCATATAGTGGGGCCAACTAATAGTGAACACCACGTGCTTGGGATGGTGGATCACTTGAATCACTTGGGCCTGAATAGTATTGACCCACTAAGGAATGAGACGGTGCCAGGTGTGGATGTGGATCCAAGAAAGCTCAATAATGCTTTGGAGGAACCAACTGAGTTGATAATTAAGAAAACCAGCGTCGGGGGACGTTCATTAGCAAATATTGGGGTAGACAATAGAACGAGTGAT
Source organism: Lotus japonicus (assembly GCF_012489685.1). Taxonomy (NCBI): domain Eukaryota; kingdom Viridiplantae; phylum Streptophyta; class Magnoliopsida; order Fabales; family Fabaceae; genus Lotus; species Lotus japonicus. Next base: position 64,433,138 of record NC_080042.1, read on the forward strand.
GCACAAGGTGGGGTAGAGGAAGAAAGTTGTCAAGATGTTGGGGAAGTGGGAGGAGCCGATACTGGTCTGATTTCTGTAGAGGCAGAGAATCAGGAATTGGGGGTTGAGGCGCGAAGGGGGGTCGATGATGAAGAGGGTCAGATTGAGCGTGGAAACCCACTAAATTGGAAGGCTTCAAGTGAGACCTCTACGGCGTCACAGAGCCACATCTCTACCTCCCAAACCTCAATTCCGGGAACACATGATGCAGCGGTTAGACAAAAGGTTAGGCAGCGCCTCATCTCACTTAGTAATCCTTGTATGGAGAATGGTATGATGGGTCGAAATAGAGAACTATGGATACAAGATTTGAGGGAGGAGGCAAGTAAGATTTGGCAACTGGGGAAGGAATTAGGAGCAACATTTGCTGGTCCAGATATTGATATGATAGACAAGTTAATAGCATTGGAAAAAAGGGACAATGGTAGCTGGAAGATAGTCGTTGACCCAACTGCAAGCGGGGAGTACAATGGTGCCCAATGAAGATCATAAGTCTCAATGCCAGGGGAATCGCTAGTAGTGTGAAACGGCGATCGATCAGGGAGATGCTTAGCAGGGAGAAGGTAGATATGATTTTAATTCAGGAAACGAAGATGATGGCAGTAGAGAACAGAGATTGTTGTGAGGTGTGGGGTGATACTCACTGTGAATGGAAGATGATTCCTGCAGTAAATAGGGCTGGCGGGTTATTGTGCATTTGGAGGGAAGGTGTGTTTCAAGTTGCTGATGTCTGTTTGGGAGTCGGGTTCATTGGATTAGTGGGAACATGGGAAGGTCAAAACCAGTTGTGTGCCATAGCCAATGTGTACTCTCCGTGTGACTGGGAAGGGAAATGTGTTTTGTGGGAGGCTATGATAGAGTGGAAGAACAGCTGTACCAATGTGTTGTCTTGGTGTGTGGCAGGAGACTTCAATGCAGTTAGGTGTGTAGAGGAAAGAAGAGGAAGAATGACAGAGGTATCCCAGGGGAGAAGGGAGATTGCAGGCTTCAACGAGTTCATTGACAGAATGGATATTGCAGACATTCCAATGCTTGGCAGGAAGTACACTTGGTATAGGCCGAATGGGACAGCTATGAGTAAACTAGATCGCTTTCTGTTAAATCAAGAGTGGCTTAAACTGTGGCCAAACAGCTCCCAATTGGTCCTGAACAGGGAGGTCTCTGATCACTGTCCTCTGCTACTTAGGGACTTATGCCAGAATTGGGGACCAAAACCATTTAGGGTGCTAAATTGCTGGCTGCAGCACCCGAATTTCAGGAAGTTTGTGACTGAAAAGTGGGGAGAGATGCATATTCAGGGCAGGGCAGCATATGTTTTCAAAGAGAAATTGAAGATTTTGAAGGGCCAGTTGAAGGTCTGGAATAAGGATACATTTGGTAACATTAATGAGAAGAAAAAGGGGCTAGTCAATTTGTTTAATGAGATTGACTTGAAAGCAGAAGAAGAGGATTTAAGTGTGGAGGAGGTACGACAAAGACAAGCTCTACTTGCTGAGTACTGGTCCATATCTAAGCTTAATGAATCCTTGCTCCAACAAAAGTCCAGAACCCGCTGGATTAAGGAGGGTGATTCAAATTCTAGCTACTTCCATGCAGTTGTCAATTGGAGGAGGAGAGCAAACAATATTGGTGGTCTGAATATTGAAGGGAGTTGGTGCGAGGAGCCGGTTACAATTAAGCGGGGGGTTAGGGACTTTTTCAATACTAAATTCAAGAGGCAGCAGAGCAGTCGACTTCAGCTTGGTGGTATCAACTTCAGATCAGTTTCTTCGGCAGACAATGCAGCTCTTTGTTCAAGGTTTGAACTGAACGAGATTAGAGAGGCAGTTTGGGACTGTGATAGTGATAAAAGCCCGGGCCCGGATGGGTTTAATTTCAGATTTCTAAAGGCTTTCTGGGATACTGTAAAGCTGGATATTCAGCAAGTGGAGGAGGAGTTTTATCAGTTTGGGACTTGGCCAAAGGGATGTAATGCGTCTTTCATAACATTGATTCCAAAGGTCACTTCTCCTCAAGAGCTGGGTGAGTTCCGGCCTATATCTCTCATAGGTTGCATGTTCAAGATTATTGCTAAGTTGTTGGCAAAACGCTTGAAAGGAGTATTACCGAAGGTGATTGACAATGATCAATCAGTGTTCTTAGGAGGTCGGAATATGCTTGATAGTGTTGTGGTGGCAAACGAGGTGGTGCATGAGGCCAAGAGAAAGAAGAAGCCAACCCTTGTGTTTAAGGTAGACTTCGAGAAAGCCTACGACTCAATAGATTGGGGTTTCCTTGAGTACATGATGAGGAGACTTGGCTTTTGCGGTAAGTGGATCCAGTGGGTGATGGGGTGTCTAAATTCTGCCACGGTGTCTGTATTAGTGAATGGCAGTCCTAGTGACGAGTTTATTCCAGAGAGGGGAATTAGGCAGGGTGACCCACTTGCACCATTCCTATTTCTTATTGTTGCGGAGGGATTGAATGGCTTGGTGAAGAAGGCTGCTAGTATCAATAAATTCTCCGGTGTCAAGGTGGGTGCTAATGACGAAGTTGAGGTCTCAATTTTACAATTCGCAGACGACACGTTGCTCCTAGGTGAGGCTTCAGTGGAAAATGCTTTTACTTTGAAGTGTGTGTTGCGCTGCTTCGAGTTGGCATTTGGTCTAAAAGTCAATTTTCGGAAGAGTTGCTGCGGGAGAATTGCTGTGGAGAATTCTGTGATGAGGAGCTTTGTGGCGTTACTGAATTGTAAACACATGACCTTTCCTTTTACTTATTTGGGCCTCCCTATCGGTGGGAATCCAAGATTGCTATTGAAGGTGCGAAAAACACTAGAAAGGGGGGTTTGAATAGAGTTTTTGAATCTCGGATATACTTTTAGGCTTTTTCAAAACTCAAAGATAAAAACTAAGTGCTGAAAGATAGGAAGTAAAGCACACGAGTATTTTATCTTGGTTCACTTGAGATAAAAGCTCAAGCTAATCCAGTCCACCTGTGAAGGTGATTTCTTCCTTCTTCTGATGAAGGCAATCCACTAAAATCAATGAGTGTTACAACTGCACTTTGCAATCTGCTAAGTGACTAACAGTACACTGATTTTCTCACTAGTATCCTCTTAAGAAGCTGATCTACCGATCCTCTTAAGACTAGCTAAATACTGAATCAACCTTGATTCAGTCCTCTCAAGATCCGACCAACCTTGGTCTCTTGATGAACTTTACAATATGATGTAAAAGGTTTCGGGTTTACAAAGAGTGCTTCTTACAAGCGAATAGTAAACTCAGAAGTTTAAGAACAGTGAAGAAATAATGCTAAGAGAATAGTTCGTATGTGTTGATTATTTTCAGCAAGGTTTCTTAGCCTCTTTCTTCTTTCTTCAGCCTTTATATACTCCAAGACTTGTGATGTAGCCGTTGCTAGGGTTTATCCGTTGGAGTGGCAATTCTGTAATATCAGACTGCTAGGCTGTACAAGGTAGGTGGCGGACAGACTGAGACTTGTACGACGTTGTACTGTGATAGCGACCTGTCCTTTCACCAGTTGACTTGTGATGAAGGAGCTTCAGATGAACGTTGATGAAGCTTCTGATCATCGTCAGATTGAAGCTTGGAGTCTTCTGACCATGCAACCTCTGCTTCTGAACGAGTTCCTCAGAACTTCTGATCGTCAGAGCTAGAATAGCCTGGGTCATCAGAACCAACTTCTTGCAAGTCTTCAGAACTTGAGTCTTCTGCTTCTGGACCGTTCCACTGGAACATCTGGTCTTCAGAACTTCTGACTTGAGTTCTTCAGATCTTCTTGAGAGCTTCCATCTTCAGAGCTTCTGAAGTATTTGCCACTGTTCAGAACGAACAAGATAGATTAAATAGCTCTCTTTTTAGTAACCCTTGGTTCTTCTTCTTCTGAACGAATAGGCTTGGGTCAGATTCAGAACATGTTTGTCAAAACTTAAAACAGACAAACGTTAGGGTACCACAATTGTTCATCATCACAAACCTTAATTGTAATCATCAAAACATAGAGATGCAACCACTGATCAAACCTTGATCTTACAATCTCCCCCTTTTTGATGATGACAAAACAAGTATTTTGATGAACAATTTTTACACAATAAACTGAATACACAAGAGAGAAAAGATCAGAGAATAAACTTATCCTTGTGTAACAGTTTGCTATGCTCTTTCTGAATTTGGGACAGCACCTGTTTCTGAGCTAGGGTCTCCCCCTGACTCCCCCTGAATCTATGACTTGATGAATTTGTGAAGATTCTAGATTCGGAGTCTGGTTATGTGATCAGAATTTACGCTTGAAGAGATGTATACTCATCAGAAGTGATGGTTTCAGAACTTAGCGTATCTCACATAATAACATAGAGTCTTGTCCAGATATAATTGGAATAAAGCGTTAGAAGCAAGATTAGTTCAAAATGTATTCCTTATCTGAGACTCTTGACATTATCTATGTGATATAAGTATTGATACTTATTCTCCTCTACTGGTTTTATGTAATATAAAAATTTATCAAAACCAATTTATTATGTACTCCCCCTTTTTGTCATAATCAAAAAGAGTGAAAAACACAATCAACAATAGCAATAACAGAGAAGTGATGCAAATAAGATAGGGTATTATTATTGATTGGAGAAAAAGTACAAAGGATCGAGAGGAAAGAAGAAGACTAAGCCTAGACAAATAGAAAAGCTCGAGAATTCTTCATGGAGAGAAGGTGAAGATGGAGAGGACGAATGTCCTTATCAATGGAGGCTAGCTGAGTAGCCAAATCTTCCGTCAAGGCAACATTCTCCTGGACAGCCTCTGGATCCGCTTCATGATGATCTTCCTCATATTCCAGAAGCATGCAAATGCCCTGGAGCTGAGCTTCGATGTCCTCCTGGCGATTGGTCAGACGGAGGAGATCATTCAGAACATCTTGAAGGTTCTGAAGACAGTGAGTCTGATGAGAAGTGAGCCAACAGGTCAGAAGATGCTCAATCTTCTCAAGAGCTTGAGAGATCTGAGAGGAAGAAAGATTTACACTCCATGGAAAGACTTGGTCAAATACCAAAGTCTTGAGTTCAGAAATTAAGTCGACAGAAGTCATTCTTGAACTAGGGAGAATGGAACAGAATGATAAGGAAGTGAATTGCGTTGTGATGGAGAAGAGGGATTGCGGAGATTATAAAGAAAAAAGGTAACAGAAAATCATGCATAAAACTTATCAAATCATAAAGGCATGTGAGTTACTAAATGGACGGTGCATAGAATCAGATAAGAATAATTAAGCACTGTCAACATAAAATAAATGCAGTCATAACAATTAAATGTATGCATGATAGAGATGAGGAATTCAAGGCTTGGAAGAGGAGGGAAGGTTGGCCATTAGGTACTGCATGATTGCTTCCATTTTGCCTGAGGACTCTTGAATTTGCTTGCTTTGCTCATTCTGAATACGTCCTTGTTCCTCAACCATCTGAAATAACCTCTGCTGATCATTCTGAATTCTGTCAATGCGGGCAGCAAGAACTTCAACTTCTGGAGCTGGATCAGATGTAGGAACTTCTGGAGCTTGAACATGAGGAGCAACTTCAGCCTCTGATGACATTGCAATATCAGCTTGAATTGGCCCTTGCTTCTGAACTTCATCAGCATCTGCATCTTCCAGAATGACTATGCCATCTGAGCTTTCTTCTTCTTCCTCTGCTGATACCATCACAGCATCTTCTGAGGTGCATTCAGAGACAACACATGGTCTTTCAGCCATAGCTCTTCTCAAGGGTTCACAGACCTTGTGTAGCACTCTCTGCCTCTGCGCATAGGCCCTTTCGGATGCATCATGAACTCTTAGTCTTTTCTCCCTGCTAAGTTGCTTCTGAAGTTCATGACCTTTGCCTCCTGACCATCTCTCAAATGCAGACCATAGACTATCAACGAGAGAAGCATCAAACTGATTATCAGTTACCTGATAAAGCCAGTTCAGCCTTCTGGTGGCCTCTTCAGAAAACTCCTGAATGAGTTGAGGAAGATTCTGAGGAAGGAAAGAGGTGGCCAGGGTCAGAACAGGCTGAGGAGTTCTGGCAGCATTGGAACTTGAAGCATTTGATTCATCCATGTTCTCTGAGAGAGTGGAACCAATCTCATGGACCTTCTCTACGCCTGAGTGATCTGATTCATCCATATACTCAGCTTCAGAAATAGTATCTGGCCTTTGCCTTGAGGTGACAGTCTTCTCAGGTGAAGTGAAACTCAGATCCTGTGAGTTGACTGCTGAGTAGTTAGACAAAGACACGTAGGAGGTCTCAGCAGCATCTGGAATCCGATCTTCAAAATTGGAAGCAATTTGTTGAAGAGGCTTCACATTGAAAGGCGGCTCAAGGATCTGGACATCATCATCTTCCTTTTCTTTCTCAGCAGGGATCTCACCAGTTTGGGTTATGAGAAAGGTGTGTGGAGTGGATACTGGCTTGGGAGTGAATTGCTCAACTAAGGTTTTTAGAGTTGCCTCACTTTGAATAATGCCTTGAATGAAGGAATTGAAAGGAGGTACTGGTTCAGATGGGATGGATGTGGAAGAGGTGTAAATTGGAGTGAAAGGGATGGCTGTGGTAGCTGTTTGGATGGTTGAAGTAGGAGCTTGAGGTTCAGCTTGTGTGTGAGTTTGTGTTTCAGGTTGAGTGGGTGCTGTTTGGGTTAAGGTAGGCATGGAAGTAGATATAGGCAGGGGTTGTTCAGGTATAACTACTAAAGCAGAATCAGAATTAATGCTTTCAGTAATTACCTTACTGGGGCTTCTGATAGGTGAGGTTCTGGTGAGACTAGCAGCCCTTGCTGGATCAGAAGTGCGTTTAGATCTTCTTTCTCTCTGTACTTCTGAAGTTGGTTCAGATGCTTGTTCTGCAACTGTCTCTTTCTGCTGAAGGGGACCTTTCAGAGGCAGCTTTCTTCTTCTTACCAAGTGTACCTCATCAGAATCTGTGGATTCTTCAGCCTCTGAGGAGTCTCTTATACCCTGAATCACATTCTGGATGATCTCATGGTCATCCTGCTCATCTTCCTCTTCCTCAAGAATAATTTTTCGTCTCTTAGCCCGAGGCATGTCTTCATCTTCAGTTTCCTCACTTGAGGAGTCTTTCCATGAGTCTTCTGAGCCTTCAGAATTAGAATCTTGTTGAAGTTGAGCTGAAGTTCTCTTCTGAGGCCTTTCAGGAGATGGTTCCCTGATGATCACAGTCTTGGAAGCAGCTTTCTTCTTTGCAGGTTCCTCTATCAGAATCCCTTTTCCCTTAGGATCTGAGGGCTTGCTGCTTGTTGCTCTCCTGGATTTCCTGGTAGTCAGCTTAGGAGGACTTTCAGGAAGAGTGTTAACAAATTCTGTAAGGGTGATAGGATCTCCTTGTCTTCTGAGCATCCTTACATATTCCAGAATGCATGCTGGATTGTCCTTCTTGGACCAAATGGGAAAGTCATCAATGGGGTAATTTCTCAGACGAACTTCATCAGAGGTATCTTCTTTGGGAGCAACTTTAATCTTCTCAATGATCTGCATTTTCTTCAGCTTTGTGCCATTGAGAGCATCACCAACTGTCATGGCCAGATCTTCGTGAAGTCCAAGATCTGATAGAGTCTTGACAAGCTTATTTTGGACGAAGATGTCTGACAGCAGCCTTCCATACGGAATATAAGAGATGAATCTTTTGTTCTCAGAACCAGTTGTGGTCCTTGATTTCTCAACACACTCCTTCAGATAATTGAAAAGTAGGAATGGCAAACAAATAAGCTCACCAGTTGAAATGTAGTACATGATTACCTTCTGAGTTGCATTCAGGTAATCAGTTCCTCCAGTTCTGGGGTGAATACAGTGCATGAAGATCTTTTGCCAAATCTTCATCTCAGACTTTAAGTCCTTAATGTTGTACTTGGTTTTCTCGTAAGACCAGTTATCATAGAGCGCCTTGTTGACCATGGTCCTCATTCCAGCAACATTTGCTTCAACATTCTTGATCCTTTTTCCCTGCTGAAACTCCATACCCAGCAGTTTTGCTATAGATTCTTCAGAGATCACAATTTTCTTGTCCAGTACATGGGAGACGACGTAGTAGTCGTTGCAAACTGCATTCTTCCAGAACTCGACAACCAATTTGTGATAGATTCGACCAACGAGCCTGTTGAAGTACCCAGACCATCCTTGCAACTCGACTTGGTTCCTAATATCAAACCCATGTTGAGCAAGATTATCAAAATCAACTCTTGCTTCGCAGCACACACTCAGTTCTTCCACTTTCTTTGCACAGGTGACAACATTTGGTGCATTCAGAATCTTCTGTGCTTCCTCGAATCTTTGCTTCTCTTGATCTTTGGCAGTTTGTGTGGTAGAAGCAAAAACATTCGCCTTAGGTTTCCTTGATTTGCCCATGATTCTTAGAGATGGAGGTTTAGGGTTCAGAGAGAAAGGGGAAATGTTGGGGGAAGAAATATGAATGAATGCAATGCACACGAATAGTTTTAAAACCGTAAGTGTAAGTGAGTGGGAGATCGTGTGTGACAGTGCATATAGTGGGTTTAATGGTAACCGTTGACAGTTTTTCTAAGAAATTAAAAGCAAAATCAACGGTTATTAAATATATAGTCTGAAAATAGCATAGTAGAGGAGAGTAGACATCATCATTATAGCAGATATACCACGCGACTCAAGGAACTATGTCACAAATGAGGTGACACGTGTATTGTTGTCTACCACGGAAGTTTAACCAGTGGGTTAAGTGCTTCTGATCGAGTAACTTCTGAAAGGGGTAACATCTGATGACTTCAGAGGTACCATGGTCAGAAGTTCTGAAGAAAACCTTACTCTGGACAAAAATCCATGTTCAGGTTTTCAAGAATGAATAAAAACCTATCTTCTGCCAAGGGCTTAGTAAAGATATCTGCCCACTGATGGTCAGTATCAACATACTCTAATGATAGAGTGCCCTTCTGAACATGATCACGAATATAATGATACTTTACCTCTATATGCTTTGCTCTTGAGTGTAGAATGGGATTATTGCTGAGTGAAATAGCAGCTGTGTTGTCACAGTAGATGGGAACTTTCTTCAAAGACAAGCCATAATCTTCTAGATAATTCTTCATCCATATGGTTTGTGTACAGCAAGTGGCAGCTGAAACATATTCTGCTTCTGCAGTTGATAGAGCAATTGTGTTCTGTCTCTTGCTTGACCATGTGACAAGATTTGATCCAAGGAAGTGACAGCTTCCAGAAGTGCTTTTCCTTTCCACTCTATCTCCAGCAAAGTCAGCATCACAAAAACCTGAAAGTGTATACTCTGATGTTTTTCTATACATCAAGCCAAGGTTAGTAGTTCCTTTCAGATATTTGAGGATCCTCTTAACAGCAGTTAAGTGAGTCTCTCTAGGATCTGATTGGAATCTAGCACAGAGATGCACACTAAACAATATATCAGGTCTAGATGCAGTTAAGTAAAGAAGAGAGCCTATCATTCCACGATAGAGCTTCTGACAAACCTTAGAGGAAACTTCCTCTTTCTCAAGAATGCACGTTGGATGCATTGGAGTCTTTGAGATGTTGCAGTCACTCATGTTGAACTTCTTCAGAAGTTCCAGGGTGTACTTCTTCTGATGGATGTAGGTGACTCCTGGTCGTTGATCTATTTGAATTCCCAGGAAGTATTTAAGTTCTCCCATCATGCTCATTTCAAATTCAGCCTGCATTAACTTAGAGAATTCCTTGCACAAGGAGGGATTAGCAGAACCAAAAATGATATCATCAACATAAATCTGAACTATAAGAATGTCATTCTTATAGGTTATGCAGAAAAGAGTATTGTCACCTTTACCCCTTACAAACTCATTCTGTAGAAGAAAGGAGCTGAGCCTTTCATACCACGCTCTGGGAGCTTGTTTCAACCCATAGAGTGACTTCTTGAGCTTGTAGACATGCTCTGGATGTTTGTTGTCTTCAAAGCCTGGAGGTTGCTTGACATACACTTCTTCTGAAATGTAGCCATTGAGGAAGGCACTTTTGACATCCATCTGATGGAGAATGATGTTGTGGTTTACTGAGAAGGAAATCAGTAGCCTTATAGCTTCAAGCCTTGCTACAGGAGCAAAGGTCTCAGTGTAATCAATTCCCTCTTGTTGACTGTAGCCCTGAGCTACCAGTCTTGCCTTGTTTCTTGTTACTTCTCCTTTTTCATTCAGCTTGTTTCTGAATACCCACTTGGTTCCTATGACATGGAAACCTTTAGGTTTAGGCATTAAGGTCCATACATCATTCTTGCTGAACTGATCTAGCTCTTCTTGCATTGCTTGAATCCATCCTTTGTCTTTAAGAGCTTCATCAACTGATTTCGGCTCAATGAGAGACACAAATCCCTTCAGACTCAGAAGAGTCTCTTCTGAAGGTTTGAGCATAGACCTGGTTCTGACGGGAGCATCTTTGTTGCCAATGATCAGTTCTTCTGGATGAGAAGCAACTATTCTTTTCTTCTCCTGAAGTTGATCAGAAGTTGTTGGAACATCTTCAGATGCTTCTGCCTCTGAAGCAACATCCTCTGGGCTTTTCATTGGTTGATTTGCTTCTGAACAATCAATGCTTAAATCTGCAAATCTTTCAAACAGCTTTGACTTTTCTGAGCCAAGCTTATCATCAAATCTAATCTGGATAGATTCCTCAACAGTTTGATGAATAATATTATAAATTCTAAAACCTTTAGATCTTTCAGAATAACCAAGAAAATAACATTTTAAAGCTTTAGAATCGAATTTACCCAATTGCTCCTTGGTGTTGAGCATGTAGCAACAGGTTCCAAAATGATGGAAGTAAGAAATATCAGGTTGCCTTCCTTTGCATAGCTCATAAGGAGTTTTCTCCAGAATTGGTCTAATGGAGATTCTGTTCTGAATGTAGCATGCAGTGTTGATTGCCTCTGCCCAGAAGTGCTTGGCCATACTTGATTCTTGCATCATGGTGCGAGCCATCTCCTGAAGAGTTCTATTCTTTCTTTCAACTACTCCATTTTGTTGAGGAGTGCGAGGACAAGAGAAGTTATGGGAGATTCCTTGAGAGTTGAATAAATCTTCAAAAGCTTTGTTCTCAAATTCTCCACCATGGTCACTTCTGACAGTAATCACGGAAGATTGAAACTCCTTCTGAACTTGGGTAATGAAGTTGGTAAACACAGTATGTGTTTCATCTTTGTGCCTTAGGAACTTTACCCATGTCCACCTGCTATAATCATCTACAATGACTAACCCATACTTCTTTCCTCCAATGGATTCAGTTTTCACTGGTCCAAAGAGATCAATGTGAAGTAGCTCAAGGGGCCTTGTTGTAGATACTACATTCTTTGCTTTAAAAGGCTTCTTGGTGAATTTACCTTTCTGACAAGCTTCACATAGAGCCTCTGATGAATACTTCAGATGAGGCAATCCTCTGACGAGATTTAGCTTGCTAAGTTGAGAAATTTTTCTGAGACTTGCATGTCCTAGACGTCTGTGCCAGATCCATTGCTCATCATTAACAGACATGAGACACTTGACCTTCTGAGATAGCAGTTCAGAGGATCTGATCTTGTAAATATCATTTTTTCTCTTCCCAGAAAATAAAACGGATCCATCTGTTTGACTAACAGCTTTGCATCCGGTTTGATTGAAGATCACATCGTAACCTTTGTCAGCAATTTGGCTTATGGAGAGCAAGTTGTGAAATAATCCTTCCACCAGAAGTACATCATTGATAACTGGAATTTTTCCATCTCCTATGGAACCTTTTCCAATAATTTTTCCCTTCTGGTTTCCTCCAAAGCCAACGTCCCCTCCTGACTTAAGCGGTGTCAGTTCTTGGAATATAGACCTTGTGCCCGTCATGTGTCACGAGCATCCACTGTCCAGGTACCATGACAGGTGTCTTAACTGAGCTGCATAAGATGTCTGCAACAGGAATAATTTTTGTTTTAGGTACCCATATCTTGGGTCCTTTCTTGTTAGTTTTCCCAGAAGTTCTTGGAACTTTGGGTGCAACAGGAGGATAATGTAGAGGAACTTGAGTGTAATATTTAGACATATCAAGTTTAAACTTCCCCTTTGGTTTCACCACCTTTGGTGTAACCTTTTCTGGAATGACAGTGCCAGCGGGAACGAAATGTTTATGCAAGGGTTCGCGTTTGGGCTCAGATGACTTATCTTTCATGGATTGAAAGTAGCCAAGGCCACTGTTCCCATTTCTGCTCATACCATAGATCATTGAAGCCATAAGACTTCTGTCTATGCCCTTTGCAAGGAACTTTTGAAACGCTTTCTCATATTTTGTCTCATACTTAACATCAGATGATGCAAGTTGATCTTCTAGCACATCATTTTTAGCACGAAGAACAGCATTGTCATTAACAAGAATATAGTTTTCATCCATGAGTTCAGAGACTGACTTCTCATGAACTTCTATAGAACTGGTTTTAGCAGCATATTTCTTTTTGAGCTCTTTATGCTTATTTAGCAGAATATCATGTTTCTTCATTATTTCAGATAAAGCAGTTCTTAGCTCAGATAGAGAAAAGTTAGAGAATACCTCATCATCATTCTCAGAGTCTGAATCATCTTCTGAAGCTCCAGCACCTCTGCTAGTGGTAGCCATTAGAGCCTCCACAGCTTCATCTTCTTCTGATTCAGCTTCATCAGAATCAGTTGCATCAAAGGTAATGAGAGCTTTCTTCTTGAAGACTTTTCTTGGTCTTTTATCCTTCTTAAGCTTGGGACAGTCACTTTTGTAGTGCCCAGATTCCTTGCACTCGAAGCAAGTGACTTCCTTTCCAGATGACTTCTTCTGACCAGATGAAGATTCATATCTTCCTGAACTTTTCTTTGGTCCTTTGCCTTTGCTATGTCTGTTCTTCCAGAGTTTGCTTAACCTCTTTGTGAAAAGAGACAGCTCTTCATCATCAGACGCATCTGACAGCTCTTCAGATGAATTTTCTTCTTCTGCCTGATAGGCTTTTGCTTTGTCAGACTTTGACTTAAGAGCAATAGACTTGTCTTTCTTCTGAGGCTTGTCTCCTTTGAGTTCAATCTCATGGCTTCTGAGATGACTCACGAGCTCTTCTAACTTCAAGGAGTTCAAATTTCTGGAGAGTTTCAGTGCAGTGACAAAAGCTCTCCACTCCTTAGGCAAACTTCTGATAATCTTCTTGACATGATCACCAGTAGAGTAGCCCTTGTTTAGCACTCTGATTCCAACAATCAGAGTTTGAAACCTTGAGTACATCTCCTCAATGGTTTCACCAGATTCCATCTTAAACTGCTCATATTGTTGTATGAGAGCAAGAGCCTTGGTTTCCTTGACCTCTTCATTTCCTTCATGCGTCATGACCAAGGAGTCAAAGATGGATTTAGCAGTTTCTTTGTCAGAGATCTTCTCATACTCAATATATGAAATTGAGCTGAATAGCATGGACTTCGCCTTGTGATGATCCTTAAAACGCTTCTTCTGAGCGTCAGTCATTTCAGAACGAGGGATCTTCACACCTGAAGCATCTACTGGATCAGTATAGCCTTCAATGACCATATCCCAGAGATCTGGGTCAGTGCCAAGGAAATAACATTCTATTCTATCTTTCCAGTACTCAAACTTTTCACCATCAAAGATTGGTGCTCTGAGTTGATTGTTGTTGTTGTTGTTGTCAGCGGAAGTATTGGCTTGGGCCATTGCTTGTTTTTCACACAAGGTTCTGGATCACTGAACACTGTTAGGTTTTAAAATCAGAACCGGAGCTCTGATGCCAATTGAAGGTGCGAAAAACACTAGAAAGGGGGGTTTGAATAGAGTTTTTGAATCTCGGATATACTTTTAGGCTTTTTCAAAACTCAAAGATAAAAACTAAGTGCTGAAAGATAGGAAGTAAAGCACACGAGTATTTTATCCTGGTTCACTTGAGATAAAAGCTCAAGCTAATCCAGTCCACCTGTGAAGGTGATTTCTTCCTTCTTCTGATGAAGGCAATCCACTAAAATCAATGAGTGTTACAACTGCACTTTGCAATCTACTAAGTGACTAACAGTACACTGATTTTCTCACTAGTATCCTCTTAAGAAGCTGATCTACCGATCCTCTTAAGACTAGCTAAATACTGAATCAACCTTGATTCAGTCCTCTCAAGATCCGACCAACCTTGGTCTCTTGATGAACTTTACAATATGATGTAAAAGGTTTCGGGTTTACAAAGAGTGCTTCTAACAAGCGAATAATAAACTCAGAAGTTTAAGAACAGTGAAGAAATAATGCTAAGAGAATAGTTCGTATGTGTTGATTATTTTCAGCAAGGTTTCTTAGCCTCTTTCTTCTTTCTTCAGCCTTTATATACTCCAAGACTTGTGATGTAGCCGTTGCTAGGGTTTATCCGTTGGAGTGGCAATTCTGTAATATCAGACTGCTAGGCTGTACAAGGTAGGTGGCGGACAGACTGAGACTTGTACGACGTTGTACTGTGATAGCGACCTGTCCTTTCACCACTTGACTTGTGATGAAGGAGCTTCAGATGAACGTTGATGAAGCTTCTGATCATCGTCAGATTGAAGCTTGGAGTCTTCTGACCATGCAACCTCTGCTTCTGAACGAGTTCCTCAGAACTTCTGATCGTCAGAGCTAGAATAGCCTGGGTCATCAGAACCAACTTCTTGCAAGTCTTCAGAACTTGAGTCTTCTGCTTCTGGACCGTTCCACTGGAACATCTGGTCTTCAGAACTTCTGGCTTGAGTTCTTCAGATCTTCTTGAGAGCTTCCATCTTCAGAGCTTCTGAAGTATTTGCCACTGTTCAGAACGAACAAGATAGATTAAATAGCTCTCTTTTTAGTAACCCTTGGTTCTTCTTCTTTTGAACGAATAGGCTTGGGTCAGATTCAGAACCTGTTTGTCAAAACTTAAAACAGACAAACGTTAGGGTACCACAATTGTTCATCATCACAAACCTTAATTGTAATCATCAAAACATAGAGATGCAACCACTGATCAAACCTTGATCTTACAGCTATCTGCTTGGAACCCGATAATTTCAAAGATCCGGAAGCGGTTGTCTTCTTGGCGGAGGAAATCGTTGTCGTTTGGTGGGCGCATTTGCTTGATTAAGAGTGTGCTGTCGGCTCTCCCGCTGTTCTATTTGTCATTTTTTAGAATTCCGCGAGGGGTAGCAAAGACTCTAAAAAGGATTATGCGTGAATTTTTGTGGGGAGGAGTGGAAGGTGAGAAGAAAGTTGCATGGGTTAGTTGGGATAGGATGTGCTGGCCTAAGGAGCTTGGGGGTTTGGGGTTAAAGGACTTAGAGAAGTTTAATGCGGCACTGCTGGGAAAATGGAAATGGCGGCTTTTTCATGAAGATGGGAGTCCTTGGTGCAGGATTATACGAGCAAAATATGGAGATAGGCAGTGTGGTGGTGCATTACATTGCCCATCAAACGCATCTGTTTGGTGGCGGGATTTGTGGGTATTGTGTTATGGAGATTCTGAAACGTGCTGGTTTGATGAGAGTGCAGAATTAGTCCTTGGGGATGGTGGCTCCAGTCTATTCTGGAAGGATAAGTGGGTTGGGAGTGGGCCTTTGAAGCACCAGTTTCTTAAGTTGTTCTATCTGTCAACACAAAAGAATTGCAGAATAAATGAGGTGGGACTCTGGCTTGACGGGAACTGGAGCTGGCAGTTTCAGTGGAGGAGGCCCCTTAGTGCCAGGGAGATGGGACAACTTGAAGCACTGAAGCAGTTGTTACGGCCTGCACGGTTACTTCAGACGAGTAAGGATGCTTGGAGATGGTTGCCGGAATCCGAGGGAAAGTAGACTGTCAGTTCTGCGTATAAAGTGCTGCTAGGCCCAATTGAAGGGGAGGATTCTTTGTTATTTAAGCAGGTATGGTCTGGAGTTGCGCCTTCTAATGTTAGTGCTTTGGTTTGGAAAGTTGTAATTGATAGAATTCAATCAAAAGCTAACTTGAGGAGAAGGAATATTATACATACAGAGGATGAGGCCAAGTGTGTATTGTGCAATATGGAGGAAGAGACTACTGATCATTTGTTCTTCTCATGTCAGAAAGCAGGTGAGGTTTGGAATTGCTGCTATAGCTGGCTAGGGATATCTACTGTTCTACCAAAGGACCGCAAGTCTCATCTGTTGCAACATGCACTGGTAATGTTAAATCTGAAGCAGAATAATGGTCTGAGGACAATTTGGGTGGCAGTAGTGTGGTCTATGTGGATTGGTAGGAATAATTTGATTTATAGAGATGTACAGTTTGAGGTGGTGAGGTTGTTTGAGTTAATTCAGGTGAGATCATGGAGGTGGCTCTCTTCAATATCAAGTGATTTTCATTACTCATTTTATGAGTGGTGCTCCAATCCTATAAGGTGCCTGGAATCAATTGGCTGAGAGGGGTCTTATGGTTATATATGATGGTGGCACGGGACATTGGGGATATTGCTGCAGGATTGCTATTCAAGGCTAACTTTGCTGTCTAGTCCAATTACTTTTTAGCATGGGAATAAGGAGACTCGTTTGTGCTGGTCTTCAAGGGCTGCTACAAGTTTGGTTCTTGGCTTTTATCTGGTATCTGGTATCTGAAGACTAATCGTGGCAAAAGGCTCCTCTAGCAGAATTTATTTAATCTTGTTTTTAGATGGCTTAGTAGATGGTTTTGTTGGCTTTCTTTTTCTTGTCTCTTTTTGTATTGGGTTGAAGTACCCCTTGTGCTTCATCAATATCAATATCAATCATCAATATCAATATATATATTAAAACAGCAAGGGTTATGAGAACCCAATGCTGAGTTGTCAGCTTCTCATGCATTCTGCTCTCTGGTGCATTCTTAAGGTTAGTGGATTTCCTACGTGGCTCTCTCTCCTTTCTTCCCTCCTTTCCTTGATTATGTGTCATTCTCTCCTTTCTTCTTATTTTCCAGTCAGCTTTGATGTGGCACTCATTCACCAATCACGTTGCATGCTTTGTTGACTGTGACAATTTCTCATTTATCACTTCGACAGGAAGCATCCCAAAGAGTGCATTTTCCAATTCCTTTTTTAAATGCTTCACACATACCACAGAAGCATGCAAGCCTTCATAATTATTTTTTCCCTATTCAAATTCATTTCTTCCATCAATGGCCAATCAAATTTCTTCACTCCCACTTCCCTTCTGTAGATTTCATGTCCCAAGGAAGGCTCTGCACAGCTCCCATGAACATGTGAATTTCAAAATTAAAATTTTGTGGCTCTCTAATCTGCCCAACCACTTTATCCAGCTTATTCACATACTCCTATGAATTATTATCAAAATTTCTTCTTCAACTAGCTCTATTCACCCTCCGGTCTCCCCCAACTTGCTTTCTAGGTCTCATCTCCTCCACGACCTCTTCCCTCGCCTAGCTTCCCCACGCTAAGACTCACCTTCTCTGACCTCCTATGCTCCCAGCCCGAACCAGAACCTGCGATCCGCACCGCCCCGTCCCCTTCAGCTTCCTCTCCCACCAGCGTTTCGAAGGCGGAGGAGTACTTTATCTCCAAGGTCTGCGATCCGCACCGCCACCGTCCCCTTCGGCACCATTTCCAGGCCAAGACTTCGCCAGTCTTACTGCATGACCGTCGTCATGACTCTCACGAACAAGATGGTCACTGCTCTTCGCAAGTAATCCCCTCTTCCCTCTCCTCCCTCCTATCTTTTCTAGGGTTTTCTAAATTTCTTCATTTGATTTCTCCTTTTCATCCCTCCCTCTCTGTAGAAACCATTTTTTTTTTTGCTGATTTTGTTACAATTTTGTGTTCGGATAAATGTCATATTGGACATTTGGGACTTCTTTAGAAGAATCGGTTCTTTATTGGTGTTTTTTTAGGCTGGAGAAACATGAGGTTCTTTCAGATCATGAAGAACTATACGTTACTTTCAACTGATTGATTTTTGAAACTTTTGTTCTGTTTCTGATATGAATTGTTAATGGGTGCAGATGCTTTAAATTTCAAGGTATTTGCACAAGTCATTGGCTACCAAGCTGTATTGATGGCAATAGAATATCTTAAATATGAGACAGTGACGTTGTATTGTTTTTTATTCTAATTCCCATATCCACTGTTTTGTGCTCAATTTCCTATATTTTGTATCCCTATATTTTCACATCTGGCTCATTTTCCTGATATGAGTTTATCCATACAATGTTGTTCATGTCTTTTGTTCCAATTTTCATTGTTTTATGGCATCTGGATTTTTATATTTTGGTTTTTCTAGTAATTATTGGCTGATCCTGTTGAAACCTGAGTTAACAAGCTCATCTTTGGTGTTGACAGGTCATAGAGTCCAGCTACTGTTTATAGACGCATTAGACCCCAGGTGAGCTCATACATGGGTCGAGAAATCTGCTTTCTTTCCTATAGATAGTTGCTAATGCAATTTGGTGCTTTTATTGTTCTTTTTCTGAGCAACTCATTTGCTGCTCAAATGTCACAATTTGAGTTTTCTATTTAGTTTTGATCATGCCATTTTGATTACTTTCTGAAGGTCATTTGAGCAGCATAGGAAATGCTTTTGGAAACTCTAATGGGTGTCATAAATTGGAAAGGACCATTATTTTGTTTTAAACTTTAATTATGGTACCAAAATCCAAGTTTATGGTTCTAGAAGATTATTTGGTAAAACTGACCAATATATATCTATTAATGGTCCTTTGTGATGTTAAACAAAAAGGAATAACATGATGTTATATGCATACTGGTGTAATAAGGATAAATGCTTGCTACTCAAGCAGTTGTAAGTCACATGTTAGGATGTAACATAAGAGTAAATTACTTAGCTACTGCTAAGTTAGTTAGGGATTATTACAGTATTTAGTTAGTACTAGGAGGGGATTAGCTATAAATAGAGGGAAATAAAATTAGAGGGATAATTTCATGGTTATTTTAATTACTATAATTTTCCTTCAGAAGAAGAGAGAAAGAGGTTAAGGCCATCAAGCTAATGTTCCTTTTTTATGTCATTTTCATCTCCTTAAAAGAGAAAGGGTTATGAGAACCATTTTTTGATGTGTCACTTCCTCATGCATTCTGGTCTCTCATTCAATATCACTGCCTCCTAATACTGGTGTCCCCCTTCTCATGAACTTAGCTAATGTTCACTTTTTGAAGGTGTAACTGCTCATGTTGATTAAATTAGCCAATAAACTTCGTAACATTAAATTGTGGCATTAAATTGTAACTAAATGGAGTTTCTTTTGAAATTTTGCAGGTCAGTATATGGGTATTAGGAGCAGCGCTGAATGATTGGTGGAAGTCATGCAGACAAGCAAGAGGATTGAGGAGAATAAGAGAACATGCATGCACGGGTGCAATGAGTTTATATCTATCTATATCTTTTTTTTCTAATATAGCCTTCTAATTAATATCAATACGTAGTCATGCCAAATACTGCATTAGAGAACAAATGTGCCCCATAGTCTTAATTCTGCGTTTTTGCTTATTTTATGCCAAATACTGCATGCGCCGCATTCACTTTGGTTTTATTAGAGATGCCAACTTAAATTACTTCTGTCAGTTTTATAGTATTATTATCTGCAATCAGAATTAGTTTAACTTGCCTGATATTAATTCAACTGCATGTTTGACATTTGAAGATCTAACTTTGACCATCAACTCCAATGAGCTCTTTTGTTGGTTTTGCTGAGTTTTTATGATGAAAGAGGTCTTGGAGACACCGCGGGAGATGCCAACTTAAATGGGTGTCATAAATTGGAAAGGACCATTATTTTGTTTTAAACTTTAATTATGGTACCAAAATCCAAGTTTATGGTTCTAGAAGATTATTTGGTAAAACTGACCAATATATATCTATTAATGGTCCTTTGTGATGTTAAACAAAAAGGAATAACATGATGTTATATGCATACTGGTGTAATAAGGATAAATGCTTGCTACTCAAGCAGTTGTAAGTCACATGTTAGGATGTAACATAAGAGTAAATTACTTAGCTACTGCTAAGTTAGTTAGGGATTATTACAGTATTTAGTTAGTACTAGGAGGGGATTAGCTATAAATAGAGGGAAATAAAATTAGAGGGATAATTTCATGGTTATTTTAATTACTATAATTTTCCTTCAGAAGAAGAGAGAAAGAGGTTAAGGCCATCAAGCTAATGTTCCTTTTTTATGTCATTTTCATCTTCTTAAAAGAGAAAGGGTTATGAGAACCATTTTTTGATGTGTCACTTCCTCATGCATTCTGGTCTCTCATTCAATATCACTGCCTCCTAATACTGGTGTCCCCCTTCTCATGACCTTAGCTAATGTTCACTTTTTGAAGGTGTAACTGCTCATGTTGATAAAATTAGCCAATAAACTTCGTAACATTAAATTGTGGCATTAAATTGTAGGCCTGATCTCATCCCCTCTCTGACGGGACTTGGCTCTTCCCCGGCTGGATAGACAGGACAAAGACTGCTTGCTTCAATGCCGTTGGCAGACGAGAACCGAAGAAAGGAAAGAGGGTCATGCGCGAATGCAGAAAGGGGACAAGGAGAAGCGCTAGTCCACTAACAACTGAACCCCTCAAGCGAACGAGTAGTGAAGCCTTACCCAGATCGAGATGAGAAAGAAAGGGCAATTCTCAAGCTAGACCCACACAAATGTTTAATCGAAAGCTCTGTCATCCTTCCCCATACCAACAACAACCTTGAGTCATCTATTGATTGAGGAACCGTACCTGTCACGTTGAACCATGTCTGTCAACGGTGAAAGATAGCCCTAAAGTGAGGGCCCCGGAGATAGGATTTTTCAACTGTCGATCGACGTGACAATCATGCCTGCTTGACAAAGCCTTTTTCAGTCCCCCAATAAACGAAAAAGGATTGCTGGTGACACGAAAGCTGTGCTCGACGCTCTCTTTCCTATTCCACTGCGCTAAGTGGTCTTTCCCTTGCTGGCTGGATGACTACTATGGAAGCCGCTGAACTTCAGTTTAGTTACCGCTCCTTGGAAACATATATTATAATACTCCATTAAATTAATATTTTTTTAGAAAAGTATTTTAGTACTTTCAGTAAAAGGGAAAAGGGGAATCTGGTAGGGCATTCTACTCATGTACGACGGTTTCACCCCTTTGATAAGGACTGGAAGAAGAGGGGCATATGATGTTTTTCGATTCGAAGAATAGAACTAGTTGAGGATTGGTAACGATTATCATCTGATTTTTCTTTCTCCCAACCGCTGTTGAGAGATGAAAGTAGATCTTTCCTATTTCTTGAATAAAAGATCTTAAAAGTAAAGATAGCGGGTGTGCAATTGAGAATTATGTATAGTCACTAATTGGAGAGTTATATTTTTTTTTAGGCCTGTAGCACTTTGCTTACCTTCTAAGAGCTATGAAGTTCGGATTGAGACAAAGAAGCAATAGCCACGCAAGGGATGAAGGAGAATACTCTCATACTTTCATACAAAGTCTTCCTGACATCCCGAATTCGTAGATAGGGCTTTGCCGGGTATGAAAGCGCTTCGCCCCAGTGAAAGATGATTATTCCTCATAGGATTCTTGCCCATCCTGAATAATGTGCCCTTCTAACAGAAGATTGTGAACATGAGAGCGTAAAGATCTTATGTAAAGGAAAGCATATCTTTAACGGTAGAGCATTATTAAACCTAACATTTCCACGGTTTAGAGGAATTATATCAGCCTAAGAGTCATTTGTTTGCTCTTGATGCAAGGAATCGTCTGTTTGAAAGGGGGGTGTGAAAGTGGAAATTTCATAAAAGAAGCAAGATCGTAGCATAGACAGTATTGCTTACTATCTCCTCCATCTAAGTAATTGGAGGTTGAAGGTAGTAGCCTAAGCGCTAAGAAGCTCCAATCATGCTACTCAAGCTATATGCTGAACACATGCAAGCAAGCCAAATCTCTGATCGACCTGGAAAAAAAGTCTCCGCGTCGAGATATTTTAGATTCCGTAAGTAACTCAGTGCATGCTTTCTAAAGAATAAGAAAATGAAATACGAACAACCGCGCTGGTCGTAATAGTAATAGATCGAAATCCTAATCTCATGAATATAATTCGCTCGTTAATGACTCGTCTTCCTCGAATGTTCCACCTTTTCTATTCATTCCTAATCATTATTCCTTTACTCGGTGTGTTCTATTGTCTTTGTCTTAAACTCGGCTCAATGGATTTCTGTCAGTCTCTACTTTATAAAATAGAGTTATCTCTTGGTAGTCGAGTCCTCTCCTTTGCTTTATGAAAATTTTGCCTAGCGGGGGGACTTGCCTGGGCAATAGGATGTGTTTTGCGAGCACTATTCAGTGCCGAGGAAATGCCTATTTGGATGTATCCATCTGGGGCTGATGCTGGCTCAGAAGCAAGCGTAAACCAAGAGCCGCATCAGCCTTCCCGCCCGGGACCCTCCGCTCCTATCCAAAATAGGTCGGCTTCCACTAGTTCCGTGCAGCAGCCAGCTCCGCCAGCCAAACCTTACACAGCCCTCCTTCAGCTAGAGGGGGAGCGAAAACGTCTTATCGACGAGATAATATACTTCGTTGAAAATCAATTGGAAGACCCGGGGCTGCCACGGGGTAAAATGTATGAGCAAGCGCTACGCCTGTTATGGGTATTAGGGGCAGCGCTGAATGATTGGTGGAAGTCATGCAGACAAGCAAGAGGATTGAGGAGAATAAGAGAACATGCATGCACGGGTGCAATGAGTTTATATCTATCTATATCTTTTTTTTCTAATATAGCCTTCTAATTAATATCAATACATAGTCATGCCAAATACTGCATTAGAGAACAAATGTGCCCCATAGTCTTAATTCTGCGTTTTTGCTTATTTTATGCCAAATACTGCATGCACCGCATTCACTTTGGTTTTATTAGAGATGCCAACTTAAATTACTTCTGTCAGTTTTATAGTATTATTATCTGCAATCAGAATTAGTTTAACTTGCCTGATATTAATTCAACTGCATGTTTGACATTTGAAGATCTAACTTTGACCATCAACTCCAATGAGCTCTTTTGTTGGTTTTGCTGAGTTTTTATGATGAAAGAGGTCTTGGAGACACCGCGGGAGATGCCAACTTAAATTACTTCTGTCAGTTTTATAGTATTATTATCTGCAATCAGAATTAGTTTAACTTGCCTGATATTAATTTAACTGCATGTTTGACATTTGAAGATCTAACTTTGACCATCAACTCCAATGAGCTCTTTTGTTGGTTTTGCTGAGTTTTTATGATGAAAGAGGTCTTGGAGACACCGCGGGGGGGGGGGGGGCAGAGATTCATTTCTATTATTAAAGTAAATTAGAAACAAAGTTATGATGGTTAAGCTCAAGCAGTTTCTATGAGTGATCTTTGATTGAAAGGGACTTATTGTTCATTTTGCAGAAAAACTATAAGGATTGGATTTGAAGGCAATGGTACTATTAGTTCTTCAATTATTGAATATGTCATGTCCCTTCTCCCTCAATGAATAGGACCATTTCAAGCTGTCACCCTTTTTACTCTTATTTATTTATGATTAGCAGTTAAATATTGTGTTCTCTTTTATTTGTTCTAAAGTTTGTCTCTTCTGTTGGTGTTTGTATGTTTTTGCTTGAAATGCAAAAAAGTGTTGCAGTTGCTGTGTTTTCAAAAGGAGAAAGCTCTTTAAGACTATGGATGGGCTGCTGGAACAGGAGACTGATCTTGAAAGTCATGGCCTGGAGCAGGAGAAGCTTCACTTTGAGTTGTACTGTTTCTGTTGGGGTTAGCTATGTCTACATATATAGAGCTTACTTATCCACTGAACATGGTAAGTTGGTAAAGTACTTGAAACCTATTCTTCCTATTGATAGTGCTAAAACTGAAATATAAGGTCTGTATGGTTAAAGCGAGTTAGGATCGTGGTTTTATATAATAGTGTGATTTTGTTGAACTTTTGCAGAACGAGTTCAATTCCATTAAGGGAATCGAGAAAAGCTCTCAAATAGATGATTGCCAGAACCAATTGGAAAGAAGTTTCATGTGAGAAGATGAATCTCTACTATGTTTTTCATATTACTACAGAAGAATTAGGATCGTAGTTTTATATAATAGTGTGATTTTGTTGAACTTTTGCAGAACGAGTTCAATTCCATTATGGGAATCGAGAAAAGCTCTCAAATAGATGACTGCCAGAACCAATTGGAAAGAAGTTTCATGTGAGAAGATGAATCTCTACTATGTTTCATATTACTATAGAAGAATTCAAGGAATTTAAATATGGTTATCTTTGATTAGAGAAGAAGCCTTTTAGCTTATTGGCTTTGTGGATCTTATAAGAAACGAGGTTATGAAGGATACTACTAAGACAGTTTCTTCAATTAGGAGGAGGTTAAAGCTTATTAAATTGTTTAAGGGAGAAAAATCTTAATACGTTATGTCACCTGCAAATGCAAAAGGCCAAACATAACATGAGTTGGTAATGGGGAGCTGGACGATTGGCATTGAGAGTATGTTAGTGGGCATTATTAGAAGAAAATTCCCCTCTTAACATGGTTTCAATGATTCATGTTATTTTGTCAAAAAAATTGTTTGTTGTATTTAATTTAATAATTTGATTATTATATTGTTGTTTATATTTAAATTTTATTAATTTAATTATTTAATTATTATATTCATTTATATCTAATGTAAGGGAAAAACTTCTCACAACGAGAAACATTTTAATTAAAAATACTTGCTAAAATTTATAGATAAATAAAATTTAAATAATTACAATATGACCAAGTTAGCAACTATTAGCTCTAAATATTTTCAATGTAAACATAAATTTTTGTGTAGTTTAAGTTTTTTTGTATTGTTTCTTAAAAAAATTTAAGGTTAAATATATAAATGTATGACAATTTAATAGTAAAACATTAAAATTTTAAAATATTTACTCTAATTATCTAATAATTTTATTTTTTGAATTAATATTAATTTTTGTTTCATTTTATAGGTTCGTGACATAATAGATCCGAATATACGATTATATGTTTTTTTCATCTTAATAAGCTAAATTCTTTGGTAATTCACATGTGCATAAATGAAGATTTTTACCAATTAATTCCTTTATTTTTTTCAAATCTTTGTATTTGTTTAATTGTTGTATGAGTACAAAACGTTATAATTGAGTTTCACAATTTGTATTTTTTAAAATATCTTTATTCTTATTATGTTTGTTTTCATTCTTAGCATGTCAACTTTTTTATAATCATAGTATTGATTAATGTCTAAAATACAATAATAAACTTCGCCGTGCAACGCACGGGTAAAAAACTCTAGTATCAATATAATTTAATGGCTTATCAAAAAAAAAATGTGGTTGTCACGCTAGTGTGTCTATGCAATTGATAAATTTTGTCCATGAATCTAATTGTTTTTGTCCGAGATCCGACCAGTCGACCAGAAACACGACCCAAACAAGTCAATCACTATTGGAATGGGGTCTGACTAGACGCTTGGAAGACCAGACCTGTGTTAAGGTAGGTTAGTTAGGTTGCTTGAACTATGATTATGTGGTTGTCACGCTAGCATATGAAACTTATTGAACATTCTCTCGAGTCTAGGTGTCACAAATAGTATTCCAATGCAGCTACACCTTAAATTAAAAACATTCTTTTATATATATATAAATAGGAAATCCAATGAATTGGATTAGTTAAATACTGTCCAAAACAATTATTTTAAATTAAATAAGCGCCAAAAATAATTTCAATGTACAAGATTTGAATGATACTTAATTTACAAGAATAAAACTCATTACAAATTGAGAAGGTTTGTGATGGGATTCCAGCCCATTAACCAGGGCCTCTTATCAGATGGAAGCACAAAGTTCAGCTCAAACATCTCCTTTGACATGTTACCTCGTGTGCAGCTCAAACCCACAAGCTTAGCAACTATTTCAGCACTCTCCTGTACATGTTTCTGATCATGAGGATCTGTCCAGAGCTTGCTGACAAACTGCAACTTCCTCTGCTTCCCTTCAAGAGGGACATCCCATTTGTAATATAACTCCTCCCGCTCCTCTAGTGTAAAACGTGAAGTCATTCTCTTAGCAAGAAATTCCCTTTCTCTTTTCAAGGCTCTCAAGCTGCATATCATCATAAAGTTTATACATACTCAATCAAAATTCTCATTCATAATTCACACAACACACAAACACATGACACAAACATAGAGAAAGAGAAGGGACCTTGATGACAGTGAGATAGTAGGTTCATCTCCAACATGAGGAGCTGGGCTTGCATTCCCAAGTTCTGCTAGGTGTTGTTGTAACCATGTCAAACGCCTAAGTTCGACTTCCATGTATATTTGATCAGCTTGATCTCCCTTGAACAACAAATAAAACTGTGTCCTGTGAATAATGGACACATGACATACATCCCATAATTCAAGGATCTGCTGCTGCTGCTCTCTGAATAAAATTTGCCATGAGACCTGGGGCTCCTCTGGTTCACACGTGTACTCGTCATTTTCTATATTATGGCCACTTGCTTCATTTGCTTCAAGCTCAAGCACCTAGATAGCCAAATAAAAAGGGCATGATTGAAAAGCTAATGGGAATATACACTAAGAAATGAAGAATTTGAAATGGCAATGCAAGCTAGCAAGCTAGGAAGATTTTGTATATGATGATGCACCTGGCAAACAAGTAATTGCTTCTGGTATTGCAGCTTCGCCACACGTTCTTTCAATTCTGTGACATATGCTCTTATACTTCTTACATTCTCCTCTGCTGCATTCTGAAACATCTTCTGCATTTTCTTCATGTTGACTGAACTAGAGCGTCGATAACCTGGAGTATTTTCCTTTGATGAAACATCTCCACCTTCTTCACTCTTTGTTGGAGTCTCCTTCTCAGACTCTTGCATAGTCTCAGTTGAAACAGTATCATCATTCTCAGGGGCTTTGTTTTCAATATCAGATTCCAAAACTTGATGAGTACTAGATAATGGTGAGCAGGGAGATCTTATAAAATTTGGACGATTTGTAACGCTGCTTGAAGACAAAGGAAGCAACTTTTTCCTTTTGTGTTCCTTTTTATGCTTAGGAGATGCTTCACTTAACTGCTGAAAATTGTTCGGGAGAGACATTACCAACTTGTCTATGGACCTTTGCACATTTTCAAGCTGCTGTTCAAGATTTGCAATGGTGCTGCCCTGTGAATGAAGCCGGGTAATCTCTTCTTTGAGATTAGCACTGACACTTTTGTTGACAGAAATCATGTTTCCAACTTCGACTTGCTTGGGTGCTGACTTAACAGATTGCATTTCTCTTATTTCTGCTTGCAGCTTTGCAATTGTTTCAGCTGCATCTTGGTTACCTAGTCTATGGCATGCCACTTCCTTTTGTAATACTTCCAAAGCTCTATTAGCTTCTTCACCCAGCTGCTCTTGGAGGTGCTCAAGTTTGCGAATTTCATGCATAAGGGTAAAAGGAGCAGTAGATGATTGCCTCATGGACTGTCTTAAAGTTGTGTTTCTCACTCTCTCACAGCCTGGCTCGGGTTTTATAGATGATAGTGCACCGGTGAATGATAGGCACTTCTTGACTGGCAGATGTGGTGATTCAAGTGGCTTTGAGATCTCAAGTGAAAAAACATCTTAAAGTCAGTTGAAATGAACATGGGTATATATATATGGGTATGACTGTATGTGAATGAAGGTGTGAGAGAAAGAGACCTGCTGGTCTTCCTGAAGCTTTCTGCGTAACTCGTCCACTTGAGTTTGTGCAAGATCTCTCTGGCGTCTCAGCTCTTCAATTTCCATTTCCATCTGTAACATGTTTAGTTAATAATGCTCAGTGCTATGGAATTATATTTTTGGCTAAGAATCACTTTTTTTCATTATACCTGTTGAATTTTCCAATCCTTTTCTTTAGATGGATCAGGAGTGCGCAGCTCTGCCTCCAGCCTCGCTACTTCCTTTTGCAAGTGTTTAACAAGCTGCTTCTCCGATACAACCTATGCAGAGCATTTAAAGAGATGTAAAATTTGATCAACTGATTTGAAAAAAGAAATAAACAAAGGTGACTGTAACCAGTGGATACCATGTTAACTTGAGCATTGTTTGTTACTTCCTTTGCCCGTGTAGCAAAGTAGAGTGTGTTTCGAGATTGCTCTACATGGCTTAGTGCTGGACTCAAAGTACACACAATGGCAGTGCGTGCATTCCCACCAAGAGAGTGTTGCAATATACGCGTGAGCTTTGAATCTCTGTAAGGTATATGACCACTTTTTTTCCCAACACTGCGTATGATGATATCAAACAAGCAATCAGAAGAATAAGAAAACTGAAAAAGTACTTAATTCTAATATGTTACAAGGTTATCAGCAATTTACAATAACCCAATCAACTGATCTTAAACAACACCAATTCTGACCTGAGCTTCCTGATAACAGTTGTAAGAGTCATCAAGCTAAGGTTAATATGGCACCCTTCTTTGAGCCTAGTGCCATCTGTATGTGTTTGTGCAACCCTCTCACTTCCAGCCAGATCAACAAAGTTCTGCGTAATCAATGATGAGTTAGTCAATAAGAACTAATCTATCCATTTAAAAGTAGGTAAATGGTAAACTCATTACCAGGGTTGCAACAAAAGATTTTACACATTCTGAATTTTCACGAAGTGTACTTTGAATTGTCTGCAAGATACACCAAAAGGAAGAAAAAAAACGTTTCTTCATTAGTTATGAAAGCTTAAGGGGGGCGGGTGTTCGATCAGAAGCAAAGAATTTCACTATCACTGACCAGTCTTATGATCTGGTGAGACCGCGAGCTGTTATCATTTAGAGCAGTTTCACCCACCTGTCTTTGAGCTGTCAAACAAAAGGAAGTTAATATACCAATTTATTTGAATAAACAGATAGTTATAGCAAGCCAAAAGAGATTCCTACCTTCGCAAATGGAGATCAAATGTCTCAAATGACTGTCATCTTGGGCTGTTTCCTCCACTAATTTCTCAACCACAGTACCTTTCTGCATTACATTACATTAAATAAAAATTTACAAGATTTTAGTAATTGATGCAAGATATTAAAATATGAAATTCCAAATTCAGGACAAGATTGTATTCTCGTCTCGTTAAACAGAAAATAAAAAAAATTTGAAGGCAGACATTACCTCAGGATCATCTAGAAGCTTCAAATTGCGACCAGATTCTGAATTTAACAAGTCCTTAACATTCTCATTGTAAATTTCCAGTCCAGATATTTTTATGGTGAAATTTCTTTCAGGGGTCTGCAATCATGCCACCAATTGATAAAATGAGTCAAAATTTACGAACCTTGGTAATCCTATCTAATCCATTATTGCATTGATGAACTAAGACTAAACAGAAAAAACTGTCCTCATAAAGTAATATCAATCCAAGTCATCTGGGAGCTTTGAAAAAACTTACATTCATTATATGCTTATAGATATCATAGACAGCCTTCTCTGTTATTCCTCTCATTGTATATGTCTTTCCACTGCTTGTTTGTCCATAAGCAAAAACAGTTGCTGGAATAAAATAAGCATGTAATCATTATGAAATGTTGCACAGAATCTCTAGCTGAGGCACAAAGGACTTAAAGATACAAATATCTAATGCAATACCATTAATGCCCATCAGCGCAGATAATGCGACATTCTTCACTCCTTCTTCATATACAGACTCAGTTACACAAGCAGGACCAAAAACTTTGTCTGTAGGGAGAAAACAATTTGTTATAATCTCACATATAATAAAGGAAGTTGCTACATTCAATTTACCAGAAGATAATTGAAATTCTGAACTGATAATGAGTAAGAAACTTAAGCAAGGTGAACAAGTGAATTTCATACCAAAAGTAAATGATGCTGGTTGAACAGCACGTTCTTGTGCTGGCGGTTTATACACTATAGTATAATCATCGACGCAATCCCATGCCACCTGATCTTTAGCCAATTGCTCCTTCCTATTTAGAGGCCTTAACCTTACTGTAACCACAATCTTCTCCTCCCTAGCTCTTGGCCCTCCTGGGGTTGTTGCTGGCGTTCTGTCTATCTTTGAAGCCGGTGTTCCAGGCGTCCTGACCGTCATCTTCTAGACAAGTCATAGTGGGGAAATTATCAGCAAAATGAACATGTTTTGAATCTAATAGGAATTTCATAATTCAACTTGGGTAGTTCTTCTTCAAAAATTGAGTTCCAATTATTGAAAGAAACTAATTTCCAATCTGACACTGATTTTTCTGAAATGAAACCCTAGATGAAAAAAAATTAAGAAATGAAATTGACAGATTCATGAAATTCGAATGCTGATTTGCAAAACAATAAACAAATGCAAAGGATTAATTGAGAAGAAGAAAAAACCCAAACATAAATTGAATGTATGGTTTCATTTTTAATACAGTGAACTCAAAAAAGGAAAGATTTTCAATTTTTCATCACTGTTAATTCCACTTCGACGCTGATTTCAAGCATTAAACTGAGGAAACCACAAATTAGGAAAGTAAATTCATTTTCAGAAAAGGAAGTAAATCAAAAATCCCCAAATGGAAACCTCATCAACAGATCAGAAAATCCAAATCGAGATCCAGAAAATGAAAGGAGAAACTCACATCAATCTCGGGTCGATCACAAGTTGAGTAATTTGGGAAGAGCGTTGAAGCTGGAAATTAGGGTTTGAAGAACAATCACTTTCTCTGTGATGAGGTGATGAAATGAAATGAACCAAAGGGTATTCATTTGAATTTGGGGAACTCTAACGGCTAGTTTCATTTTTTTTTCATTTATTTAATAAAGTAATTTACAAGTTTTGATTATTCATTATTAATTCATTTATGCTTTTTGTTTACGTTTTCATTTGCTGTAATCAGTGACAGGTCGAAATCTGGTGGGGCCCCTGGTTTGAAATTCTAACGTTTTGTGTCTCGATCTTTCTTTGAATCTTTTCTCTCTTTTATAATTTTTTTTTTAATTTCCAACATTAAGTCAAAAAAGAAAAGGAGGTTTCTATTTTCTTCCATTTAATATTTCCTTTATATTTCATCATAGCTTTTGAGACGTCGTATTCTGTATAGTATAAATATGTGATAGTATGAAGTCTGATAATATTAGGTCCGATAGTATTATGTTTGATAAAATTTAATATTATAAAACGTTTGGTTATACACTTTATAATTTATCATTTCATTTAAATTAATATAAACATATCTTTCATGAAATATTGAATAATAATAGACATTATAGAAATGAGCATAGTGTTAGTTAGTGGGTGGTAAAGATGGCAGTGGCGGCCGAGGTGGCAGCGACTGACGGTGATGGAGGGTGATAGTTATGCTGGCGGTTGTAGACGTGACAATGGTGATCCTGAGTGGCGGCGACAGTGGAGGGAGGTGGTTGTGGTGGTGGTGGGTCATGGTGGTATATAGTGGTGGTGGCGATGATAATGGCGATTGAGGTGGTGGAGGTGGCGGTGATGGTGATGATGGTGGTGGCAACGGTAGTGGTGGGTAGCAGCATGATGATGGCGATAACGATGACGACAATGACGGTGGTAGTAGTGGTGGGTGGTGGCAGTTGCGATAATGATGGGGATGGCGGCAACGACGGTGGTGACAATGGTGAAGGGTGGTGGTGGAGGCGGCAACGATGGAGGTGGAGGGTCGTGGTGGTAGTGATGCATTATTGTTGAAATTACATTATTTTTACTTTGGCTTAAATACTCTAGAGGTCCTTGAAATTGTCTCCCGTACGAAAATAAGTCACTGAAAAAAAAAATTCTGATTCCCAATCCCTGAAATTTTTTTTTAATCAGAATAGGTCCCTACTCGTGTTTCCAGCATATGTAACTTAATTTTTGCTGAGTCAATTATTCCACTTGGCTTTTATATATTTTTTAAATACACATGGATTAAAAAAATAAAATTAAACATTTAAGTTTAGTTAGATTTAGGGATTTAGGGTTAATTACATTAAAATTTTATTTTTTTAAATGTTTAATGTTATTTTTTTAATCCAAGTGTATTTTTTAAAAATATATAAAAGTCACGTGGAATAATTGATTCAGCAAAAATTAAGCCACATAGGCTGGAAACACGAGTAGGGACTTGTTCTGATTAAAAAAATAATTTCAGGGATTCGGAATCGGAAAAAAAATTTTCAGGGACTTATTTTCATATGGAGACAATTTCAAGGACTTCCAGAGTATTTAAGCCTTTTACTTTATTTATTTGTGCACTAAATATAAAATTTATGAGGAAAATACCTTTTATTCCTACTCACAAGAAGGGTGAAGGGTGGGGGTTAGTGGCGTTGAAGATAGACTTGGAGAAGGCGTACGATCGTGTTTGTTGGGACTTTTTACGTAGTACACTCCATGATTTTGGCTTCCCTCACTATGTGGTTGACTTAATCATGTAGGGTGTTCAGTTGGCAAACATCTTTATTTTATGGAATGGTTCGAAGCTTCCCTCTCTCTGTCCTCAAAGAGGCCTTCGCCAACAGGACGATCTCTCACCTTATTTGTTTTTCCTTTGTATGGATAGATTAGTAATACAGATCCAAAAGCTGGTGACGGATGCCCTTTGGCGCCCGGTCCGAGTGACAAGGGAAGATATTGGTTTATGCCATCTCTTTCTTGCAGATGAAATACTATTATTCTCTCAGGCTAGCAAGGAACAGATGCAGTTGGTGGCTAAAACTTAGAAGGACTTCTATCATGTCTCCGGTATTGAGGTGAATTTTGAGAAGTCCATAATGTTTTGTTCCTATAGCATAACACAACATACTCAGCAGGAATTCTCGAACATTTTGGGGATTGAGCGTGCCAGCAACTTCGGCAAAAACCTGGGGATACCTTTGTTGAAAGGGAGAGTCACAAGGGACAACTTTGCTCCTATTATTTATAAGATTAATTCTCGCCTGACCTCATGGAAGAGAAAACTTCTGAATAGGGTGGTTTGTTTATGTCTTGTGAAATCAGTCCTGACATCACTCCCGGTGTACTCCATGCAGGCGCTTTGGCTCCCTGAGTTTATTTGTGAAACTGTGGATGAGAAATTAAGAAATTGTATTTGGGCGAAAGCGGGGCAGAATAGAAGTTGGAACTTAGTTGCTTAGCGAGATATAGCGTGTTCCAAATATTTAGGAGGCTTGGGTTTGCGAAGCACCTGTTATAATAATATCGCAATGCTTGGTAAACTCGTTGATAGCATGCTCCATGAGAGGGGGAAGCTGTGGGTGAGGGTTCTCTCAGAGAAATATTTGGACAACGATATCATTCTTGCAGGTACATGTAAAAGTGGTGACTCTTACATATGTAAAGGGATCGTCCAAGCTAAGAATAGTCTTGCGGCCGACTTTGGTGCTCAATTGGGTGATGACTCATCTTCCTTTTGGTATGACAACTAGTTAGATTCCGGCAAGCTTTACAACCAAGTGCCTTTGGTACATATCTCTGATACAGTGTTTATTCACTACGCCAGAAATTGCATTTTACAGCGCTTATTTTTTCAATTTTACAACGCTTATGAAGCGCTGTAGAACGTACCGTTGTAGTACTGTCAAGCGCTTTTTTTAGAAAGCGCTGTAGAACATGAAATATCCTACAACGCTTATTCTTATAAATGAGGTAGTATGTGTTCATTTTATAGCGCTTTCTTTGAAGAAGCGCTTTAGCATGTGTGCATTCTACGACACTTCTCTTAAAAAAGTGCTGTCACATGTATGCATTCTACAAGGCTTTCTTAAAAAAAGCGTTTTAGAATGGAACATTCTACAACACATTCTTCAAAAAGAAGCGTTGTAGCATGTATGTGTTCTATAACCCTTTCAAAAAAAGCGCTTTAAGTGACATCTTTTAAACAAATTTGCAGGTAAACCTTTTCATGAATCAACCGCTAATTACAAAAATGGCTATTCAGATCCAAATTCAAGTATACAACATTTAGGGATTAATACTACTACGCAGAAGTATATCATTTAGAGATAAATAATACTATCAAGCACACAGTAACTTGAAGGAATAGGACTAAGGTCCTTTTTTTGTTGATAAACCAAAGTGTATTTAATCAAAAGCACAAGGGTGCTTAATACATAGATGATCAAAATACAAGAGATTAGAAAACTACAAAATGCTTAGCATGTACCTACAAGTAGCTACATGTAACTACAATGTGGTTCTGTGTTCTTAATCTCAATACCCCCATCCTTAAATAAATGATAGGATGACCTATCAGCCACTTTCTCCCAAAAAACAAGAAGAAAAAATCCAAGGCTAACTTCATCCATGATACAGCAGAACCTCCAAATAATGCCAAATAGAACCCATATACATTCTGCTGCATAGAGGAACATTAGAGGAAAAATATAACAAAACACTTACAGGTTGTGTAAAAAATAGGATATATGCTATAACAAAACACACACACACACACACACACACACATATATATATAAACACATATTAAAGAGCAAGTCCATGAAAGAGGGCCACTGTCCTAAGACAAGCTAAACAAACATTAGTAAGACAGAATTGCATGTCAATGGCAGAATCCTCAACAAGGAAAAAGAATTGGAAGCATACTTCTATAATAAATGACGTACAATACACCAGACAGAAGGTAGCACAACTTCCTAACGAGGATAATTGATTATCATCTTTGTGTATTTTGCGAAAATAGGTATTTTGTCTAATCCATTTTAAGAAGACTACTAACCTCTCTGAGGAACTCTTTCAACTGATCATCATGGAAATTCTGAACCGTTAAAACCTTTACAGCAACATCCTGCATTTTTAAAACAATGATAAATGCACCAAAATGGTTAAGAAAAATATAGTAATAAGCTGTATCCAAAATATGCATTCAAGCCTTCAAGGAGCTAATACAAAATGTGTCAATGATTAAATATAATCAAGTCATCTTGGCAGCTAAATGACATCAATACACTAGGCTTAAGAAAAGTAGATACTGAAAGCATTATAATGCAATAGTAATCAACTTTGCACAGAATGCAACAAATATCATCATAATAGAATACTTACTGATCCATGCCATTCAGCGCGATACAGTGTCCCAAATGATCCTGCATAGAGAAAAGAGCATCCACATTTAGAGTCACCATATCTCTTAGGTTCCTTCAAAAAGAAGAACTAGGGGAAGCAGAAAACTTACCAGCACCAATACGCTCTTTAATTCGTAAATCATCCCATGATATCTCTAGCCAGCCCATTGCAAGTGATGGTTCAATATTCAAGTGAATGACCAAGATATTCCCAACACCGTGATTTTGAAGTCTATTGTTAACTTTTTTCTGTTCTGACTCCCTGGATGAGCTCAACACAAAATCATTTTAGTTATTTTTTTACCGCAAAGTTTCCCTTTACAATGAGCTTATTATTGGAAGTTTCTTGTTCTATAACTAAATCTTTACCAAGCCTGGGATATTCATGTAGTGATGCTTCATAAGTTGGAATAAAAGCTTCAGAAACACCTTCATAAATAAGAGGAAAGATTAATAAGCCTAAAGTCACATTTGTGGTTGTTCCCTTTCAAACCAAAAAGGATTAGAGGTGATTTTGTACATCTAAAAGTTTGATCAACTGAAGCATAAATGGAACCATTGTTAACTGAGTGAATCACTTTCCTTAGATTGCTGATTTACCCGTACGCCACCTGTGAGAGATTGAGAAACAACTAAGAACAACTTTAAAGTAGGAATGATCTCTGCAAATTAAGATTTACAAAAACAGAACTATTTGAGCATACGATTCCCTGTCCTCAATAGGTGTCAATCTTGAATTTGCAACCAACTACATTCCAGAAGCTCAGAGAGAAAAAGGCCAAAGAACCTTTAAATGCATGTATCATAAAACTTAGGATTCAACCGAGTGGGAAAAAGCAAAAGAAAGTTTAAATGTTTTGACTTTTGAAATAGGTGAAAATCTGAAACTTTTCAGGCAATGAAAATTGAAGCATGTGCTTGATGATGTAAAATAGCTTAATGCTACGTTTGTGCACATCTGCACTGTTTCTCAAATCAATTGGCAATTTTTTGTGAAATACCACTCATACTAATGAACCGACCTGGTAAAACTATTTATGCCATCCGACAAGTGAGAGGTTGAAGTGATATGCAACTTAATGACCAAGAATGTATCAAGGTTTATATACTTATAAAGATTCTGAACTTAAATAGAAATAGCTCTAAACAATGGAAGACCAAATTTCAAGGTATATAAAGCACAACATACCTAAATACAGAGAAGGCGCACCTCTCTGTATAAAGCACAACAAAAAACGAAGATGCAGAGAAGTGAAAAGGAAATGGAGTCAAATAGCGTACCAGAGGAGATTGTGAGAGTTGCGTTTCTGATGGAGAGGTGATTGTACATTCTCTTCTTCCTCTGAGAAAAACCTCAAGAAGCGGAAGAGGGCCAAGAAGCCATCAACACCACCGTCTGCAGCCACCCGCCGCGACCACAAGTTCCGCGGCGTCAGGCAACATAGGTGGCCAGCTGAGATCCGCGACCCGAACCAAAGGCGGCGAGTCTGGCTGGGGACGTTTGACACGGCGGAGGAGGCCGCAACCGAGCACGACAAGGCGGCGGTGAAGATAAAGGGCCCTAACGCTATCACCAACTTTCCGAATACAGCAAAGGTGGAGGCAACGACGCCTCCTCCGGGATCTGACGGACGCATGGGATTTCAGGGTTTCTAAAGCTTTTGGGAGAAAAGTGGAAGAGTGGGGTGCGAAGTTTAGGGGTAGTGCAGACTAGTTTTTTTTAGAATAATGAAATTATAAAATATTGTAAAGCGTTTTTTTCATATCAACGCTGTATGTACATACAGGTGCGGACAACGCTTTAAGCTGAAAAACGCTTTAAAGAATGCAGTGTATTTTTTTAATTTATTTTAAAGCGTTTTCTTTTCCGAAGCGCTATAGATAAGTTGAATATTTAAAGCGTTTACCTGTAAAAGCGCTTTAAAGCAGTTCCGTGTAGTATTTTAAAGCGTTTCACCTCACAAACGCTTTTAAACAGGCGCTTTAGTATCCTAATTCTGGCGTAGTGATTGTTGTTGATGTAAGGGGTAATGGTGACTGGAATCTTTCAAAATTGGCTATTATTCTTCCCCAACAGATACAAGAGAAGATCACCTATGTTCCTGTTCCTTCTATTTCCGAGAATACTGACGAGATTAGATGGAAAGCTAGCCCTGATGGGGTGTACTCCACTAGCTCTTCGTAAGATTTCATTGCAGTGATGCAACAACCTTCACATGGGTGCTGGCAATCCATCTAGAGATGTCTTGTACCTGAGAAGATCAGATTCATTTTGTGGCTTATAGCCAAGGAGGCCCTCCCTACAATTTTGAAGAGGCATCATAGTCATTTGAGTGTGAATGCATCGTGTTCCCGTTGTTCTGCAGATGTCAAGGATTGTGACCATGTCTTCCACTATTGCTTGCCCTCTCGACAGCTTTGAGGGAATTTTGGTTCGAGTCTACCTCGTTTGAGCATATAGGTCCCTTTCCCGTCATGGTTTCAGAGTATTATTTATTGCCGGAATAATCTTCTCCCAATTGCAGTCATATGGTGGGCTTGGCGGTGGCATAATGATAAAATTTTCAACACGAACACATAGACCAATAGTTATGTTCTTCGACATATTCCAATTGATGTTTGTAGTTGAAAATAATGGTCGAATGCTCATGTGTCGGTTTCTCTGGGGTTACCGACGACGCTACTCACTCCCTCCCTGGCGACCGCAATGGGTGCTTCCACCATGGTTGTCAATGTCGACAACAGTTGTGTTTCAACGCAACAAACGATGTGGTACTTCCACATTTGCTTTGTCTCCACTGGTGCTTTTTCGTTCAACTCTATCTCCAGCATAGTCAGCGTCGTAAAATCCTTTTAGCCTGAAATCACTACCTTTCTCATACAAGAGACCAATATTAGCAGTACCTATTAAATATCTAAATATTCGTTTAACGACACTAAGGTGTGATTGTTGAGGATTTACTTGGAATCTTGCACATAAGCAAACACTGAACATGATGTCTGGTCTACTGGACGTTAGATACAGAAGTGATCCTATCATTTCTCTGTACGATGTTTGATCAACTGGTGAACCTTCATCATTCTTGTCCAGAACGGTGTTTGGATACATGGGTGTGCTCATTTCATTTGATTTGTGCATATTGTATTTCTTGAGCATGTCCTTGATGTACTAGATCTGACGAATGTAGATCTTGTCTTTCTCTTGCTTGATTTGTAGACCCAGAAAGAATTTTCAATTCTCCCATCATACTCATCTCGAATTCACTTTGCATGAGAGTAGAAAATTCTTTGCACAGTTTGTCACTTGTTGCTCCAAATATGATGTCATCAACGTACAATTGTACAAGGATGTAATCATCTTTCAGTTGTTTCCTAAAAAGTGTGTTGTCGATCTTTCCTCTTGAGAAACTGCTCTTCATAAGAAAGCTGCTTAAACGATCATACCGTGCTCTTGGGGCTTGTTTTAAACCGTATAGAGATTTTCTGAGTTGAAACACATGATCTGAAGCAGACGGTTCTTCAAATCCTGGGAGTTGCTTCACATACACTTCTTCTTCAATTACTCCATTCAGAAATGCACTTTTGACATCCATTTGATATAGTTTGATGGAGTGTTGACATGCAAAAGCTAGAAGGATACGAATGGCTTCAATTCTTGCTACAGGAACAAACGTTTCTGTGTGGTCAATTCCTTCTTCTTGATTGTACCCTTGAGCTACCAGCCTTGCCTTGTTTCTAGTAACTTTTCCATTTTCATCCATCTTGTTTCTGAAAACCCATTTGGTACCAATAATTGAATTTCCTTTGGATTTTGGTACAAGCGTCTAGACTTCACTTCTTTCAAACTGATTTTGTTCTTCTTGCATGGCTAGAATCCATCCTTCATCTTGTTGAGCTTCGTGCACCGTCTTTGGTTCAATTTCTGAAATGAATTTGCTGTTGGATTCTTCTCTGAACGCTCATCTGGTTCTGACTTTTTCTGATACACTTCCACTGATCTGCTCCGGTGGATGATCTGACTTGTATTTCCACTCCTTAGGAAGGGAAATTCCACTTGAGGTCATTACTTGATCAGACTGTTCAGGAGTAGACGTTTGAGGTAGAGTGGACGGTTCTCCATGTGTAGTTTCTGATGGTTGAACCTCCTTTGAAATCTCTTCTTCTTCTCGATCAGATAAGACAAGATTTAGAAAGTCTCTTTCTAAACGATTAGTAGATTCAATTGAATGATCATCAAACTTGACGTTGATTGATTCCTCAACTACTTTTGTCCTAGAGTTGAAAATTCTATATGCTTTGGAATGAGAGGAGTGCCCAAGGAGAATTCCTAGATCAGATTTTTTGTCAAACTTACCAACGTTGTCCTTTGTGTTGAGAATGAAACATTTACAACCAAAGGGATGGAAGTATGATACGGTTGGACGTCTTCCTCGCCATAGTTCATATAAAGGCTTCTTTAGCATGGGTCGCATGGATATTCTGTTCTGAATGTAGCATGCAGTTTCAATGGCTTCAGCCCAAAAGTACTTTGGAAAAGATGTTTCACTGAGCATTGTCCTTACCATTTCCTGAAGTGACCTATTCTTCCGTTCAACAACACCGTTTTGCTGAGGGCTTCTTGGAGCTGATAACTGATGAGTGATACCTTCTTGTTCACAGAATTTTTCGAATTCTTCGTTGACAAATTCTACTCCTCTGTCACTGCAGATGGCTGTGATGTAGTAGCGTTTCTCATTCTGAACTCTCTTGCTGAACACTTTGAATGCTTGAAAGGTTTCATCATTGTTTCTTAGGAAGTGAAGCCAACAAAATCTCATGTAGTCATCGGTTATGATAAAACAATATCTTCTTCTAGAGATACTAGCTACTCTAGTAGGTCCAAACAAATCCATATGTAAAAGGTCCAGAGGTTTGCTAGTGCTGACAAAGTTTTTAGCACGACAGGAGGTACGATGTTGTTTGCTTTGAACACAAGCAGAACATGTAACGTCAGACTTGATAGATAGTTTTGGCAGACCACGCACTAAGTCATTACTTATGATTTTAGTAATGGTCCTTAAGGAAGCATGCCCTAGCTTCCTGTGCCAAAGCCAAGTACTGTCCTCTGGCCCTTGCGAACAGCTTGATGCACTATCTCCCTTCAACCCTTTGAGCGAAATGCGACCGAAGCCCCGGTGAACGGCGGCCGTAACTATAACGGTCCTAAGGTAGCGAAATTCCTTGTCGGGTAAGTTCCGACCCACTGGCGATACTAGACAAGTTACATTTTGATTTGCCAGATTTTCCAAGTTCGTCTTATAGTGATTCCCTTGTCTCTGAGCTTCAAAGATGATTTTTTCATCAGTATCAGTGACACTACACTTCACTTTATTAAAGGAAACAGTGAACCCACTATCACATAATTGACTTATGCTAAGTAGATTGTGTTTTAGCCGTTTAACTAGCAAGACATTATTAATCACAGGAAGCGGTTCCTTACCAACTTTACCTTCTCCAACAATAAGTCCTTTTTGGTTCCCTCCAAAGGTAACTGATCCACCATCTTTTCTAGTTTGGATCTTTGGGAACATAGACTTCTCTCTCGTCATGTGTCGCGACTCGCGAGCATCCACTGTCCAAGTACCATTGTTGGCGTTTCCTTCGTTCTATTAAGTAGGTCTGCAATACAGATGATTGACTTTTTAGGTACCCATGTTTTCTTCGGTCTTGAAAGGTTAGTTGCATACTTAGGAGGAACCTTCTTCTCATAAGAAGTTTTCTTTCCTTCCCGCTCAATTATACAAGTCACAAAAAACTTAGTTTGACTAGAATCAGACGATGCAAATGATATGTCAGACATGGTTTCACTAGACGATGTTGATTCACTATCCAAACCTAACCCAATCTTATCATACATATCGCGACTGTTACCACATAGTTTAACAAGATTATCATGACCAATGGTAAAGGTTGATAAATCATCAATTAAAACTTTAACTCTTTTCTTTAAAGCATAACACGCGATCAACATCTTCAATGGAGCGCTTGTGGGGGGCTCATTTCTGTTAGTAGCATTGGCGATATTTCTGAGAACTTGGAGCTCTAGGCAGAGTGTTGTTGAGGGCAATTCGTCGTCCTGGCCGAGGCTATCAGATAAGGTGAGGAAGGATCATCGGGGTGTGGATCCTATAGTTGATGAAGAGATGTTGGCTACATGTCTTACTAGGGTCTCTCCTTGCTCCGGTTGCCCTCCTAAGATCCTTTTCCCAGAGACCCTCGTGAGGTATTGGCAGCGCAACGTATGGTTTTGGGAGAGAGGGGTGTCATCCCATAGTGGTTCTTCTCCCCGAGCTGGGATTGGGAGCCTTAGTCTCATCGTTAGAGGTCGTTCAGGGGCTTCTTTCCATCCGTTTACTTCGGTATGTGGCTTTGTAGGCGAAGGTTTAGAGGTTGCTGAGGCGTCTGCGATGACGGAGCAAGGGAGGAGAGGCCGACCAAGGAAATTTTGTTCTTCGGGTAAGCAAAAGGTTCTTGGAGCTCTGATTGATGAGGTCGTCGAGATTCAGATGGTTGAGGTGTCACTAGAAAGGGGCTCTTCTCTAATTCTCTTTGAAGCTCGAGGTTCTATGCGAAGGTTTAGAGGTTGCCGAGGCGCCTGCAATGACGAAGCAAGGGAGGAGAGGAAGACCATGGAAAGTTTGTTCTTCAGGTAAGCAAAAGGTTCTTGGAGCTGTGATTGATGAGGTCGTCGAGATTCCGATGGTTGAGGTGTCACTAGAAAGGGGTTCTACTTCGATTCTCTTTGAAGCTCGAGGTTCTATTTGTTCTTTGACGAGAGCTAGCACAAATTTCTTAATTGTCAAACAAGTAGAAGTTGTCCCCAATTGTTCTAAAGAAGAAGCCAACTAAAGCTTGGCAGACCATCTTGTTGCTACCCATCTGAGTCTCAATGGTGATCTCTAGCAGAGCTCTTGGTGTAGGTTGGTCTTTCCTGGGTTTTTGTTTGGTTTTTCTAAGGGTTGAGTTGTTGCTCTAGTCTTTTTCCTATTTGTTTTTTCTAGTTTTTCCTTTCTTGCTGTCTTGGGTTGTTCTTTGTTGGGTTTCTCTCCTGTGGGGGCTCTTGTGCTGGGGTTTTTCTTGTTGTTCTTTGGGTTAGTAATCTTAGGCTTTGGGTTTGGTTACTCTTTGACTTTGCCAATTTTTTTATTACTTCGAGAAGGATTGTGTATCTTATCAATTTCCTCACCTTATATTGAATATATTTCTACTTTTTTTTAAAAAAAAAATTAATGGCTACGTGATTTTGGTCCTCTAAATTTTAAAAATATCAATACTTTCTCGATTCACGTGCTGATTTTCTTGATCACCAATAATTGGATGAGAAAAGAAACTCCAACCAAAACCACTATGATTATCTAGTGAGCTTATAGGGTTGCTTCCAATATATACATGACACATTCTTCTCAATATTTTACCTTAATAATGTAAAATATATCATAATTAAAGTATATTTATTTACTTAAAATAGACCAAGACTCACACGTCGTGCAAGCTTGAAGGAGAGAGTAAAAATTACTTAACTAAAAGGCTTAAAGGGTCAAATGACCCCTGAAATTACAAAGGGAATCAGTTCTAGGCCTTAAAAAATATTTACATCAAATTAGGTCCCTATAATTTTTTTTAATTCAATTAAGGCCAAATGTTGTCAGCCTTCAATCTTGTCCTACTCAGCAATTCCACATGACATTTTTTTTTTTAAATTGAAAAAATCTAAAACTCTATTTTTTAATTCCAACTCATATATTAAAGCATAAAAAAATAAAAAAAACTTAATAAAATCTGTAATTTAAATAAAAAAATAATCTAATAATCACTAATAATTCCTAACCTAAATAAAAACCTAATCTAATAATTACTAATCCCTAATCTTAATAAAAACATTCCTGAAGAACAAAGAACACAGAGACGCTTCGCAGGAATCTTTCGATCACTGTGGCAATTTCCCAGATCGAAAAATTGCAAACTTGGAGGCC
Source organism: Lotus japonicus (assembly GCF_012489685.1). NCBI lineage: Eukaryota > Viridiplantae > Streptophyta > Magnoliopsida > Fabales > Fabaceae > Lotus > Lotus japonicus. The sequence goes on from NC_080042.1 coordinate 64,476,207, forward strand.
ATAGAGTATGAATAATCAATTCCATTCTCCTTCAAGAGATCCTCAAGGAGACGTTTAGCTTCTTCAAGATAAGAACTTTCACACTCGATCTTATACAACGTCCCAAAATCAAACATTGTTTCATCCACTTCCAACTTCTAATCCTTCCATTCATACACGTTCCTCACATTCGGAAAACCACCCAAACCCACGAACCCATTGACGAACGCACTGTCGCGGGTGCGTATCAAAGTTTTTTTGCTTTAAATGTAGTACAAGGTGTTGAACACCAGGATCGTTCTCACAAGGACTTGATGAATTATTAATTGATATTAGAGTAAAACAAAAGCAAATAAAAATGGGTTTTTTGATTGATTTGATAGAAGATAACAAAGCAATAATTAAATAGATCAGACAGAAGAGAGAAAGCGTTAGTCATCGGATTATAACATTCAAGTGCAACAAACCTTCATTGGTTACAAAAGATTAATTCTTCCTTATGAATTCCCTAATTCGTGAGAACTAATTAACTAAGCGGAAATTAATTCACAGTTTCCTAAACTAAGCGATTAAGAAACAATTACAAACTAACATGAACTAAGCGCACATGCATCAACTCTTATTTCTAAAACTAAGGAATTAAGCAAACCCTAGATCAGAAATAGAGATGAAGAAAAAAGAAGGAATTTGCATTAAGAACATAACCTCAAGTTTGCAAAACACAAGAATATTAAAAATCCTAAGACTAACTAGGGAGTCTAGCAACTCATAATGGAAAAGAGGGAGATAAAGGAGGAGGAGGAGGTTATGGTGAGATGAGGTGGTGTGGTGAGGTGGTTAGGTGGTCTAACAAAAGCCTAACCCTCACTTATTTATACTAATAAATAAACTTGTTCATCAAGTAACGATCCCTTGTTATCTAAATCTTTTCTAAATCTTCATAAAAAGAGCCCACATAAAGGAGTAAGCTATTGAACACTCAGGCATTCGCGGGTCCCACAAGAAGTCTGAATCTTCAATCAAGGTAAACATACGAGTTGTAGATCTTTTAGTCAGCTTCGCGGGCCTTCAATTGGATCCTGATTCGAAGTTCTGTAGCGCAAGATATGATCATTTTAGTGCAGACTGTTCCAGACTCGCAGGATTAGCGACAACAACTTTTCAAGGCAATTATGACCATGTTAGAAGCTGATTCTCGAATCGTTCGAAACATGAAAGTTGTAGGGCTTCGCGTTAGCTTTCCAACGACATATTATGCGCCCTATTTGAATTTTTGTAGATCCAGAATCAACTTGTTCTAGAAAAACAGTCATAGAAACTAAAAGTGTAGAATTAAGCACTTTTCTATAAATAATCCAATTAAGCACTAATGGGCAGAACATGGCTAAGTGGTAACAATTAAGCACAAAAATGTATATAATGAAGCTTAGAATGACACACATAAAGTGCATGAATTATATGTTTATCACCCATTTTCACCTACAACCCCAAACTCCTCCTTCACCCTCCCCAAAATCCTATAATCGGAGCCTGAGAACGGCGCGCTTTTAGGAGAACTCGGAGGCGGCGCCGTCGAAGAAGAGTTTGTGAGGGTGGTGACTTGGCGGTGAGTTTCGGCGTTTGGGAGGCGGAGCTTGACCTCGACCTCCATTTCAGAAGGGGGAGAGAAAGGGAGCGGAGGGAGAAGGGTTTATGGAGAGGAGAGGCCAATGCGATGCGCTTTGGAAGAGGGATCCTCGGTGCGATCGAACTGATGAAATTTTTCGTGCTCTGTTTTTCCTCTGTTATCCTCAGTTTCTCTCGTCGTTCTTCTCTGCTCCTTCGTCCATGGGGCTAGTGGATGAAGCTCGTCGGAACAGAGGAGACTGCGGTGGTAGTGTGACCGGTGGTGGCTCTGTTTCGTGCTTGCCGAAGACAGCAAAACTGCACCCTTAAGCTCTGCAGTGTTTCGGCTATGGAAGCAGCTATGGTTAGGGTTGGGAACCGTGTGATGGTGCTTGTGTTTGGGAGATTCCAGTTCCAGAGAGAGAGAAATTAGGTTTTTTTTTGAAACGGAGAAATTAGGTTTTTTAAGTTTTTTTCCTGCATAAATAAATGAGTTGGAATTAAAAAATAAATTTTTCTAATTTTTCTAATTAAAAATGTCACGTGAAATTGCTGACCATGACAAAATTGAAGGCTGACAACATTTGACCTTAATTGAATTAAAAAAAAAAATTATAGGGACCCAATTTAATGTAAAAAAAATTTAGGTCCTGGAACTGATTCCCTTTGGAATTTCAGGGGTCATTTGACCCTTTAAGCCTAAATAAAAAACCTAGATAAAATAGTTTGGAACCATCTATTCTTTATATTATTGCCTTTTAATCTCAACTAAGACTATAAAGCCAACATAATATATTTTATGATCTAATTCTTCAGTTACCCTCTCTATAATTGTACATGGATCAATATAGGTCATCTGCAATTTCGAAGTACTATAAGATTAAAAAAAATAGCACGAATTCTATAACTAATCGGAAACCCCAAATAACACATTTTCTTGTTTGTAAAAATTATATAAATCAACTCAGATAGGCAATAAAATCCTTGTGCTCATGATAAGATAGAGAAGCCTACATGTCTCTTGTTCTAATTAATCATATTTGTACTCTCCAACAGGGTGTAAGTATGCTTAAATGATCAATAGTTAAGAATGAGCTCGAGATACATTCCTTCTTTCAAATAAATGGTTGTAGATGACATCAAGATAAATAAATTAAAACTTCATACAACAAACTTTAAAAGGCCCGCACATGCACAGAAGAGTAATAGGGGTGTTAGCTCACAAAAAAATTTACACAAAATTGCCTGTTTACGATTCTTTTGTCATTGAATTAAAAATATGATGATTAGAATAGGTAAATGATACTACCTCTCTATACATGATTTGATAGCGTCGATAATTTTATCAAATATATGTCTTCTCTGATTCAAAGGATCTCCAATGAATTAAGAAGTGATTTATAAACAATACAAGAAACTGCTGGTATGATTTTCTCAAATAACGTATCTTCTATGCTATGACGCATAAATTTCCTGTTTGGAAGAGAAGAGATAGACACTGCAATATCTTTTGCTTTTGGTAGTAGAAGTTTAAAAAACACGTAAAAAGTATTGTCAAAAAATGTTTTAAGAATCAGTTCATGATTGTTGTCATAAAGAACTCATTTTAGACATGTATTTTACAACACTAAATAAGTGTTATGTATTTAATAATATGATACAATTATTAAGTGATAATTGTTGCATTTTTCACACAATAGATTATATTTTCTCATAGTGTTATCATGAGTACGAGACGCGGGAACATCAGACCATAGAAAACTTTAGCATAAAGTATAGGAAACATTTTTTTATATCTATGGCTATACCATTTAATTTTAGTGTGCAATTTCTGCCTCACATAGTTGTGCCATGAGATGAGAACATACCTACTGCCTAACTATGAGATATCTTTGTTTTCTAAGAAAAGAGACATGTGATCTAGATTCTTGCCCAAATTAACTTTATATATTTTCCTAAATTAACTTACCATGTTTAATCTTAGTAGGTTTAGCCCCTTATTTTTCTCTCTTATCTTCTTATATTTATCTCTGGGTTGAAGTATCCCTTATACTTTTTTAATATAATTTGTCTTATCTAAAAAAACTACCCACCCTTAAAATTCTTGCAGAACAAATGTGAGTAAGTTGGAAGGATCTTTCTATTGCCACACTTCCTCTTTATGATTTCTATTATCATAGTTCTTCATCATCATAAAGATAATTGTCACATATTAAAATAACATCATGGAAAGCTTAGGGTAGTCCACCTTGATTTGAGAAGTCATATTATCTACAGTAACTCTTCTAGACACCAAACGACAAGAAACTTCATTCTCTGATTCTAGATTTGCTATCTAACCCTTCAGGCTAGAGATGGCATAAAAGTTGAAGTACTCTAAAAGAGTTTCACACTTAGTAAAAGAAGTAAAAGAACTAGAAGTAGATATAATTCTACTTACAAAGCATATTTGCATTCAACATTGCATTATCGCAAAGTCATTACAAAAGTCAAAATATATATATTGGTCAATAATAAATTACAACAGTATAAAAAACAAGTATACAATTAAAATAGTCAGCAAAGTACTCATTCATATTCAGACAACGATTAAACCTAGAAATATGAAGTTAAATATATAAGATTTTTTAAGACTTGTTCTTCTCCCTTGACTCCAACCCTTAGGGTTGTCCATAAAAAGCCTAACTGAGCAAACTCGCTTAAATCATGGTTTTTTGTGAACCAGGCGGTTCGGTTCAGTTCGCAAGATGTTTGGGTGTAAACACTAAATTCAACCCCAGGCCAAAATATCAACCCCTAAACCCTAAAATCAGACCTAAACTTTAAAATCAATCCCAAACCCCACATAAAACCTTAAACACTAAAATCGGCCCCGGACCATAAAACAGAGCAGAGCGACCAAGACAAGAGCCGCGCCTCACATACAACTAGGCGGCGTACCACGACAACAGTTTAGGGCAGTGGCGGCAGACAGATGGGGCAGGGTGGAAGAGTAAACCCTAGCAGAGGCTATGTAGTTTATAAGAAAAGTCATTTATAATGTTTGAGTGCAATTGTTCATCCGAAAAAATGGTGGGAGGATGATGGGTCGGAGGATGAAGAGGAAGAAGAAGGAAAAGTGAACTAAATTTTGTGAAATAAAATTTTAAAGGACTATTGTTGAAAGATTTTTTACCACTCTACGTTGAATCTCTCAAGACTCAATTGTAGTATAGTAAAGGGTTTTGTCGTATCCACAGGGAGGTGTAATACTTATGCCGTTCAATAGCTAACAGACTTAAATGATGGTTTACAAATATATTGGGTGTTTGTTTAAAAACATAAAAACATAAATAAAGAAGATAAAAGAGTTGGATTCACCAAGGTAGATAGTTTTGCTGAGATTAGAGTTTCGTTGTCTGACCTCTATGTATTCTATTGATTCACATACAAATATAGTTCTATGAAATTGATTCCTCCCACCATTTCTTATCTTACTACCCAGTCCCCCGGCGTAGAAAATTATCAACTCAGCTATATTAACCCTCAATCCCTTGATCGATTAACAATAGTGAGTAGCATTAAGCATGGATGTTTGAATAGACTAATGATCTAACCCTATCCCTAGACCTTAGAATCATTAGATGCTTTTACCTAATTCAGATTTAAATAGTTAGTTCCCACCATCCTATTAAATCTAACTTCATGTTCTAGGTGATAAATCCAAAATAAGCATGAAGCACAAGGTAAAAATCATTGAATCATGGAAAAGAAACATATGATTAACTCTAGTTCAGACTCAAGAACGTGTGAGTTCCCTACACAAGTTTGAATCAATCAAAATACCCAAGGGGATCAAACCTAAGATGTAGCATGAAGCAAAAGAGAAAACCATTGATTCTTTAACATAGAAACATCAAATTTGCATGAAAGGAAATCAAATAGATTACATGAGCATCAAAACAACTAGTTCCAATCCCAACAAATGAGAAATTAGCTATCCATTTCCATGGATAGCTTTACAATCATAAAAGAGAAGAAGAATGATGAAAAACCGAATACGTGACGGTTCCCCGGCGATGAAATCGGCTCTAAAGCCTTCTCCCAAGTCTCCTATACCTCCCTTGATGCTCTCCTTCGAGTTCTATCTTTCCCAAAGTTGTGGGTTTCAGTTCTGGTCCAAAGAGTTCTCCTTTGTTATGATTTAAATTTTCCTTTTAAATTGCAAATCTGGCACGACCGCTCAGCCCCTTTTAGGGCCGCTCAGCGCCCTGTTACTTTAGGGATGGGTTTTCTTTAACCGCCTTGAAGACGCTCATCCCCTTTCTTGGCCGCTCAGCCCTTTTCTGACAGGATAAAAGGAGCTCAGCTGGTTTTTAAAGGGCTCAGCTGGTTTTTAAAGGGCTCAGCTGATTTTTCCCAAACCTTCCAAAACTCTTTATCTTTTCACCAAATCTTCATCTCTTCACTAGATTCATGTCCCTACAACAACAATTGAGATTGGATCTCCATTTAAACACATTCTAATCAAAAGAGAGTCAATTTGCAAGATAATTTCCATAAATCACATAGACAAGTGCCTTAATAACAATGGAAAACTACGTAAAATTGCCACTTATCAACTCCCCCCAACTTAGCACTTTGTTTGTCCTCAAACAAAAGGTAATGACTTAAATCAAACAAGCATGACTTAAACTTTTTCAAAGCTCAATTTGCAAGATCTCACAAAGATTGAATCAATGATCCAAAACAGAAACATGATGCCCACAAGAGAATGCATGACATTAATACAACTACTTATGCAACCTGAAACTCAATAGGCATGCAGTCAATTACTCTTGATCAGGGAACCACTCAATCGAGTCAGGATATAGCATGTAAATCAGGCAAGGTCTGTGTTTCGCTCATGTACATCACTGAATCACATAAGTCAAGATTGTTACTTGTCTCCTCAATCATCAAAACTACATGTGAAATCAAGGATCACTAAGGTCTTTACAGGGTTGTAATGAGGCTAGGCTTCAAAGAGTTTTGTTTTTCAGGATATGCAAAGAAACTCAACAAGGCAAGAGAGAAATCACACTTTACATTCATGATATTCACTCCCCTCAACTTGCTTTAAACCAACTCCCATCCACCATGTTCAATTCAACTCAACCCTTTGTTTTCTCATCAATCTCTTCTTTATTCTCTTTTTGTTCTTGTTGCATTTTTTTTTCTTTCTATTTTTGCCCTTTTTTTTTTCTTTTCAAGCATACTCACATTTGAAAATGTTTACAAATACATTGAATCTGAAATTGCACAAAAAATTCAGCTCAAGAGCCTTCTCCCCCCAACTTGCATACAACTCACACTAGTGAATGCTCTCTTAGCCTATCGAGCTTAGGAAAGTCGTTGTTTTTCTTTTAGGGATAGGGTTATAGTGAAGAACAATACACAAAACATTCAACATTCAGGCTCAAAGGGGTAACAAATGGACTTCTATTGAAATAGGAAGGCTATTTAGCTAAGTAGCTATATATACATAACAAAATATGCCTTGATCCTTTCCTATCAATTCCATGCAGCCAATGATATCAGAGACTCAAACAAAATCAACCATGCAAAGAAGTGATGCTCTCTCAACTCACAGTGTATAGGAACACTCCCTCACAGGCTAAAAAGTTTCAAATAACCCTGATTTTCAAGTAATTTTCATGTTATGCTTCAAGAATTCCAAGTGAATCATGCAATCATATCAAGTCATGGAATCAATGAGTGCAAGCACAATTTCAATCATGGAATCATTCATTTTTGTAGCATAAATCAAGCAATTCTTACAATAGTCATGCAAGTATTGAAACAGACAGGGAATCATGGAAACCGGAACACGAGTGCTATATATAAACTACACGATTAAAAGGAAACTAAAAACGGTGAAAAAAGGACTCCCTCATGATGTGAATGCTTTGAACCAAGCTCTCTACTTAAATCTGTGATCTCTTTCTCCCTCCATGGGAATTGGACTGTCCTCAGGCCAAATTGCATGATTCACCTGTTAATCTGCCTTACAGTCACTAAATAACAGGTTAGAGTACAAGAGATAAATGAGAATATCAAAGCATTGAAACAAATCAAACCCTAGTCCATATGAAAATAGATTTCAAGAGCTTTCCAGAGAGTGGTCATTGGTTTAAATCCAATAAGAAATGAAGAAGTTATGCTCATTTGAATAAAAGAGTGAATTGCTGATAAGGGGGTGGCGCTGAGCGGCCTCTGCATAGCGCTGAGCGGTCGACATCAGAGTTTGAGGCCGCTGAGCCCTATCAGATGGACGCTGGGCGCCCTGTGCAGTGTAAAAACTCAAGTAAACTCAAAACCCACAACTCGATCGGTCCAATTTTGAGTTCTACACTTCCCGATCATGCCAATTGATTTATTCACATTCATATATCATTTAAAACTTGTCCAAGCCCTAAAATTTAACAATCAAGCATAATTTAGCAAAGATTCACAATCCAAGTCTTCCAAAGACAAGTTTCCATGCTTTTTCACAACTTGATAGGCCATAATTTGATATATTCATTTCTAGTACATGCCGCTTAGTCCAAGCACACATAAATACCCTAAGAAACTTGTGCGTACCTAAAAATTAGCAATTGAAGCACATTTAGCACAAAAGTCATTCTAGGTTCCATTAATGGTCAAATTTCATGATTTCACAACTCAACACCTTATCTTTTTCATTGCTCAAATTCCTTGCATTCTATGCCTCATAATCACTCATCCATGTCATTTAAAACTTGTGGAGAGCCTTATAACACACAATTGAAGCACATTTTCTCATGACATACTCCATAGACCATACAAGAGCAAATTGACCTTCAATTTTGAAATTTCATCACATCATCAAAGGGTTCACTACAAAACTATTCTTAAACTTGAAAAACAACATTAATTCACACATGAGATGGTTCATAAGTAATGGGAAGCACGATTTCACAATTTATGCAGAAAATGGCTAGGAGAGACTAGTTTTTCATCCGAAACTCACAACCACAAACTCCGAATTTTGCAAAACACTCAAACCATACACACCAACCATCCATATGCATGCTAAATCTAAATTTGGACTTGTTACAACTCTCAATTGCAGATTTTGAAAAGAAATTTCACATGATCCAAATTTCAGTAAGTTTTCATGCATTTTCACAAGTCAATCCCTCAAATTCCAAATTCATCATTTTCATTGCTTCCAAAATCTTTAAACACACTCAATATATCTATCAAAACTTGTGAAGCACCTTAAAGCACAAATTTAATCAAAGCTTCACAAAATCACTACCCTAGTTCTAAAAGCACAATAAAAACAATAAAAAACTGGGTTGCCTCCCGGGAAGCGCTTGTTTAACGTCATTAGCTTGACGCAAACACAATCAAGGTGACCATAAACAAGGGTTATAATATAACCCCTTCCGCTTCTTAGGCTGTTTGACTTGGATTTCATCTAAATTCCTATCAAAAGCTTTCCAAGCCAGCAAAAGTTTTTTATTTCTCTTCATTTTCTCAACCCAAACCAATTCACCTACACTCAACTCACATGCCAAGCTATTTACATGCATATGAATGAATGCGAATTTACAATTCTTTCAAGAATTGGATTCAGTCAGCTCATCAAACCTATCACCAAATACAACGTCTATATGCTCAACATTAAGAATTTCATCATTGTGTTGGTGATGTGATATACTATCAAATTCTTCAAAGCTTACCTCATCCTCTTCACGTTTTACCGTTGGAGGGCTTGAAGAAATCGGTAAGTGGTGAAGGGTTGGATCATTTTCTTCTTTTTTTGATTTTTTCTCTTCTTCCTCACTTTCTTCCACTTCCCCTTGTGCTTCAACCACATCTCTTCCATGTTCAGCTACCATGGTAGCTAGCTTTCCAATTTGATCCTCCAAGTTTTTGATCGAAGCCTCGGTATTCCTTTGATTAATCATTGACAATTGCATGAATTGCACCAAGGTATTCTCAAGCTTGGAAATCCTTGGCGCCGTCTGTGGGAATGACTGAGATGGTTGATCCATTTAAAGAAGTTGGTGATTTAGAAGCTTCTTGTTGATTCTCCTCTTGAGCTAGATAACTAACACAAGAGATTAGTAACAACAAGGAAAGTAAACAGAAGACAAAAACTGTACACTATATTCACAATCATTCAAGAATGAAAACTACTACAATGCAATTAGTATTGGCACAGTTCCCCGGCAACGGCGCCATTTTGTTGAAAGATTTTTTACCACTCTACGTTGAATCTCTCAAGACTCAATTGTAGTATAGTTAATGGTTTTGTCGTATCCACAGGGAGGTGTAATACTTATGCCGTTCAATAGCTAACAGACTTAAATGATGGTTTACAAATATATTGGGTGTTTGTTTAAAAACATAAAAACATAAATAAAGAAGATAAAAGAGTTGGATTCACCAAGGTAGATAGTTTTGCTGAGATTAGAGTTTCGTTGTCTGACCTCTATGTATTCTATTGATTCACATACAAATATAGTTCTATGAAATTGATTCCTCCCACCATTTCTTATCTTACTACCCAGTCCCCCGGCGTAGAAAATTATCAACTCAGCTATATTAACCCTCAATCCCTTGATTGATTAACAATAGTGAGTAGCATTAAGCATGGATGTTTGAATAGACTAATGATCTAACCCTATCCCTAGACCTTAGAATCATTAGATGCTTTTACCTAATTCAGATTTAAATAGTTAGTTCCCACCATCCTATTAAATCTAAATTCATGTTCTAGGTGATCAATCCAAAACAAGCATGAAGCACAAGGTAAAAATCATTGAATCATGGAAAAGAAACATATGATTAACTCTAGTTCAGACTCTAGAACGTGTGAGTTCCCTACACAAGTTTGAATCAATCAAAATACCCAAGGGGATCAAACCTAAGATGTAGCATGAAGCAAAAGAGAAAACCATTGATTCTTTAACATAGAAACATCAAATTTGCATGAAAGGAAATCAAATAGATTACATGAGCATCAAAACAACTAGTTCCAATCCCAACAAATGAGAAATTAGCTATCCATTTCCATGGATAGCTTTACAATCATAAAAGAGAAGAAGAATGATGAAAAACCGAATACGTGACGGTTCCCCGGCGATGAAATCGGCTCTAAAGCCTTCTCCCAAGTCTCCTATACCTCCCTTGATGCTCTCCTTCGAGTTCTATCTTTCCCAAAGTTGTGGGTTTCAGTTCTGGTCCAAAGAGTTCTCCTTTGTTATGATTTAAATTTTTCTTTTAAATTGCAAATCTGGCACGACCGCTCAGCCCCTTTTCTGGCCGCTCAGCGCCCTGTTACTTTAGGGATGGGTTTTCTTTAACCGCCTTGAAGACGCTCAGCCCCTTTCTTGGCCGCTCAGCCCTTTTCTGACAGGATAAAAGGAGCTCAGCTGGTTTTTAAAGGGCTCAGCTGGTTTTTAAAGGGCTCAGCTGATTTTTCCCAAACCTTCCAAAACTCTTTATCTTTTCACCAAATCTTCATCTCTTCACTAGATTCATGTCCCTACAACAACAATTGAGATTGGATCTCCATTTAAACACATTCTAATCAAAAGAGAGTCAATTTGCAAGATAATTTCCATAAATCACATAGACAAGTGCCTTAATAACAATGGAAAACTACGTAAAATTGACACTTATCAACTATAACTGATGTAAAAATTACACGTGGAAATATATAAAATTTCATAGATTTTAAATGGTTTATGACATCATAACTAAGAACAATTTTTAATCACACAATTTTTTTTAGGGATTAAAACCTATGAAATTTGTTTATAAAAAACATTGTAAATTAAGGTGCATAAATCCGTACTACAAAAATATTTAAGCCTTTTACAATATAATTTGGTTTTATAAGCCAAATAGAATTAAGGGGAGCACAATGGGTGCCCCAATCCAATTACAAATGAATAGAAAAGTTTATAAAAAAAAAATACTGAATTCGTAGTCAAAGAGATTATCCCACTTATAATACAACTGTAAATTCGTAGTCAAAGAGATTATCCCGACGGGCCCATTAGGAGTAGGCTTACACGCGGGGTACACACCTCCACACCTATAAATAGGAGACGGTTACCAATTGTAAATGATTTTTGCTCATTTCTCAATAATACATGTTAAATTCAGCCATTCTCTCACTCTCTAATCTTTCTCTCTCTAGTACAATCACTCTACACTCTAGGTACTACCCTATCTCTCAATGTTCCCACCCAGAACAACGGGTAGCAGCCATCGAAGAAGCTTACTACTCTCAAAGCTACTCTTATCTTCTGCCCCTGACTTTTAAAGCAATTATCCAACATCAAGCCAAACTATGCTACCAATCAAGTAAAACTATAAATTAAAGCAAGTAACAATGAAACTAGTTATAACAAATATATTATATATATATTGCTTCCTGGTTCGTTTTCAGGCAGAATGAGTTCACCAAGACCACAACGGGGACCACTATAATAGGACATCACTAAGACAAGTCATGAAATGATATTAAAAAAGAGCAAATTATAAGTCACTGTTTGGCATAAATTACTAGGAAAATATAAATTGTCCTTAATGCACATTTTACTTTCATATATCCATCCTTTAAGACAGTGTTACATCAATATATTTTTGAAAAGAAAATGAAGAAGACCTGTTGTTATTTTTCCCTATCATCCATCCATATGATATACACAATTTCTCTAAAAATAATATGAAAACAAGTCCATAATAGAAAAGGTAAATGTGAAAGGCAACTCAAATTTATTTTCAGCAATAAACAAAAAAGATGGATGCAAGAAAAAGAAAAGGATAAGGATCGACTTGGTTTCTCATGAGCTAAATTGAACAATCTATTCACAATCTCAGAAACAGTCGTAAACAAGAACCGGTACTTAAACTACAATAACTATGTTACACTTAAGTCATCCTGAAATGGACATAAAAAGCATCTAAGTTCCACTTTAATAAAATAAGAGATGATCACACAGAAGCAAGGGCTACTTAATAACACAGTAGAGCTATCATGAATGAAGCTAATGCTAATTTCTAACTAGTTTAGATGAAGTGATGAGGTGATGCTGCAAGGGAGTGCTCAATTGTTTAGCTGATACCGCATTTTCGTTCTGCTGCAAAGGAGAGCTCAACAATCCCACATCTTTAGTGACGCGAAATAGCTCCTTCACCTCTGCTCCTGTCCTGCAAAGGAAATTTCAAGGAAGCTCATCACCTTTGTCATTGTTCTGTGTAATGAAGAGAAACTAGACAAAAATTATACAAATTTGATGCTAAAGAAAATTGCTAGCAATGAAGAAAGAGAAATACAAGTAAAGTAAAATTAGTGGTTATCTTAGGAAAAAACCTTTTTCAGGTTGAGCTGGAAGGGCTTTGCATTAACATAAAGAATGGAGGAGGCTACTTTGTATTGGGACTAATAGAAAGAAATGGATGACCTAAGAAGGGTGTGGTTGATTGAAAAACAAATATGATAGCTTCTTGTTTATGTGGCATTCAGCTTTAGATGATAACATTTAAAAAAAAGAAGACTCCTCCAATCTTCTAGCTAATAATGTTCACTCATTTGAACCATCTTTATTCTATTTACAAGCTGGATTTGATACTTTGACTGTATTAGAATGACATAATTTCTATGTTCAACAAATGTAATTTAAGTCCCACTTCCTAGAACACTTTCAACTTTCAAGTCGTTTCAACATCAAATTGGTCACAATTAAACCGAGCTAATTGGTCCACCATGGCAGAAACAATTTTATGGCAAGATTATAAACAATTATCATAAAAATATTTACAGTATGTAATTAAGAGTCAACAAGTTCTCAAGCCCACATTTATGATAGTAATGTTACCTCATGTGTTCACTTCTTTTTAGCTACATGCACCCGGACCATTTCTATTGGTTGGCCTTCCCGCAACACAATTTCACAGATGCATGTATCATTTTCTGTGAACTTGTTCTTTCTGCAAAAACCTAACCACCCATTGGCACACACTCGCCCATCTGTCCACACGCTTACGTCTGCCTCTTTTGTATGTTTTTTGTTGACGGGTGTCAGTTGAGGCAAGCTGCGATGGTAGTATCGCAGTTGATTTCTTGGAATATTCTGTAATTACAAAGAAGGACCACAACTTGAATTTCAAAGTCTCAAGACAATTCAATTGATAAATGCCAACAAAATAGTTGTAAAAACTTGAAGGACATTAAAATTTAAAATCATACCTGGCACTGGCAGCATACAAGAGTGATCTTCTTATTAAAACGAAGGGAAAAGTCTTTGATGATTAAGTGTGGAATAAGCTGCAAAAGAAGAGGGTAATAACAGAAGTGAGAGAATTTCAGTAGACAAAAGAAAGGACATGTAACGCTGCTATGAAAAGTGAAATTGCAACAGGCTTATTTACTATAAGAAAATGAAAAATCACTTAATTAACTTTTAGAATATGAACTTAACACTATAAAGAGATTAAGGGTGCTGAAACTCCAAAAGAACAATCAGAAATGTGAAATAGAAGTTGACAACTAATACTAGTTCCTCCATGTAGGCTTAAGCAAATGGCCTTGCTCACTGACCAATTTCTGATGTCTAAAAAGCCAATATTTATGGAAGTAAGAACTAAGAAGGATAAAGAATTCTAACCAATCCACCGCGACTGCCATTCAGTGGTTTGACAATGAAGTAGGGATGGTCACATCGAATATACATTGCTGCATCAATGTTTTCATGTCCTGCATCTTCAGCCTTGGTGGCTGAACTACTTCCAATCTCCCCTAAACCAAATGAATCAGCAGGTAAAATCTGAATCATGCACCATTACATACAGAAATGAAAAACCAAGACTAACTTTTAGAGTGGAGTTGAAACTTACTTTTGGAGCTAACTTTGCAGACTTTGGGATGAGATTTTCTCTTTTTGGTTAACTTGGATTCTTCTTCATCCCTCTCTTCCAACTCTGTATTCTCCTCCTCCTCAACCTCCTCATCATCATCAGAATCATATTCATCATTTTGGCTTTTCAAAAAAATAAAATAATCAGAATGATATTCATCACCATCCTCATCTTGTTCTTCTTCTTCTTCCTCGTCATCCAACTCTATCACATCATACTTTTCTTTTCCATGTTTTTCACCAGGATCATAATCATCACCATCCTCATCTTGTTGCTCTTCTTCTTCCTCCTCCTCCTCAGAATCATCATCTTCACTAGGATCATGTTCATCACCATCCTCATCTTCTTGTTGCTGATCTTCTTCTTTCTCCTCCACCTCATCACCATAATCATCTTGACCAGGATCATGTTCATCACCATCCCCATCTTGTTGTTTTCCTTCCTCCTCCTTATCCAACTCCATCACATCATCAACATCGCCCTTTTCTTTTTCTTGTTCTTCACTATCCTCTACCTTCATCTTTTCACACCTTGTTGATAGCTCACAGATCTTAAAGTTGAACACATTGTCTTCAACATGTGTAAAAAAGACAAAGTCCATAGCCCCTAAACAGTTGTCTTCCCTGAACTGCTTCCAACCATCATCAAAATACAGTTGACTACAAACTGCAAGTGTTTTGACTTCCCAAACTTTCCCACTACTGTTCTTAAGAATGACATCCCTGGGTTCCCATCCTTGTTGGCATGCCATCTTCGCAAAAGCATTTGGTAGACGCTGCAATAAAAAGAAAAATCATATAAATTAGCAATCTTATTTAATAATTCATGCAATGTGTTACAATATTCTAAATAGCAGAATGTAGACAGCAACACTTTATGTTCATATAATTCTAGATTGGAGAAAGTATGATTAACAACATACCATTGTTTCAGAGTGTAGTTCTTGTTATCCATGAATTCCAATGTTCAAAAATTACTAGAGGCCCTGAAAAATGAACATTTACATTCAAATCAAAAGCCAAGAAATGTCCAAATATGTGTCTGCAAAGTTAAATGAAAAAAAAAACCTAATCAATATTAACAGCTACAATTAGATGATAAAAATTAGTACAAGTGAACTACTAGTCTTTTGTTATTGTGAATCTGTGATGATCATTTTATTTTGATTGTTTCTCCTAGGAAATTCATCAGTGATGAAATAAGAATAAGAATTTTTTTATGAATTAAACTTGTTAACTATAACCTTACTCACTTCAGTGACAAGGTCAGTTGATAAGGGTATTATAGAAAAATAGATTTTGGATAAAAAGATAAAATCAAAATATGAATGTTTGCAACAAATACCAATTGATCAAAAATGTTATCTTTCCTCTATTCTACTCTCTCCAGACCTAAAAATTTCAACTTTCCCCCAAAATTTCTCATTTTGTCCTCTTACACAGAGTCATCAACGAAGAGCTAATGAACTGGAGAAGCAGTGAAATCAGATCTTAAAGTAAATGCAGAATCCCATCATAAAAGGTTGACATGACAGAAGAAAAACCTTAGGAGAGGACATGATCACTTACCAGCAGCTTCAAATCAAAGAAGGACGCCCCAAGCAAAATACCCTTCTTCCCTTTTCCTCCTCCTATCTGATGCTTCAATTCCTCTAAATGTTACTATATTGAAGAGGCTGGAGCAGGACTATTATGAGATTGTGGTCTCTTAGGTAGTAGGTAGCTGAATAGTGCATGTGGGTGGTTTTCAATTTTCATATTCTCTATGAGGACTTGATCACTTACTTGGCATTTTTGCTATCTCTATGAGGGGAGTTGGGTTTGGGGCCCCTATGGGGCTCCGCGCCCCACCTCATTTTTTTTAACCCAAAAATGCCCTACGGAAATAAAACTTCCGTATTCACTAAAATAGAATACGGAAGTTAAACTAATTTTCGTATTCTATTTCTAACAGACATCACCTTTTCCACCATTACTCCTCCCTCCACCATTACTCCTCTGTCACCAACCTCTCACCAGCCCCCTTAACCCCCTCAATGCCTCCAGACCACCCTCTCTCTCACCCTCTCCTACCTCACTTTCATTCTTCCTACCACCACCACCACCCTCTCTCTCACCCTCTCCTACCTCACCATTGGATGCATTTGAGGTAAGTGTTGTTTGTTCTTTGTTGTTATGTTGAAGTTGTGGAAGTGGTTAGATTAAGTAGTTTAAGTGGTTAGATTAAGTAGTTTAAATAGTTAGATTAAGTAGTTTGAGTAGTTAGAAGGATGAGTTTTTGAATTCTGAGCGTGATAAAATACGGAATACACATTTCCGTATTTAATACGGACATGTATAATCCGTATTAAATACGGATTTTCCAATTCCGTATTCAATACGGATTTTGCAATTCCGTATTCACTACGGATGTTGCACTTCCGTATTCAATACGGATTCTAAAGTTCCATATTTAATGTACAGGGATGACAGATTCATTTTTCTTTCGTGAGTCACAATTGATTGAAGCTGGATTTCACAATGGTCAACCTGAAGAGGCCACTACAGAGGTGCCACCACCAGCATTTGTGCCCCCGTGTATAAGTATAGATGTCTCGCATTTATTTGCAACTGATCAGGTATTCTTTGAACAGATTTTTGCACTGTTTTGAGAGTGTAATATATCAATTCTTATTATGTCTTGATCACCCTTGTAATCAATTCTTATTATTATAACAGATTTTCCCTACCCGTGATGATCTTATCAATTGGGTTCATGGAATTGCGATTGAAAATGGATATGTTACGTTGATCACAAAGTCAGATTATGGTGGGAATGGAAGCAGAAAAGCTTATGTCATGTTGGGGTGCGAGAAGCATGGTAAATATGTTCCCTACAGAGACCCTGACCTTGTTGAAGGGACGAGATCACAAAAGACAGGTTGTCCTTTTAGACTAAAAGGACGACCTAGGAAAAATGGCATAGATAGAGATTGGCGGCTAAAGGTGATGGAAGGTATACACAACCATGAACCAGCTAGGTCACTACTTGGGCACAATTTTGTTGGTCGTCTAAAACCCGGAGAGAAGGAGCAAGTGGGAAAAATGACAAGGAGTTGGGTTCCACTGAGAAAGATGTTGTTGACTTTGAAGGAAAACAATCCTTCAAACTTGACTACCATATCTCAGATTTATGGTGTTTGCAAGAGGTTAAGAAAATCCCTCCGCGGGGGATTGACAGAAATGCAACACTTGTTGAAGAAGTTGGACGGTGACAAGTATGTCCACTTTGAAAGACATGAGCCTGGATCGGAAGTCATTAGAGATGTATTTTGGGCTCATCCAAATGCTATCAAACTGTTCAACACATTCCCGTATGTAGTGATTATGGATTGCACATACAAGACAAACAAATATGCAATTCCCTTGCTTGAGATTGTTGGACTGACTTCCACAGATAAGACATACTCCATAGCATTTTGCTACATTGTTAATGAGGGCACAGATGACTACGTTTGGGCACTGGAGTGTATGAAGTCTCTATTAGCTGATCAAGCCATGTTGCCTAAGGTGATTGTTACTGACAGGGATCTTGCCTTATTGAGTGCTGCTAAGCAAAGCCTTCCTAACACTACACATTTATTATGCTTGTGGCACATCAACAAGTGTGTTTTGGCAAAGTGCAAACTCTATGTTGGCACAGATGATTTTGCTGAATTGGTTATGATGAAGTGGGCAGAGGTGGTGGATGCTGCAACAGTTGAAGAATTTGAAGTGAAATGGATGCAATTGTTTAATATGTGCAAGGCAAAATACAACAACTTTACCTCCTATTGTTCTACTACATGGTTGGTCCACAAGGAGAAATTTGCCAAGGCATGGACAAATCATGTGATGCACTTTGGAACAACAACAAGTAA
The DNA here is from genome assembly GCF_012489685.1 of Lotus japonicus. Lineage (NCBI taxonomy): Eukaryota > Viridiplantae > Streptophyta > Magnoliopsida > Fabales > Fabaceae > Lotus > Lotus japonicus. The sequence goes on from NC_080042.1 coordinate 64,494,613, forward strand.
CAGTTCAGAATGTTGAGGATGATGGTAACTGTGGCTATAGAGTCGTTGCTGCATTACTCGGACTACCATCAGGTGAGGAAAGTTGGTCATGTGTTAGGGCAGCGTTGATAGAAGAACTTGAACGACATAGAGGATTGTATGATGAAATGTGGTCCAGACATGTGGTTAATGCCTTACATTCCCGACAGCACCCTGATTCCTTCACTGATGGGTTTTGCCACCGCCTTAATCATGCTGAGCGCACTTTTCATGTGTTGAGCGCATTTTGCACAGATTACCCTATCTGTTGAAAAGGTGCTGAGCGCCTTTAAAGTGTGCTGGGCGCCCTTTTGACAGAACTTCCATTTCCCTCTTCTGTGGCAATGGTGCTGAGCGCTCTTCAAGGGTGTTGAGCGCCTTTTTGACAGAAGCCTTCAAAACTATCCACTTCTCTATCAACTCTTGTATTTCTTCCTAATCACCTTCCTACACCAACAATTGAGATTAGAATCATATATAAAACATCTTCTAAATCAAAACTCTCATTTCTATAAATTCTAATCAAAATGGGGTCAATTTACTAGAGATTTTTCATTGATACAAAAGATAAGTGCCCTTAGCTAAGCAGAAAAAATGGTAAATTTGGCACTTATCAAACAGCATCAGGGTTAATTAACATAGACAACCACTCTGTCATCAGAGTCCTGTCATTTCCAACCACTCTGTCATTAGAGTCCTGTCATTTCCAACCACCCCATCATCAGAGTCTTGTCATTTTCATCCACTAAATGACGAACTTGAAACCTGACATTACTCTCTACCACCAACCAACCCCAACCACACTTGTATTATCCACCAAACACCATAAATCTTTTAACCATTCTGCTATAAATCTCTCTGGGTTCTTTATTCTTCTTCATCCTTTTCTTCAGGTCTTGCTTTCGAAGATAAAAAAAATACAATGGAACAAGACTGGGATGCATTAGTCCGCCGTTGCAAACGTCAAGGTAGCACTTCTAGCAGCTCTCGTCCTCTCATTCCTGGGCCAGCTGGCGCCGTCCAGGCTGCCATGTATGCCCGTACATCCAACCCTAACACACTACTCATTCCGACCCAAGAATTTGTGAGGCGTGCGCTCGAAGACAGATCAACCGAAACCGATCCTGATTTCAATTCAAATGCTTGGCTTACAGCCCTGCAATTGGTGGAATCTGCCACTCCGCTGGGCACAATCACAACGAATGTTGAGAGAGTAGAGAGTGTTGTTGCTGTTATTAAATCATGCACTCCCAATGGTTTCGGAGATGCCAAAGTTACCCTAAAGGTATTTCCTCGCTTTTGTCCAGCTTCTTTAACCGTAAAATTTTTGCCTCATTTTCTCTCACGATTGCATTGATTTAGGACCCTACGGGCACCGTTGACGCTAGCGTCCATCGCAAGGCCTTCACTGACGGCGAATTTAGGAATGCCATAACTGTTGGATCTGTTCTTGTTCTCCAAAAGGTCTATCATCTATTACCTAAACATTAATCTTGCTTCCTTTGAACAAGTACGCATTAATCTTTTAAATTTGCAATTTACTTGCAGGTTGTTGTGTTTGCACCGAGTAAATCTGTTCGTTATCTGAATATAACGTTGCCCAACATAGTCAAAGTATTTCCACAGGATAGCGGACCCCACGACTTCATCGATATCACTGAGGATTAATTTTGTTTTCGTGTTGCTTTGAATAATTTTGTGTACCCTTTAAACTGCTTGCCATGGATTATTTATGTTACTTATCCTGCCTTTGATTATTTACGGTGTAGTTATACAGGTTTTTTTCAATATAAGAGTCGGCATATAATGAGTGGAAATAGAAAGCACGACTAATATAAAGAGAGTCATAATACAAAGAGTCACATGTCATAATATAAAAATACACAAAAAATATACAAATATACAGTCAATCACTCACCCCGACCCCTACCGGCCCCCCTACGACCTCTAGGTCCACGGGCTCTGCCTCCACGGCCTCTGCCTCCACGCGCACCCTCCGCAGGAGCACCCTCTCCACGGGCTCTGCCTCCACGGCCTCTGCCTCCACGCGCTCTGTCTCCACGACCTCTGCCTCCCGCAGCTCTAGCTCCTCGGACAGTAGCAAAGGCTACCCCCTGGGTACCAATGAAGGCATTGGATCTAATAAGATCCAGCGCCCTCTCAGTGAGGGATCGGGAATGCGTGCCCACTGCAGGAGCATCTGGCACCTCGAGTGACTGCTCCAACAAGTCCACGGCCCGACGCATAACAGTCTGCAAAAATAATGTACATACATTAGATTCAAATAAAATATCATGAACAAAAAATCACAATTGAATGGAAAATAAAATTCAAACTTACCACCGCACTGAACTCCTCCCTCCTATCATCAGGGATGATGAACCGATGGGACACAGCGCTGTACCACCTCATGTAATCCTCCACAGCCTCTCCCGGATATGTAGCAGGGATCCCCTGAGGGCGGAGGTGCGGCTCAAACTCAGCATAGGCAGCATCTGTGGTCTCAGCAAGGGACCCAGTCGTCTGGATCTCAGAGGGGTGTCGAGGGACATCCTGTATGTAGCCAAACTGGCGCAGAACCCTCTCTGGTAGATGCCGTCGAACAACACGGCCAAATGGCGACCGGATGTAGCCAGAATACATGGCCCTCGGATCCCGTGGTCGATCAGCCCGATGGTCCTCAAATGGGGTCCATATAATGTCATCCACCGTCAGCTCATCGAGCATGACTCGCCTCTCATCAAGGCCTGCATGCGGGACCCGGGACGTAACCCACCGCCGCGCCCTAGGCTGGTCCTGCGAGTACTCCGGATCCGCCCTCCGGATAATGACGCGGTCAGAAAGGTACTCGTAGACCCATCCTAGCAGGAGCGAGCTGAAACCTCCCATCTGGGCCGTCCCCCTCCTGGACGCTCGACTAAGCTGGTCGTATAACGTAGCGAGCGCAATCGCGCCCCAAGCGTACTCGCACACTCGGCCAAGATCCTCCAACATCCCTATCCAGTAGACGGTCGTATGGTAGCCTCCGCTCTTGCTAGCAAAGAGCGTCGCACCTAGCTGGTTCACCAGCCAAATCCGCGCAGCGTCCTCATCTCGGTGCTCTACAATGAAATGAATTAAGTTAATAGTTTATAACAATACAATAATAATAGATACAATTTAATCAAGTAATAATTAAGACATACCCGCCAACGCAGCCTCATACAGGGTCTGCAAGACCCCAAAGCTAATAGTCTGGCACCTATTCGTATCAAACTCAGCCTCATAAATACCAACAGATCCTCCCATCAACTGAGCACAGAGCGCTGCACACTCGTCCCTCTCCCCCCTCCCAAGCGTATAGAACCTCGACCCCATGGGGAGATGGAGAAGAGCCGACACGTCGTCCAGGGTGATAGTCATCTCCCCGAACGGCATGTGGAAGCTACTAGTCTCCTCATGCCATCGCTCCACAAGGGCCAAAATAAGGCTTGCATCTGTCACCGGGTAGCTGCAATAGGGTAGCTGATGAAGACCCGTCTGCTCAATCAACTCTCGAACCCACCTGTGACTGTCTGAATCACCATCACAAGCAAGGTTCCAAACCTTCCCCCCAGCTGTGGCCACCTTCAACTGTCGACGGTCCACATACCGCTCGTCTGTGCGTAGGAGTGCATGCCACGCCCAGGGAGCCTTGTGATCAGCATAATGGGTGAGGAGCGACAGCTCAACAGGCCCCCCCGGAAACGGCGGCAACCTCTGGATCAGGTCATCCTCGCCACCCTGTGGCCCATGCTCTGGCGGCAGGACATCAGCATCAACATAAGGCGGAGGAATACTATCCTCGTCAGATGACTCCTCGCTGGATGAGGCCTCGCCGGATGACTCCTCGCCTGAGGACTCCCCGCCTGATGACTCCTGGCGAGGTAACTCAACTGTGGGAGACGGCGGAGAATACTCTGTAGGTATCTCAACCGTGGGAGACGGCGGATAATCAACCAGAGGCAACTCAATCATGGGAGACGGCGGAGAAACAACTAGAGGAGCTGAAGCCTCCACCGCCTGAGAGGTTGCAGCATGATCGCCGAGCCGGCTAGAAGCATGTAACCGCCGGTGTCTATCCTCAGTAGCCCCGACATCCTCACTAGAAGCATGAGACCTCTTTCTGTTCTTCATTCTCACTATATATTCAGAGCAAACATTCACTATATATACCATTTCAGCCATAGACAGAAACATGATGCAAGCAAATGGAAAATTCCTAGAATTTTTTAAGTACATAGATGATAATCGGATCTTCTGTGGATTATGCATGCTTGGATAAACTTTTATTTTCCTAATAATCAATTATGGCATCTAGAAACTACTCACAAATGCTTTGGAAACCTTCTATAATTGATTCTGAACCCAGAATCAATTATAAGGGTTGGGTTTGGTTCTGAGATGAATACGGAAAAAGGTTTTCCATATTGAATACGGAAAACCAGGTTCCATACTAAATACGGAAGACCGTTTTCCATATTCAATACGGAAACCGGTGATCCGTATTTACCCAGAAACGCCATTAACGACAATGATGAATCGGCCCTAAACCCAAACCACATTCAAGACATTTCAGCCAACAAAACCTCTACACAAGCATCAATCGACTACCCTAGGGTTGAATGATTCACATAATTTCAAGTTAAATGGGGAAAATCCAAAAATACTTACCTCTAGGTTTCAATTCTGAGAATGGGGTTGATGAAGAGCTTTGATGGAGATGATGGAACCTTTCAAGTACACGGTTCAAGCAAGGGGAGCGACGGAGATCGAAGGTTGAAGAGGGGAGAAGAGCAAGGGGAAAAATACGGAAATGGGTTTGAAATGGGTTTGAATAAACCCTTGCCGGTTTACATACTAATATAATACAGATATGAGACTTCCGTATTCAATACGGAAATGTGTCTTCCGTATTCTATTAAAGGGGGGCTTTCCAGTAATTTCTCCACTTTAAGTGGGGCGGGGAGCCCCATAGGGGGGCCCCAAACCCAACTCCCCTCTATGAGCTAGCGCTGTTTACACACAATGTGGCATCATTAGCTCTTTTCTCTTTTTCTATTTTTGGAAATTGATTGTAATTTATGAGCATGTAATGCAAAATGGTAAGATGAGCATGTGAACTGCATTAAAATTGTATGCTTAGTGATTATAATGCTGATACCACTGCATTACCAGATTTGATAGAGACCTGCACTAGTGTTTCGAAATGAAAGAAAATGGCCAATTCAAACTCATTTACTCACCCAATCCACATTTGCATACTGTCAAACTGTACGCCTACTTTATTTTTTTTCTTTCTTTGAAGCCTTTTAAGTATATAAGCCCGTGCTTTGCACGGTTAATGTTTTTATTAAAAGATTAAAAATATAATTATAAATTAATATATATTATTGGGTGTTGTCTAAGGTGCAAAATGTATTGGATCATGCACCGGTGCAAGACATCTTTACAACTACAGAAATGAAATATTCCATTAAGATACCATACTTGTAACTTGTTAGACAGGTAATATTGAATTTATATTTATTTTAATTAAAAATTGATTTTGACTCTAATGCCCTCACCCCTACCCTTCTCTCTTTCCTTTTCTTGGTCTTGTTGGTGGTGATGCTGCTCAGCCACCCCCAACCGATGAATCTCCACCGTCGTCACCACGGCCAACTCCGGCCACCACCGTGGCCATCGCCGTCGCCGGACTTTCTGTCAGGTTGCCGATAACAAACAATTCAAATTAACACAGGTCAACTAACGATTTGTGAAATTTTTGGTCTGGATTTTTGTTTTTTTCATACCCATCATCAGCAACCTCCCAAATCACAAAAACATACAAGGAAAAGTCCATGTATATTGCAGTAGATCCCATCATCATCTCAACGCAAGCAAAGTAAGAAAATCAGATCCCACCAATTTCCTCTTTACCCTTAATATCCACTGCCAAATTTTGAAATACAGAACTTGTACAAAAATGACAACCATCATCTGAAGAAAAATGGGCCAGAGATGGTAAGGTTTGGTGCAGTTGCTATGAAGGCGAGGAAGGAGATTTGGGTTTTGATGAGCAGAAGGGGCGAGGGACATGGAGAAGGGTTTGCGACCCAGATCTGATTTCGATGATGGCCGGAGAGGAGGAGGAGGGTGGTGGCCGGATGGGTGGATTGTGGAGGGATGACAATGGGTCTCGGACCCATAGGGTACCCGCAAAAAAGAGTCATCATGGGTAGGGTAAAAACCCGCAAGATGGGTATGAGGTTGGGTATGGGTAAATACCCGCAAAAAGTAATGGGTATGGGTGCGGGTATGGGTACTATAGTACCTAACCCGCCCCATACCCGCACACACATATTATTGTTATTATTAATATATTTATTATTATTATATACACACATTTGATAATGTATTAACAAACTTAATGTTATAACTTTAAAACTTAATCTTTTTAAAAAACTAAGTGAGTAATTAATATTTTTTTTTTGAGAGCAAAGAAAATTTATTCAATGATAAAAAGAAGGATACAACCCAATAAGGCGGGGAAAGCAAAAAAAGAAACACCAAACCACCCAAGAAAACCCGAACAACCACCCAAAAGAGAAAAAAGCAACCACCTTAGCACCTAGACGGAAAATTTTCTTTAATAACTTCAGCCAACCCTCGAATGGCATCATCATCACTACCGGGAAAGGACATGCCTACGGACTTAGCAAGACACCAAGCCTTCATAGCTCGGGTGAAATAAGGACCCGAAGGAGACGGAGGGCTAGGCGGCGCCGACTCAAAGGCGATGTCCACACTCGCAGACTTACGAGGACGCCCCCTAGGCCGCCGGGAGCACTCGCGCCTCGCTCTCGACAATTTCTTCGGCCTGCCATGAGGACGAGGCTTCGGAGGGGGAAAATCGAGAGCTGGATCATCAGCACAAGCCCCGACCTCCACCATAGGAGCATCCTCCCGCGCACAAACGGAGAAAGTGTCTGAACACCCTAGAAGGCCCCTGGTAGGACTTAATATCTTAATATTTCATTTATCGTTGCTAAATACGGACTTACTACCACTTTTTTTAAAATAAGTAAGTTAGTAACCTTTAACTTTAGGAATGTATGGATGATCTTTTATATTTTTAATTTAAGTTTCTTATTTCATAATATTGGTTAACTAAATTGCGGGTAATGGGTTTGGGTACGGGCATATAGGTACCCAGAGGGTACGGGGACGGGCATTCAGGTTGTTACCCACGCGGGTATGAGGACGGGTACGAGTAATTTTTGAAAACGCGGGTATGGGGATGGGTACTATAGTACCCTACCCAGACCCTACCCATTGCCATCCCTAGGTTGCGCGGTGGAGGAAGTTGGCCGTTTAAATGGGGAGGTGGCTGGAGTGGTGGCCGGAGGAGGTGGAGTTTTGGGTTTTGGAGGGCCATCGCCATGAAGCACCGATTGAAGAGGAGCAGGGAGAAATCACTCCAATAACCCACCATCAATTTCCCCCTTTCCCTGCAAATCTTAACCCTAGATTTTAGCAGATTCCAAGTCTGATCTTGGAGGACCCAAGTTCCGACCACCACCTTAATGATTGCAAGTCAGCCATGTTGTATTTTGCAGATGAATAGCAAAAAGAGATGTTGACGGAGGAATCAAAGAAGCTTTATACAGGATTGAATCCTTAGGTTTGAGAGATGAGGTTTTGATTAGGACCTGGGTTTCTATGGTGGTTAGGGCGACGAGGTTGGACCTAGGTTCCGATGGCAGTGCTCCGGCGGCGGTGCTCACGGTGGTGCTGGTTCTGAGGATTCCGGTGGAAGGAGGTGGAGGGTGTTGGTGATCCAAAAAGAGGAGAGGGTAAAGCATATGAGGGTGAGGGTATTGTTGTAACATAACTTTTTTATTTATTTTTTTAGCAGGTTATTGTAAGATCAAGATTTGGTCATGTGGTACAACTCTATGTTTTGATGATAACAAGTATTTATTTGTGGATGAACAACTATGATACTCTAATGTTTGTCTTGAGTGTTTTGACAAACAGGTTCTGATTCTGACACCAGAAGATATATTCGTCAGAAGTTCTGAAGATCAGAAGATCTGAAGATCAGAGGATCTGAAGATCAGAGGATCAGAAGATCAGAGGATCTGAGGATCAGAAGATCTGAGGATCAGAGGATCTGATGATCAGAGGATCAGAAGATCAGAAGATCAGAAGATCAGAAGATCTGAGGATCAGAAGCTCTGAAGGACCAGAGGCTCTGAAGGTCCAGAAGCTCTGAAGGTTCAGAAGCAGAAGTAACGAAGGTCAGAGGATCCAAGCTTCCCTCTGACTCTGATCACCAAGCTTCACAAGTTCCAACACGAAGCATTCCTCTGATCAGAAGTCATTGGTTAAAGGCAAATGTCTCTATCAAGAAGTACAAGAGCAGTGTACTATTCTGAAAAGCCTACCTACCAAGGTTCAGCCACAGCAGGTTCTGGAAGTTCCAGAAATGCCATCCAACGGTCATATTCTCTCAACAGAAATATCCTTTGCACCTTGGACTATAAAAGGCTGAAGAAAAGAAGAAAGCTAAGGGAGAGAAAACAAAGAGCTGCAATACAAGAAAAGATTCAAGCTTCTACTTTCTTCATCTGTTCTTATTTAGTTTACATTCAGCTTATTTAGAAGCAAACCTTTGTAAACACCAACCTCAAACAGTTGTTTGATTTTCCTTAATGGACCGGGTAGGTCAGTATCCTTAAGAAGACTAAGAGAGTGAATCTTAGTGGTGATTCCTTTAGGAGATCAAGGTTGATCGGATCCTAGAGAAGACTAAGAGAGTGAATCTTAGTGATAGCTAAGTCAGTGTATTGTTAGTCACTTGTAGGTTTCAAGTGCAGTTGTAACAATTATCTGATTAGTGGATTGCCTTCATTCTAAGAAGGAAGAAATCACCTTAACGGGTGGACTGGATTAGCTTGAGGGATTTATCAAGTGAACCAGGATAAAATACTTGTGTGCTTCTCTCTTCTCTCTATCTTTATCTGCTGCACCATCTATCGTAGAGAAACCGAAAAGATTTACTTTAAATCTTAAGGGGAAAGTTTTTATATTGAAAACGCTATTCAACCCCCCCCTTCTAGTCGTTTTTCACACCTTCAATTGGTATCAGAGCGCAAGTTCTGATTACCACACTTAACAGTGTTCAGTAGATCCGGGCCAGTGTGAAAAACTCATGGATTCCACCACTACTACAAGCAAATATCAATACAGTGCAAGACCACCTATCTTTGATGGTCAGAGATTTGATTTTTGGAAAGATAGAATCAAAAGCTTCTTTCTTGGCTTTGATCCTGATCTCTGGGATTTTGTTGTTGATGGCTACACCCCTCCTGTCGATAAACATGGTGTAAAGATCCCAAGGGAGAAGATGAGTGAAGATCAAAAGAAGGAGTTCAGAGATCATCACCGATCAAGAGCTATTCTGCAAAGTGCCATTTCATATGAAGAATATGAGAAAATTACTGATCGTGATTCCGCCAAGGGCATCTTTGAATCCTTGAAGATGTCTCATGAAGGAAACAAGAAAGTGAAAGAATCAAAGGCACTGTCTTTGATCCAGAAATATGAATCCTTCCAAATGGAACCTGACGAATCCATTGAGGATATGTTTTCCAGATTCCAGTTGATTATTGCTGGAATAAGACCCCTCAACAATAGCTACACCACTGCGGATCATGTCATGAGGATCCTTAGAGGTCTTCCTGAAAGCTGGATGCCTTTGATAACTTCCTTGGAGCTAACTAGAGATGTTGAGCAGATGAGTTTGGAAGAACTCATAAGCATACTGAAGTGTCATGAACTAAAGCGTGCTGAACATCAGGATCAGAAGAAAAAGTCCATAGCCTTGAAATCTAAATCTGAAAAGGCTAAGGCTGAGAAGTCAAAAGCTCTTCAAGCTGAAGAAGAGGAATCTGAAGAAGCATCAGAAGATTCTGATGAAGATGAGCTGACTCTGATATCCAGAAAGTTCAACTGCATCTGGAAGCACAGGCAGAGCAAATACAAAGGTTCATCAAAGGACGAAAAGTCAAAGAAGCATTTCAAACCAAAGAAAAGTCTGATGGTGACTTTTGATGAATCAGAATCAGAGGATGTTGACTCTGATGGTGAAGTCCAAGGACTCATGGCTATTGTCAAAGACAAAGGAGCAGAGTCAAAGGAAGCTGTTGACTCTGACTCAGAATCAGAAGGAGATCCAGACTCTGACGATGAGAATGAGGTATTTGATTCTTTCTCAACTTCTGAACTTAAAGATGCTTTGTCTGAAATTATGGATAAATATAACTCTCTCTTGACTAAGCATAAAAGGTTGAAAAAGAATTTCTCTGCTGCCTCTGAAACTTCTTCTGAACATGAGAAAATCATATCTGATTTGAAAAATGATAACCATGCTTTAGTTAATTCTAACTCTGTGCTTAAGAATCAAATTGCTAAGTTAGAAGAAGTTATTGCCTGCGATGCCTCTGACAGTAAGCATGAATCTAAGTATGAAAAATCTTTTCAAAGATTCCTGGCTAAAAGCGTAGATAGAAGCTTGATGGCTTCATTGATCTATGGCGTGAGCAGAAATGGAATGCGTGGCATTGGGTATTCTAAACCAATTAGAAATGAGCCCTCTGTGCCTAAAGCTAAATCTTTGTATGAATGCTTTGTTCCCTCTGGTACCATATTGCCTGACCCTGTACCTGCTGAAGCTGCTAAACCTCCTCTTATAAAGGGATCTTTCTCCATGTCTAAATATCATGCAAAAATTCCTGTATATTATCCTGTTGAAAGACCCAAAGTTGTCAGAACTTCTGGGCTAACTAACAAGAAAGGACCCAGAAAGTGGGTACCTAGGGATAAGATTATATATGTTGCAGATATCTTCAATAGGTCCATCGAAACTCCAACCATGGAACCTGGACAGTGGATGCAGGCAACACATGACGAGAGAAAGGCATATGTCCCAAGATCCAAAACTTGAACCTGAAGGTGAAGTTGATCTTGGAGGCATCAGTAGAGTAAGATTTGGTCAAGTCAAAGCTAGCTGAAAAAGCTTGCAGAGATGAGCATGACCGTTTCAGAAAGAAACAAAGACTCAGAACTTGTCAAACCAGAAGCAACAACATCAGAAGATGCTACTACAACTTCTGACTTGCGTCATCAGAAGAAGAGTAGTTTCATAGCTTGTCATTCTGAAGCATCTGAAGATGGAATTTTTTCCAGAATGTAGATGTCACCAGAACCTCTGGACTTTGACACTTCTGCTCTCATAAGAAGATATACTAATCAGCAGCCAAGTATCCCTTGGTATTCCTTCTGAGGGGGAGTATTTCGTCTTATGCTCTTACTATTTTTTTCCCACCTTCATTCTTTTTGCTTATGACAAAAAGGGGGAGAACTTATAGTATCTTGACAACTCCTATTTTATTTAGCTCAGAATCTAGATATTACTAACGTTGATATTAAGTATTAGATTCAGGGGGAGCTTAGCTCAGAATCAAGCACGAGTCTTGGATTCAGAAGGAGCAAGATAAACTCTGATACCTTATACTCTGAGTGTATTCAGTTTATTTGTTTAGAGTTGTTCATCAAAATACATGGTTTTGTCATCATCAAAAAGGGGGAGATTGTAAGATCAAGATTTGGTCATGTGGTACAACTCTATGTTTTGATGATAACAAGTATTTATTTGTGGATGAACAACTATGATACTCTAATGTTTGTCTTGAGTGTTTTGACAAACAGGTTCTGATTCTGACACCAGAAGATATATTCGTCAGAAGTTCTGAAGATCAGAAGATCTGAAGATCAGAGGATCTGAAGATCAGAGGATCAGAAGATCAGAGGATCTGAGGATCAGAAGATCTGAGGATCAGAGGATCTGATGATCAGAGGATCAGAAGATCAGAAGATCAGAAGATCAGAAGATCAGAAGATCTGAGGATCAGAAGCTCTGAAGGACCAGAGGCTCTGAAGGTCCAGAAGCTCTGAAGGTTCAGAAGCAGAAGTAACGAAGGTCAGAGGATCCAAGCTTCCCTCTGACTCTGATCACCAAGCTTCACAAGTTCCAACACGAAGCATTCCTCTGATCAGAAGTCATTGGTTAAAGGCAAATGTCTCTATCAAGAAGTACAAGAGCAGTGTACTATTCTGAAAAGCCTACCTACCAAGGTTCAGCCACAGCAGGTTCTGGAAGTTCCAGAAATGCCCTCCAACGGTCATATTCTCTCAACAGAAATATCCTTTGCACCTTGGACTATAAAAGGCTGAAGAAAAGAAGAAAGCTAAGGGAGAGAAAACAAAGAGCTGCAATACAAGAAAAGATTCAAGCTTCTACTTTCTTCATCTGTTCTTATTTAGTTTACACTCAGCTTATTTAGAAGCAAACCTTTGTAAACACCAACCTCAAACAGTTGTTTGATTTTCCTTAAGGGACCGGGTAGGTCAGTATCCTTAAGAAGACTAAGAGAGTGAATCTTAGTGGTGATTCCTTTAGGAGATCAAGGTTGATCGGATCCTAGAGAAGACTAAGAGAGTGAATCTTAGTGATAGCTAAGTCAGTGTATTGTTAGTCACTTGTAGGTTTCAAGTGCAGTTGTAACAATTATCTGATTAGTGGATTGCCTTCATTATAAGAAGGAAGAAATCACCTTAACGGGTGGACTGGATTAGCTTGAGGGATTTATCAAGTGAACCAGGATAAAATACTTGTGTGCTTCTCTCTTCTCTCTACCTTTATCCGCTGCACCATCTATCGTAGAGAAACCGAAAAGATTTACTTTAAATCTTAAGGGGAAAGTTTTTATATTGAAAACGCTATTCAACCCCCCCCTTCTAGTCGTTTTTCACACCTTCAGTTATATTACCTGTTATAACAGGTAAAATTGGCTCTTGCATGGTGCAAGACCTAGGGTGCACTTGCACCCTAACAACTTATTGAATGATTTTAAAATATTAATAAGCAACTTATTTAGTGTAAAAAATATAACTATTAATATATTTTGTGGATATAAATAATGAAATATATCAATCATAAGTTTATCAAGTGAGAAAAATATTTATTGTGAGATGTGAGAGCATCAAATCGTGAGTGTACGTTCATAAATGAGTGATTGAGATTTAATATATTTAATGGTCATGTGGTTTTTTTTAATAAATGAGGTGACTTTATATTTTAATCTTGATCATTCATGCTAGATTTAATGGTCACAATTTAATATCTTATTTCTCAAAATAAACATTACTCTCACTTGATATTTTCCATATCAATTATATTGACTTTTTTTGGTACATCGGAAAGATAAATTGCACTTTTCAGGAATTGATCCATGGACCTCCCACACGCTAACCCATATGTCTCCTAACTCTTATCACTTTAGCTATCGTTCAGGGACTATCAATCATATTGATTAATATAAAGATTAATGTTTTATATCATTTTACAACATATTTTCACTATCAAATTTCAATACCTTTATTTGTATATGTATATATTGCAAAAATAATTACAGAATTTTGAAAAAAATATTGATTTTATATTACATTAATTTCTCTATCAATTCAATATGTAGGTATTATCATGTAAAACATTCCTCCCAGGGGAATTGTATATTCTGTAATTTAAACATATATATATATATTTAATATTTTCTTGTAGTAATATTTTGACTATCCACTTTTCATTAAAATTACTTGAAGAATTATGAAAAGTTACCAAAATATTATTAAATTTTACTTTTCCGTTAATTTTAACATTAAAATAATTTCATGTCAAATGTTACTCCCCGTTGGAGCTGTTTATCCTATAATTATAATTAAAATCAATATATATATATATATTAATATTTTTTTCCAGTCGTAGGGCATATTTTCACTATCAAATTTTTTAACTTTTTATATATTTTTTATACTAAAATCATATAAATTATTTAAAAATATTGAAATTATCTTAAAATTTTTATTTTTATTTCTTTTTACATGAAGTCATTTTGATGTAAAATTTTCATTCCCGTGAGAATTTTTTACACTGTAATTTAAACACAAATAAATGTAGAGCACATATATTAATATTTTCTAATATTTCAATGACATATTTTTCCTATTATTTTCTTAAAATTAAAATATTAAAAATAGAATTGTCAAATATAATGTATTATTGTATGATATTGAATTATTGACATACCAAATAATTTACTTCAGAAACAACTAAAGCCAAATAATTATCATTCTTAAAAAATATTTAAGAAATATTATGCAATGCTAAATGTAACACCCAAATTCTAAACGTCATATGTATTGCAAATATCAGAGTGATAAAATTTCTAACACTCATGAGGCATTACATAATCACTTAAAACATTATCATAATGCTCCTGTAACGGATACATAGCACATAAACTTTGAGATGAACTCATAGATAAACAAAAATACTCTTGTGACGGATAATTAGTCTTTGAACTAATTCACTTTGACAAATAGTTATGCAGCGAATTCAACGTCTTTAAAACTTAAAGAAAACATAGTATCTTGCCCACAACTTAAAACAGCAACAACTTCTCAAATAACAACTTAATTCAAATTATAACAGAAAGGAAACAAGCGTCCATTCCCCCCCCGAACTAAAGCTATAGACTACTCCTCCTGGTTACCTGCACGTTACTGACAAGGGTAACATTCAAACAGAAGGGGGTGAGATATCGAGTAACATAAATAGGAGGATGGAGATTAATATGCTAGATTAAGGCCACACCATTTCCTTTTACATTTACATAGCTCAGTTACTAAAAACAGTCACAAATAACATCATCAACTCGGTTGCAATTCGAACTCAACAACGACTATGCATATGTATGAGGTACCAACAGGGCTTCAGCCCTCATCACTAATTGCCAATTATTAGAGGCACAAGGCATAAGCCTTCATCACAAATCGCCAATACAGGCCATCACAGAGTATGCAGATGCTATGCGACATTGCGCCTATATCACTACATCACTAACATCGCTTAAAACAACAAAATTCAGCACACATGCATTTTTATCCACTAAACAATTACCATGACAGCTTAGGCAATTTTGGCACCAAATCAATGAAACAACTCACTTAAGCATGTAATCATGGAAGAAGCTATCACAAATGGTAAAGAAATCATGGATTTCATGCTAAAGGTGTTCAACCACATGCATCATCCTCTTAGCTAATACATGGCACATAAAGACATTAACTTTCATACAACATGTAAGCTAAAAATAATGTCAAACCAGAAATTAGAACCAGAAATTCAGTCCAGGATTTCAATCCAGAATCCGTGAACCCCAATCTCGAACCATGGAACCCGTGACCTCGCACCAGAACCATGGAAACCCCTTCACCTCTCAATCACCCAGAATCCCCAAAATCATTGGATTCAATTTCAGATTTCTAGAACATCATTAACAGCAACAATTATACATCCCCAGATCCCACATATCATTCACCATAATCCCATTAGAAACTCAAAACCCCACCCTTACCTTTGGATTGAGTGCAGCTCCGAGTTCCCTGATCGAAATCTCTGAAACGGAACCGTTCTCCCTCCCTTCCTGAAGTTTCACGCACGCACTACTCTTTCTCTCCTTCTCTTCCTGCTACTTCACGCACGGTTTTCTCCTTTTTTCCCAAACCCTTCTTTTTTTTTTCTTTTTAAATCTCCTGTCTACCCTTTTTCCACCTTAACTCCATTTTCAAAATATTATAATTCCATTAATACTATTACCATCACAAAACTAAACCCTCTTAATTAATTACATACTACTAAAATTAATATTATTCTAATATTAATTTCTCCCGACTAAAATTAATAATTTACCCGATTATTAATTAATCGAATACAAGTGTTACACTAAAAAATATGACAACCTAATTATCTTGATAAAACATGCAATAAATATATCAAACGAATTGACCCAGATAAATAAAAATAGTAATGTTTTCTAAATCCGTATGACATATTGTCACTATCAAATTTTCATATTTTTATACATATTTAATTTAAAAAAATTACTTAAATTATATTAAAACTTAAATTACTATTAGCTTTAACCTTAAAGTATTTTCATGTAAGATGTCACTTCTCATTAGAACTTTTTACCCTAAAATTTTAAAATAAATAAATATATATATAGTACATACATAAATAAATACATATATATATATATATATATAAATTCTAATTTTTGTACCACATATTTAACTATCACATTCTCACGCTTCAATATATATTTCGTTCTAAAAATATTTAAAGAATTATGTAAAATGTTCCAAAACTTAGGACTAAATTCTATATTTCTTTTAGTTTTAACATGAAAATATATACTATATATGTGTATATATATATTCTAATTTTTGTATGACATATTATGAAAAAGGTAATAAATATCCTCCTTGGAGCTTTTCTACTTGGACGATTCCCACTTAGAATCATATATATTATTCAAGTAGTAAAATCTTATAAACCATTGTGCTTAATTTGCAAGAGATGTGCTTAAATTGGATACAACATGGAGTCTGTTGAGAATTTTCAAGTGTGAGTAAGTCTCATATTGGAAGTTAAGGATAAGTTTGAGTGGTTTATAAGTGTGAGGACCCATACACCCATTGCCTTAAGGTTTTGGGTGGAAGATGTGGTGTCTGGTTCACTTATGGTTTGCTCAAACCCCAATGTGGAATTTTATCCCCCAATTTTAAACCATCTCCTTTGTTTGGGTCTTTCTTTGGCCCAACAGTGGTATCAGAGCCGATGGTTGTTTGACCATGGGCCTGGGCCTCTGAGACTCAGGAGCACAAGCCCAGAATGATGGCATCTGAGGTTCTGGATGAGTACAAGCCCAACTTTCGTTTGAGATGGACTCACACTTGAGGGGGAGATTGTTGGGAATTTTCAAGTGTGAGTAAGTCTCGTATTGGAAGTTAAGGATAAGTTTGAGTGGTTTATGTTCTAGGAATGAACATTGAAGGAAAGGATAGTACCTAGAGAGTGGAGGAATGTGCTAAGAGAGAATGAGAATCAGAGAGAGAATGCTGAATTTCATGTGCTATTTCATCAAATGAGCCAAAAAGTCCCTTACAATTGGTAACTATATCCTATTTATAGGGCTTGGGTACTACCTATTGGGCTAGTTGGGCCTCCGGAGTTGAGGCCCAACTTAAGGCCAAGCTCTCGCTCTTTGGCGAGCTAAACCCGGGGAGTTGCCCCTCTAGGGGCTCGCCCAGTCCACAAGTCCACAAGACACCGAGCTCGAAGTATGAGAGCTAAGTGTGTCTTTTAAATGTTTTTACATGCATCCTATGGTACGTTGGAATCTAAGCTGCCAACATGGCTTGAGAAAAAAGGAAGAAAACTACGTCGCCAACATGGCGTAAGCAAAAGGAAACAAGCATCCTTAGTCACCCAATCCACTGGCTTTGGCGAGCGAACCAACCCATCAAGTCCACAAGTCCACTGGTGGCGGGAGCGACCGCTTTGTACCGGCGAGCTAGGTGACAGGTGTTAGTCACGTATTGATCGTGCAAGTGTCAGATGGCGATGCCCTTGGCGGGCGATTAAATTCCATTGGCGACACCATTTGTTAGGCGATGGCATTTAGTCCCCATGGTGGCGGGGCCTTTCGCGCTTTCCCTTATTTCGAAAACCTTTCAAATCTCTAACTGCCCCATGTGATACGTCAGTTACGTCAGTTTTCCCCTTTCTCCGCAACTGTCACCTCACTCCTCATAACTGTCCCATCATGCGCAGTAATTCCCCATCACACGCGACCCACTTCCCAAAAACCATCATGACTTCCAACCTTCCACACGCGTCCCACCCGCGTCACCCTTATAGCTTCCCCCCTTTGCCTATAAAAACCCTTCTTCCCTACAGTCATCTCTTTCCGAGACCTCTCTTTACTTCCTTAATCGCTTACCAAGCTCCCTCCTCCAACTTCCGCTCTGGTGCCGTCGCTTTCCACCCTTTCCGCTACCCACTCTTCACATCCTTGCCCGGTGAGTCCCTGTTTCCTTATCTCTGCATCTTATCTCTACTCGTCTTTTCCCTTTCCTCATTGCATTGCCAAAGATGGCCTCAAACCCTAACTCCCCTAATCACACCTCCTCTTCTTCTGGGAGCGACCCCGACTCTACCGTAGCCGGCGGCCTCCGTTTAGAGGTCCCGGAGATCCCTTCTTACCGACTGAAAACCTTCGCGACTTTACCCCTTCCAGTCCAAAGAGCACCCACCCACGAAGCTATAGACCAACCCTCTGTTTTCCAGGATAGTGATCTTATCGTGGAATTCGTGAGCAGCCTTGGTGGTTTATCCGACGATGACGAATTTAACGCCAAACTTAGGATTTGGCCCTGCAGTGCTGATGACCGCCCCTGGCTTCATAAGATCAATGGCGACGTAAAGAGATCCCACTTTTTCTTTGTTTATGAGTATATGTTTGCGATCTTGGAGTCAGGCTTCCTTTCTCGCCCTTCGTACAAACCGTCCTCCGCGATATCAACGCGGCTCCTTGTCAATCCATCCCAATGCCTGGGCCTTCATCCGGTGCTTCGAGATTTTGTGCGCCGCTGTTGGCACCGCCCCATCTCCCACCAGCTTCTTCTACCTCTACGATGTTGACCCCAAGTCCATTAAAAACAAAGGATGGATCTCCCTAAAGGCCCGAGCCGGTCGCAAGTGCCTGAACCCTCATAAGAGTAACGCGAAGTCTTCCTTCGCCCGGCGATATTTCCGCGTGGCGGTTCACCCCGCCTATCCCGAAGCTTTCACCCTTAGGGACGGGACTGCCCTCTTTCCCCTTTACTGGACGGAAAAGCCCAATGGGATTACTGACCCTTCGGAAGAATCTTTGTCTCTCAATGACAAAGCCTTTTTGAATCTCCTCGCCCCACTTCTGTAAGATCAAGATTTGGTCATGTGGTACAACTCTATGTTTTGATGATAACAAGTATTTATTTGTGGATGAACAACTATGATACTCTAATGTCTGTCTTGAGTGTTTTGACAAACAGGTTCTGATTCTGACACCAGAAGATATATTCGACAGAGGATCAGAAGGATCAGAGGATCTGAAGATCAGAGGATCTGAAGATCAGAAGATCTGAGGATCAGAAGGATCAGAGGATCTGAAGATCAGAGGATCAGAAGATCAGAGGATCAGAAGATCTGAGGATCAGAAGATCTGAAGACCAGAAGCTCTGAGGGACCAGAGGCTCTGAAGGTCCAGAAGCTCTGAAGGTCCAGAAGCAGAAGTTACGAAGGTCAGAGGATCCAAGCATCCCTCTGACTCTGATCACCAAGCTTCACAAGTTCCAACACGAAGCATTCCTCTGATCAGAAGTCATTGGTTAAAGGCAAATGTCTCTATCAAGAAGTACAAGAGCAGTGTACTATTCTGAAAAGCCTACCTACCAAGGTTCAGCCACAGCAGGTTCTGGAAGTTCCAGAAATGCCCTCCAACGGTCATATTTCTCTCAACAGAAATATCCTTTGCACCTTGGACTATAAAAGGCTGAAGAAAAAGAAGAAAGCTAAGAAAGAGAAAAAGAGCTGCAATACAAGAAAAGATTCAAGTCTCTACCTTCTTCATCTATTCTTATTTAGTTTACACTCAGCTTATTTAGAAGCAAACCTTTGTAAACACCAACCTCAAACAGTTGTTTGATTTTCCTTATGGGACCGGGTAGGTCAGTATCCTTAAGAAGACTAAGAGAGTGAATCTTAGTGGTGATTCCTTTAGGAGATCAAGGTTGATCGGATCCTAGAGAAGACTAAGAGAGTGAATCTTAGTGTGAGCTAAGTCAGTGTATTGTTAGTCACTTGTAGGTTTCAAGTGCAGTTGTAACAATTATCTGATTAGTGGATTGCCTTCATTCTAAGAAGGAAGAAATCACCTTAACGGGTGGACTGGATTAGCTTGAGGGATTTATCAAGTGAACCAGGATAAAATACTTGTGTGCTTCTCTCTTCTCTCTATCTTTATCCGCTGCACCATCTATCTTAGAGAAACCGAAAAGATTTACTTTAAATCTTAAGGGGAAAGTTTTTATATTGAAAACGCTATTCAACCCCCCCTTCTAGTCGTTTTTCACACCTTCAACTTCCTATCCTTGACTGCTCGACAGTCCTTGATGGCGCTCGCCTCTCAAGGACACCCAAGTACTTAGGTCACATAATTTATTTTCACTATCGCCACTTCTCCTCTCACCCCTTATGTTGCTACTAACCCTCTCTCTTTTTTGTTTATTGTTGCAGAAGATATGAATTTCACCAACGCCGAGCTTTTGAAAGCCCGTGAGAGGAAAATGGCCCGCTTTTCCCCGAAGTTCAACACTGAAGGCGACGGGAAGAAATGGGGCGGTGCTGAGAACCAAGCCGAGGGCGCTCAGGCCCCCAAGAGGAGGAGGTTAGTCAAAGGCTCCTCCGCCAGCTCCTCCAACCCCGGCGCTCAACCCACCGCCGCCACTGTGGCCAAAGGCAAGAAAGCTGCCTCCACCGCCGCTATTGCAAGCTCCAAGTCTTCAACTGACGGGACGAGCCAACTCCCTACCGCCGAAGCTTCCGCCGCCGCGGCCACTGAGCCTGTCATTGTCACGACCCTCGATTCTGCTGCCGCTGGTACAGCTACCGGTGCCGCCGCCAAGTCTACCACCATAGGCGCCACAACAACAACTGCTGACCAGCCATCAACTGCTGGCATAAGCGCCGCAGCTGCCACCACATGCTCCGGTGCCGCCGCCGGGGAGAAAGAAAGGGAAACAGAAAAAGAAAACCCCAAGTCTCCCCCGCGCCAAGTCACACCTCCTAGCCCGCCTCCCACGAACGATGAGCGTTCCTTGTCTCCCTCACCTCGCCAAGAAGAAAGACCCTCGCCCGGTGCCGCCACTACTTCCGAGGCAGCCCAGATTGAGCAAGCTCCTGGTAACAGAGGTGGTTCTTCTAGTCACTTCAACATGCTACCCAATGCTATTGAGCCCTCAGAGTTCTTGCTCACTGGCCTCAACCGCGACGCCATAGAAAAAGAAGTGTTGAGCCGAGGCATCAACGAGACCAAGGAGGAAACCCTTGCCTGTCTTCTACGCGCTGGGTGCATCTTCGCCCACGCGTTTGAAAAATTCAACTCCACAGCCGTTGAAGCTGAACGGTTGAAGGCTGAGAGTGCTCAGCATCAAGAAGCCGCCGCTGCTTGGGAAAAGCGCTTCGACAAACTGGTGGCGCAGGTGGGAAAAGACAAAGTCCATGCCGACAAGTTGATTGGCGCGGCGGGAATCAAGATCGGCGAGCTGGAAGACCATCTGAAGCTGATGAAGGAGGAGGCGGACGACCTTGATTCAAGCCTCCAAGCTTGTAGAAAAGAAAAAGATCAAGTAGAGAAGGACTTGGTCGCCAAAGGCAAGGCGCTGGCTGCCAAGGAGTCAGAGCTTGAAACATTGAGCGTTGAACTGGAGTTAGCACAAAAGACGCTGGCAGAGCAGGAGAAAAAGTCTGCTGAGTCTTTGGCTTTGGTGAAGGCAGATCTGGAGGCGATACGGGCTACTTCTAAAGAGATCAAGAAGGTGAACGAGGCTCATGGGGCAACCCTCGTCATGAAAGATGCTGAGATTACTTCCCTTCTTGCGAGGATCAAAGATCTAGAGGGCGAGCTATCAGTGGAGAAAGCCAAAGCCACTGAGGGAACAAGCCGCCGACATTGCCTATGACAGTCGCGAACGGGGCTTCTACCTCGCCAAGGACCAGGCTCAACACTTATTCCCGAATCTTGATTTTAGCGCCATGGGAGTGATGAAAGAAATCACTGCTGAAGGATTGGTTGGTCTTGACGATCCTCCTTTGATTGATCAAAACCTCTGGACCGCAACTGAAGAAGAAGAGGAAGAAGAAGAAGAAAGAAATAATGAATAATGTAATTTTAGTTTTTACTTAGCCTTTACCGCCCTCTTTCTGCACTTTCCTTTCATTTCTATATATAAGCAACATTTCGCCATTGATTTTATATCGCCTTTGAACACTTTGTAAATTTTGTTGAATGATTGCTTTCGTCGTGAATCTTTTGATCGCCACTTCGCAAATCGCCGCGTTCTTATTGTTTTATAGTTAAACGACCCAACGCCTCGGAGTAATAAAATACTCAACATCATGAGTGACCAAGCACTCGCTTTCGGAGAAAAAGAGCACGCTTTTGTTACAATGGAGAGTTTGAAGATACTTTGAGAAATTGAAGATATCTAACTTTGGCGAATGGAGCCCAATGCGATATCTTTCCAGCTTCCTCGCTCACGATCAACTGTAATAATAGCGCAGACTCAAACCGTTGAATGACCTGGGTAGTCGCCTTCCATCAAGCTCTTCCAAGTGATAGGCCCCTGTACCAAGAACTTTGACAATGCGGTAGGGCCCTTCCCAGTTTGGAGTCAGCTTGTTTCCCGGGGCTCCTGATCGCCACTTTAGGACCAGATCACCAACTTGAACCCTGCTATTATACTTGGCAGCCACACGCTGCTTCATCGCCGTTTCTCGAATGTGCGCCTCGTCACGCGTTTCAAACAAGAGATCTAACTCCATCGCCATATTGGCTTGATTCTCCCATTCAAAATCCGGCTGAGTCCGCCATGTGAAATTGTCAATCTCCACCGGCAACATTGCATCTACCCCATAGGTCATTCTAAAGGGGGTTTCTCTTGTAGTAGATTGCACAGTGGTGTTGTACGACCATAGTACGTTTGGGAGTTCATCCAGCCAGGCTCCCTTAGCTTCCTCAAGCCGTCGCCTTAACCCACGCAGAATTACCCTGTTTGCAGATTCTACTTGCCCGTTCGTTTGCGGATGCTCCACAGAGGCGAACCTCATCTGTATGCCCATTTCCTTGCAAAATTCCCTTGTTTGGTTGCTTGAAAACTGGGTCCCGTTGTCGGATACGATCGCCCTTGGGATCCCGAACCTACAAACAATACGCTTCCAGTAAAAGTTGACTATTTTTGCAGAGGTTATTTTGGCCAGGGGCTCGGCTTCAATCCATTTAGTGAAATAGTCCACCGCTACTAATATAAACTTCATTTGCGACTTGGCGGTCGGAAAAGGTCCTACTAAGTCCACACCCCACATGGCGAAAGGTCATGGGGCGCTCATCGTTGCCAGCTCTTTTGGCGGTGCCTTAGACAAATCCGCAAACACTTGACATTTTTTACACCGCTTCACAAAGTCCATACAATCTTTCCTGAGGGTGGGCCAGTAGAAACCCGCCCTTAACACCTTGCAGGCTAAAGACCTCCCCCCAATGTGGCTTGCACACACTCCTTCATGCACCTCAGACATTATCGCTTCGTATTTCTCTGGCGGTACGCATTTTAACAAGGGCGTCGAAAAACCACGACGATACAAGTGACCGTCAATAAGAGTGTAGTGGCTCGCCTCTCGCCGTTGCTCCTTCGTGCATTGCTCCACTTCCGCCGGGTCCCCCGCCAAGATCGATAATATGGGTCCCATCCACGTCGCCCCTCTATTCACACATGCCATGAGCTCGCCTTCAATGCTGGGGCACGCTAGCGTTTCCTGAATCACACTTTTGTTGTTGCCGGGCTTCCGCGTGCTCGCCAATTAGGCCAACGCGTCCGCCCGCTGGTTTTCTGTCCGAGGAACATATTCTACTACAACTTCTTGAAAAAGTGTCATCAAATATCGCACTCGCTCAAGGTACTTGATCAGATTGGGATCCTTGACCTGGAAAGTTCCCTTCACTTGATTCTCTACCAACTGCGAGTCTGTTCTTATCAACAAACTTCCGATCTTTACTTCCCGCGCCAACTTCAATCCGGCGATGAGAGCTTCATATTCTGCCTGGTTGTTTGTTGCCTTGAACTCGAATTTCAGCGATTGCTCCAGTACTAGATCTCCTGGTCCTTCCAATGTTACTCCCGCGCCACTGCCACTGCTATTGGAGGATCCATCTACAAAGAGAGTCCACTGAGTGTCCACTCTTTCAAACTGGTCTGGGGTCAACTCCACCACAAAATCAGCTAGTGACTGTGCCCCAACCGTGCCTCGCTTATCATATTGCAACCCATATTCGGACAATTCAACCGACCAGGCGACCAATCTACCTGACAAATCCGGTTTTTGTAACACTTGTCTCAGGGGCAAATCCGTCCGCACCTTCACTGGAAAACTCTGAAAATAAGGTCTCAACCGTCGGGCGGTGGCAAGGACCGCCAGCGCTGCCTTCTCAATTTTCTGGTATCTGACCTCTGCGCCCTGGAGTGTATGGCTAACAAAATAAACGATTCGATGCTCGCCATCTACTTCCTGCAGTATCACAGAACTCAGAGCACTATCACTCACAGCAAAATACAAGTGCAGCGGGTGTCCCTGTATTGGTTTTGACAAGATTGGCGGTGATGACAGGAGTTCCTTGAGTCGAACAAAAGCTTCTTCACACTCCGCTGTCCACTCGAATGCAACATTTTTTCGAAGACACTTGAAAAAAGGGAAGGATCTATCACCAGACTTAGGGAGAAATCGAGATAAAGCTGCTATTCGCCCTGTTAAACGTTGGACTTCTTTTACATTAGAGGGGCTTTTCATCTGCTGAATCGCCTTGCATTTATCTGGATTTATCTCTATTCCTCTGGATGTGATCATGAATCCTAAAAACTTGCCACCCTGAACACCAAAAGAGCATTTCTCCGGGTTGAGGCGCATATTGTGCTTCCTTATCTCGCCAAATGCTTCTTCCAGATCTTGATGATGATCCAAACCACGTACTGATTTAACGATCATATCATCAACGTAAACTTCCATGTTTCTTCCCACCTGTCCAGCAAAAACCCTATCCATCAATCTTTGGTAGGTCGCCCCAGCATTCTTTAATCCAAATGGCATGGTGCGATAGCAATAATTGACTCTGGCGGTCATGAAAGCCGTTTTGTCTTCGTCCGCCGGGTGCATGCAGATTTGATGATAACCAGAATAAGCATCCATCAAGCTAAGCAGTTCGTTGCCCGAGGCACCATCAACGAGACCATCAATGTTGGGAAGGGGATACGAATCCTTTGGGCATGCCTTGTTTAAGTCTGTGTAGTCCACGCACATCCGCCATTTCCCGTTCGCCTTTTTCACCATCACGACGTTCGCCAACCACGTCGGATATTTCACTTCCCTGATGAATTCTGCCGCCAGCAGCTTGTCAACTTCCTGTTGTACCGCCTTCCCCTTGTCTCCACCCAAGCGCCGCCTGAGTTGTGAAACTGGCTTGACACTTGGATTCAATGCTAATCGATGGCAGATGAAGTTTGGATCAATTCCGGGCATGTCCTTGCAGCTCCAAGCAAACAAATCTAAGTTCTCACTTAGCAACTTTGTCAGGCGCGTCTCCTGCTCGTCTGTCAATCTGGTCCCAATCTTCAAAGTGCGATCGCCAAACTTTAGCGCCTTTGTCTCCTCAATTGGCGTGGGTCTGTTCACTCGCCCCTCGCCACGTGGGTCAAGATTTTCATCCGAAGTTTCAATTTCATAACATCTGTGTCCGACCAACGCACTCTTCTTGCCGTACAAGTTGAGGCAATTATTATAACATTCCCTCGCCATCTTCTGGTCAACTTTCAGCTTGCCAACCTTTCCATTGCTTAGTGGATACTTGACTGCCAAGTGGGCTGTTGAAATTACAGCACAGAGGCGATTCAATGTATTTCGCCCAATGATGACATTGTAAGATGCCACCACCTGGAGAACCAGATACCTTACCTTCAAAACCCTGGCACACTCATCTTCCCCGAATATTGTGTCTAGATCAATGTATCCTCACACCATTACTTGCTCACCTGCAAAACCTACCAAGGTTCCCGCATATGGAGTCAGATCATTGTCAGTTAGTCCCAACTTGTCGAATGCGTCACCATAGATAATATCAGCCGAACTACCCTGATCCAGGAGTACCCTTCTAACTTTGAAACTATTCAACCTTAATTGCACTACTATCGGGTCATCCTTGTGAGGTTTTATCCCCTCAAAGTCTGCCATCGAGATTGTTATGTCAGGGTGCACGAATCCGAAAGCAACTTCATGAACTGAATTAACTGCGCGAACATGGCGTTTCCGCGCCGCATGGGTGTCGCCACCACCGCCAAATCCTCCAGCGATGGTGTTTATGGTCCCGACGGGCGGTCCTGCGTGTTGAGCGAACGTGTCATCAGCCCCTTTTGTGGCGATAGCCGCTGATTCTTGCTTTTTCTTGCCCTTAGTGTCCGCTCGCTCCTCCTCTCGCTTATGCGTTTTGTTGTGATCGCCGTTGTTGCGCCACTGACCTTGTCGATTTCCTTGATATCCCGCCCGGATCAACTTATCAATCTCCCGCTGCAAAGTCCAGCAATCGTCCGTGTCGTGCCCGACGGACCGATGGTATTCACACCACTTCTTGGGATTGGCGTCTCGTGGTTGATACTTCGGGGCCTCAGGCTCATCCACCAGATTCGTGCCCCTCGCCTCGCGGAGCATATCTGTTAAACCTGTGTTCATCACCGTGTCAGCCTCCTCTCGCTGGCGATGAGACTTAGATTGCCAAGGCCGGCGTTGTTCATAATCATCACGCCGTGGATACAACTGCTCCTTGGTCGGCTTCAATACCGCTTTCCCTTTATCTTGTCTTTGCTGCTTGCCATCCCCCTTATCTTCGCCATTCTTATCTTTTTTCGCGCGCTTGGGTGACGTGTCGCCTTTTTCCAGTTTCGCGCGCTTTCTCTTGAAAGCATCGTCCTCCTCGTCAAGAATATAAGTGCTGGCGTGAGCACGCATCTCTTCCATCGAACGTGCCGGCTTGCGTGTCAACTTGCTGTTCAACCCTCCCGGTAACAAACCATTTTTGAATGCTAGAGCACAGGCTCGAGGCTCTTCGTCCTCTACCTTGACCGATGCAGCGCTGTACCTTGCCATGTACTCCTTTAGTGACTCTTCTTCTTGTTGGCGAATATTGTATAGGTCATTGATCGTCACCGGCTGATTCTTATTCGCCGAGAACTGCACTAGAAACTTGGATGAGAAGTCTCTGAAATTCGAAATCGATCCGCGAGGCAAAGTTGTGAACCACGCCATCGCCGTCGATTTGAACGTCGATGGAAACATCCTGCACTTCACCGCATCTGATGCCGCAATTATCACCATCTTCGTGTTGAAATACAGAAGATGATCCTTTGGATCATAATCTCCACTGTAAGAATCCAGAACTAACGTTTTCATATTATCTGGAATCGCCACACTCTCAACATCCTCCGAGAACGGACGGAACTCAGCTACGGAATCCGCTTCTCTGCTTCCATCGTCTTGTTGCTCGCGGCGGTAGAAATCCAACTAAGCTTGTAGATGCTCATTCCGCTGCTGGATGTTGCCAATGCTGCGCATCATATGGCGCCATTGCTCCTGTGTCACCGCCGGTATTTGCTCCGGAGCAGGTGAATTCTCTGGTGAGCGCTCCAGAGATCCGATCTGCGAAGGCGATGGAGGAGGTGGTGGTGATGGAGGAGGAGAAGGCGGCACAGAAGTGCGTGTAGCCTGTACTCCCGCTGTTCGTATTGGAGAATCCAGGACAACTCGATGAGGCCGTCGAGGCGGCGAGATTCGCTGTCGCACTGGTGAATGATGCTGCTTCCTGCGTCGAGTCTCCATCTAGGAATGACGCAAACTCGATCGAAAGACGAACGCCGGTCACATAATCAGAATCGGAAAACTAGAGAATTGCCTAATCGTAATCAGAGATAGCTTCTTGCACAATCAATCCATGTGAATGGGAGTAGAAAGTTTATGGTCCCCACAAACGGCGCCAAATGTTCTAGGAATGAACATTGAAGGAAAGGATAGTACCTAGAGAGTGGAGGAATGTGCTAAGAGAGAATGAGAATCAGAGAGAGAATGCTGAATTTCATGTGCTATTTCATCAAATGAGCCAAAAAGTCCCTTACAATTGGTAACTATATCCTATTTATAGGGCTTGGGTACTACCTATTGGGCTAGTTCGGCCTCCGGAGTTGAGGCCCAACTTAAGGCCAAGCTCTCGCTCTTTGGCGAGCTAAACCCTGGGCGTTGCCCCTCTAGGGGCTCGCCCAGTCCAGTTTATAAGTGTGAGGACCCATACACCCATTGCCTTAAGGTTTTGGGTGGAAGATGTGGTGTCTGGTTCACTTATGGTTTGCTCAAACCTCAATGTGGAATTTTATCCCCCAATTTAAACCATCTCCTTTGTTTGGGTCTTTCTTTGGCCCAACAGTGGTATCAGAGCCAATGGTTGTTTGACCATGGGCCTGGGCCTCTGAGACTCAGGAGCACAAGCCCAGAATGATGGCATCTGAGGTTCTGGATGAGTACAAGCCCAACTTTCGTTTGAGATGGACTCACACTTGAGGGGGAGATTGTTGGGAATTTTCAAGTGTGAGTAAGTCCCATATTGGAAGTTAAGGATAAGTTTGAGTAGTTTATAAGTGTGAGGACCCATACACCCATTGCCTTAAGGTTTTGGGTGGAAGATGTGGTGTCTGGTTCACTTATGGTTTGCTCAAACCTCAATGTGGAATTTTATCCCCCAATTTTAAACCATCTCCTTTGTTTGGGTCTTTCTTTGGCCCAACAGAGTCTTCCTCACCAATACATCCCCTAACCAGTTTTGCTTCTTCTTCCAAATGATCTTCGATAGCATTATGTTAAGAGTTTAGTTTTCCAATCACACTAAACAAAAAGTAATTATATATTGTCATTGAAATTCCTTTTTTATCGAGTTTTTTCTTTGGGATAGAAGTCTTTTCTCTACTTTTCCTTTTTCCATTGAACTATACTGCTAAATCATTTGCTAAAATAAAAAAACTAATAATAATAATCTATATATGCCAATGCAAGAAAGTTTCCTTTATATAAAATTTGTTAGATATGATTTAGACTTTTGGGCCATGGTAAGGGGATATTCTGAGAACTCTCATTTTATGTGTCAGTGCATACCCAATGATGTTCTGACAATCTGAGAAGTAAAAAACATATTTGATTGAGATAAATGTGTACAATGCAAAAATTTAATTACATTAGTCTGAAGTAGAAAAGACTTCTTGTCTCAATTCTAACATAAAATGATAAATTTGAGAGTTTAGTAAAGATTGCGTGGAAATTGACAAATTGAAAAAAGGTCAACAAAACGGACCAAAGATCAACAACTTGATACACACATAACTGACTAATTGTTTTACAAACTATCTCACAGTGACAGTATACATTGCACCAGAGCCCTATTACTTGAACCTAAAGCTGAAACTATATTAAGACAACTCCAAACATTGCTCCTCATCTCGATTAATTGCAGCTCCATTCTGTTCATGGATCCCTTAAGTGCACTGCACAATAGCCTCAAAACTCGCTTCAGCTCTTCCTTTTAACAAACTGTTAGAACATGTTGCCATGCATTTTGTCAAAACAACCGATTGTCGAAGCAGATGCCGTGGCATCTGACCTCGTGAAGCTAGGGCATCAGTCGTCAGCTTGTGTTTCTGTTGTGGGCCTTCTGAAGATTTACTGAAGATATGCTTTTGAGTTACTTGAGGAGCAAGTAGCTATTCCATAAGGGTTTATTTGTTGGGTTGTTATTTGTTGAAACAATCTTTGTTAAAAGATTGGTTTCTATCTTTACTTGTGCAATAAGAAACCGAATCTATCAAGATTGCGTTTTGAATTGCTGTTACTGCAATCTGTTTCTTCAGCCCGTGCCAACCCTAAAGCCCATGCTACCGCAGTTAAAGTCTATAAAAGGATGAAGACCTAAAACATGAAGGCGTCGAAGCTGATAGAGAGAGATCGAGTGTTTTAGGATTTGTTAATTGTGCTTTGTCCTTGTTAGTTGTGAATCTGTCTTTGCTCACTGATTCTATAAAGCAAAGAGAGATTCTGTGTGTTTGATTGCGTTCAAACTCTACTTGTTCATTGTGTTCACCAATCACTGTGGCAGTGATTGAGAGAAAGTGAGAGGGGCTCTCATACTTAGGTTGAGATTCTAAGTAGAAATACACTGGGTAGATTAGGAAGTGAACTATGAACTGAGTTGTTCATGAGTGTCTGTAATTCCTGAATCTTGAGATAGTGGATTTCCTTTCTTTGGGTGCAAACCCTCCAGACGTAGGTGAAAGTTTTCACTGAACTGGGTTAACAATCACTGTGTGTTATTGTTTCTGTTGTTAAGTTTTGTTTTATTGTTAAGCGATTGTCGATCCTCTTGTCCCAGCATCGTGCAGGACAATCGTATCAGAGGGAACCTGAATTAAAATTGGCATCAGAGCAGGCACCCTGTTCTGGTTGGGTGAGCTCCAGGGAGTTTTATTCAAGTTCTCATGGATAACAAGGAGGGAGGATCAGTCAATAGGCCACCCATTCTGGATGGTACTAACTATGACTACTGGAAGGTTCGCATGACAGCCTTTCTCAAATCAATTGACAACAAGACTTGGAAAGCTATTGTCAAGGGTTGGAAGCACCCCACTAAGGCTGAGGTTGAAGGCACCTCTACTACTGTTGTGGAAAAACCTAAAGAAGAATGGACCAGTGTTGAAGATGAAGCTGCTCTTGGAAATTCAAAGGCTCTAAATGCTATCTTTAATGGAGTTGACAAGAATATGTTTAGGCTGATCAATACGTGTACTGTGGCAAAAGATGCTTGGGAAATTCTGAAAACTGCACATGAAGGAACTACTCGAGTAAGGATGTCAAGGCTTCAGATGCTTACTACTCAATTTGAAAATTTGATGATGACTGAAGAAGAGACTATTTCAGAATTCCACATGCGTGTCCGTGACTTGTCTAATGCTTCATTTGCTTTGGGAGAACCTATGTCAGATGAGAAGCTTGTAAGGAAGATCTTGAGATCTCTTCCTCAGAAGTTTGCTATGAAAGTCACTGCAATTGAGGAGGCTCAAGACATTGAGAACATGAAGGTTGATGAACTTATTGGCTCTTTGCAAACATTTGAGTTGAAACTGAGTGGAAAATCTGAGAAGAAGAATAAGAGTATTGCTTTTGTGTCAAACACTGATGAAGGTGATGATGAAGATTGTGAGGGTGAAAATCTTTCTGAGGCTCTGGCCATGCTAGCAAGAAAATTCAACAGAGCATTGAGAAAGATTGACAAAAGAACCAGGCCTAATGTCCAGGACATGAAGTTCGATAACAAACCCAAGTTGTCCAATTCACAGAGGAAGACCAAAGAAGAAGAAAGATCTGGTCATAATAAAGGAGTGCAGTGTCATGAATGTGAAGGATATGGTCATATCAGGTCTGAATGCGCCACCTATCTAAAGAAGCAGAAGAAAGGTATGATGGTAACTTGGTCAGATGAAGACACTGAAGATGAGGAGGAGATATCTGTAAACAAAGTCAATGCTTTCTCTGGAACCATCTATGAGTCTGATACAAGTGATGAGGACATTACAGATGAGGAACTGGCTGAGACTTACAATCTGCTACACATCAAGTGGGAAGAAGCATGTAAACTTGTGAGAGAAAAGCAAAGTGAGATAGAACAACTTGTCTCTCAGAATGAAAGGCTGAAAGAGCTCAGCACAAAGCTGAAGGAAGATCTGGAGGAATGGCAAAGTAAGTTTAAAAATGCTGATGTTATGGAAAAAGCTAATCTAGTGTTGATTAATGCAGGACTTCAAGAGGAAGTGGCAACTCTGACAAGAAAGCTTGAAGCTACTCACAAATCTGTTAGAATGTTGAACAGTGGTTCTGATATGCTTGATGAAATTCTGAAAGAGACTAGCAAGCAAGGAGGGAGTTTGAAGGGAATTGGCTTTGACTATAGAACAGCAAACAAAGAAAATCAGAAAGGTTCAAAGAAATTTGTGTCCGCTGCAAAACAAACTGAGTTCAAGAAGCCCAGAAATTATCAGTTGTCATATTCATTGCCTCGACATGTACCTCTGCATGTGAAACCCCAACTTAAGCTTGACAAAACTGTACCTTGGAAGTGTCACTACTGTGGTAAGAATGGTCATATAAAGCCCTATTGTTACAGGTTATATGGTTATCCTCAGATGTACGATAAAAAGCATGTTCAGATGAGGAAGCAATGGAAGCCCAAGGGTGAAGTCAGATGTCAGGTAGCCTACACGTCTTTCAGAGCATCATCAAAGGAAGATTGGTATTTTGATAGTGGCTGCTCAAAGCACATGACAGGAAACAAGAGCTTCTTGCAAGACATCAGAAGTCACTCCACCAACTATGTTACTTTTGGAGATGGAGCTAAAGGGAAGATCAAGGGAGTAGGAAAACTTGTCAGCACAGAATCTCCTAACTTGAACAATGTGTTACTTGTAAATGGTTTAACGGCCAACCTAATCAGCATAAGTCAACTGTGTGATCAAGGATATGATGTGAAGTTCAATAAGATAGAATGTGTTGTGACCACTGATGATGAGAGAGTTGTGATGAGAGGAGTCAGATCAAAAGACAACTGTTATATGTGGACATCAGAAGAAAAAGGTCATGTTTCCAGATGTTTGTTAACTAAAGAAGATGAGGTGAATGTATGGCATCAAAGACTAGGACATCTCAACTACCGAAGCTTGCAAAAGATTCTTGCAGATGAAGCAATAAGAGGGCTGCCCAATTTGAGCTTGGGAGAAGGAAAGCTATGTGGAGAATGTCAGATTGGTAAGCAAACCAAGGTGCCACACAAGATACTCCAGCATCAGACCACGACAAAGGTTCTGGAGTTGCTTCACATGGATCTCATGGGTCCCATGCAGGTTGAAAGCTTGGGAGGAAAAAGGTATGTGTTTGTCTGTGTAGATGATTTTTCAAGGTATACATGGGTTGAATTTATGAGAGAAAAATCAGAGACTTTTGAAATATTCAAGAATCTATGTATGAGACTTCAGAATGAGAAGGACTGTGTGATTGTAAGAATCAGAAGTGATCATGGAAGGGAGTTTGAGAATTCAAAATTCTTGGAGTTCTGTGGAACAGAAGGTATTAGTCATGAATTTTCTGCCCCCATCACGCCACAGCAGAATGGAATAGTTGAAAGGAAAAATAGAACTCTCCAGGAATCAGCTAGAGTAATGTTACATGCTAAGAAGATTCCGCACCAGTTCTGGGCTGAAGCTATGAGTACTGCCTGTTACATACATAATAGAGTCACCATCAGGGCAGGGACATCCTCTACACAGTATGAGCTATGGAAAGGTAGAAAGCCGTCTGTAAAATACTTTCACATATTTGGAAGTAAATGTTATATCCTTGCGGATCGTGATCCTAAGAGGAAGCTTGATCCTAGAAGTGATGAAGGAATTTTCATGGGGTATTCTATGAACAGTAAAGCCTATAGAGTTTTTAACTCTCGCACAAGGACCATGATGGAATCTGTGAATGTGACTGTGGATGATGAACCAAGCAAAAAGGAAGAAGCAGTTTTGAATGAAGGTGATGATGATGCTGATGTTCCAGCCGATGCTCCATCAACCGCCCTCGACAATGAGTCAGAAACAAGTGCTGATGAAAAGGAAGACAAAGATATCACATCAAACAAAGCTCCATCAATCAGGGTTCAGAAGAATCATCCTCAAGAAAACATTATTGGTAATCTTCAAGAAGGGGTGACTACCAGATCTAGGAGTATAATTGCTCACAGTTGTTTCATCTCTAAGATAGAACCCAAGAATGTCAATGAAGCTCTCACTGATGAATACTGGATAAATGTTATGCAAGAGGAGCTAGAGTAGTTCAGGAGAAATGAAGTGTGGGAGTTAGTGCCTAGACCTGAAGGAGTAAACATCATTGGCACTAAGTGGATCTTCAAGAACAAATCAGATGAAACTGGAACAGTCACAAGGAATAAAGCAAGGCTAGTTGCTCAAGGATATACTCAGATAGAAGGAGTTGATTTTGATGAAACCTTTGCTCCAGTAGCTAGACTGGAATCTATAAGACTCTTATTAGGTGTTGCTTGTCTCTTGAAGTTCAGACTTTATCAGATGGATGTGAAGAGTGCTTTTCTGAATGGCTATTTGAGTGAAGAAGTTTATGTTGAACAGCCTAAAGGTTTTACAGATCCACATCATCCAGATCATGTGTACAAGTTGAGGAAGGCCTTGTATGGCTTGAAACAAGCACCTAGGGCTTGGTATGAAAGGTTAACTGAATTCCTTGTAAGCAATGGTTACAGTAAGGGTGGAATTGATAAAACTCTGTTTGTAAAGAATGACAAAGGTAAGCTCATGATAGCACAGATTTATGTGGATGACATTGTCTTTGGAGGAATGTCGAACTCAATGGTGGAGCATTTCGTCCGACAAATGAAATATGAATTCGAGATGAGCCTAGTTGGTGAATTGAACTATTTTCTAGGACTACAAGTGAAACAAATGGAGGATTCTATGTTCATATCACAGAGTAAGTATGCTAAAGGGTTAGTCAAGAAGTTTGGGCTTGAAAAGGCTGGTCACAAGAGAACTCCTGCTGCTACACACATCAAACTTTCCAAGGATGAACAGGGGGAAGATGTTGATCAAAGTCTTTATAGAAGCATGATTGGAAGCTTGTTGTATCTCACTGCTAGCAGACCAGACATCACATTTGCTGTTGGAGTTTGTGCTAGGTATCAGGCAGCTCCTAAAGCCAGTCATCTGCTACAAGTCAAGAGAATTATCAAGTACATCAATGGCACAAGTGACTATGGTATTCTCTATACTCATGATACAAATTCCTCTTTAGTTGGATTCTGTGATGCAGATTGGGCAGGTAGTGTAGATGATCGAAAGAGCACATCTGGCGGATGTTTCTTCCTAGGGAATAATTTGATTTCATGGTTTAGCAAGAAACAGAATTGTGTCTCATTGTCTACAGCTGAAGCAGAATATATTGCAGCAGGAAGTAATTGTACACAACTCATGTGGATGAAGCAAATGCTAAAGGAGTATGATGTTGAACAGGATGTCATGACATTGTACTGCGACAATCTCAGTGCAATTAATATTTCTAAGAATCCCATACAGCATAGCAGGACCAAGCATATTGACATTAGACATCATTTTATTAGAGACTTGGTGGAAGATAAAATTGTTAATTTGGATCATGCTACAACTGACAAGCAATTGGCTGATATTTTCACAAAACCCCTTGATGCAATCACTTTTGAAAAATTAAGAGGAAGTCTAAGGATTTGTCTTTCTGATGCATAGAAATTAGTGTACCCCAGTGTGTTAACGGCTAGTTTATTCTTGGTCATCATTAACTGCCGTTGTGACATCAGCAGAGAGAAAGTTACTTCATGGTTCACTTATCCTATAACTACCTCCAACGGGCAAATTGTGTTCTCTCAACCGCTTGTGCATCTATCTTCTTCCAGTCGTATCATCTCTCATTTGCACTTCTGTTTCGTTGTTCTGTACTTTGTTTGTATTTGCTCTCGATTCATCATGTCTCAAAGTTCAGGAAAGAAGGAATCTGTCAGGACCAAGATTGAAAGAACTGCTAAAGGAGTCAAGTGTATAGGTTTGAAGAGTGAATCTTCTCAACCATCTTCTGTGTCCAAGAAAGCTCCCAAGAAGATGAGATCACGAAACCCAACGTGTAAGGTCTACAAATCACAGGTCAAGAATAGCAAAGCCCCGAATGTTCCTATCCTTGAGGATGTTCCTGACGAAGAGGAAATCAATGATGAAGATTCTCCTGTGAAACCGCCTCCTGATGTTGTACCTGATGTGGAGACATCTGGGTCTAAGGAAAGTTCTGCTCAAGAAAATTCTGGAAAGGATTCCACTTCTCATGAAGAGTCAGGTGGTGCTACCCAGCCTGATATCTCTGTATCATCCTCTTCAAAGGATGCTGATTCAAAGAATGATAACTCTGCGGGTATCAATTCTGAAGAGCCAATCCAGGATCCAGCCAATGTTCAGAACATCTCTGATGATGCTTCTGATGATGTTCCTCTGACTGAGACTTTTGCTGATAGTGTTGCTGCGAGGATGAAGAAGAAAAGAAGGATTTCTTCTCCTGAAATCACTCCTACTCCATCAAAGAAATCCAGACAAGCCAGTGTGAAGAGTAAGGGAAAGCAAAAGGAAGAAAAGACTCCCACTGAGAAGAAGAAGAGGAAGATTCCAGTTGAAGTTGAAGACTTTGAGTCAGATGTTGAAGTTGGTATCCAGGACATTCGATCTTCTGAGAAAAAGAAGTTTTCTGGTAAGCGTATTCCTCAGAATGTTCCTGCTGTTCCTATTGATAGAGTGTCTTTCCACTTAGAAGAGAATGTTCAGAAGTGGAAGTTTGTTTGCAATAGGGGAATGGCCAAGGAAAGGGAAGTTGGTTCTGATGTTCTTGAATGCAGAGATGTAATTGCACTAATTGAGAAAGCAGGTCTGATGAAGACTATTCAGAATGTTGGAAGGTGCTATGAGAAGCTTGTGAGAGAGTTCTTGGTGAATCTCTCTGTTGATGTTGGACTTCCTGAAAGTGCAGAATTCAGGAAAGTCTATGTGAGGGCTGAATGTGTGATGTTTTCACCTGCTGTTGTCAATCAAGCACTTGGCAGAAGTGCTATTGAATTTGTTGATGAAGAAGTGTCCATGGATGATGTTGCCAAGGAGCTTACTGCAGGTCATGTGAAGAAGTGGCCCAACAAGAAGTTGTTGTCTACTGGAAATCTCAGTGTGAAGTATGCTATCCTTAACAGGATTGGTGCTGTGAATTGGGTTCCTACTCAGCATACCTCTGGTGTTTCTGCAACGCTTGCCAAGTTGATCTACAGGATTGGCAAGTCTATTGCTTTTGATTTTGGAACTTTTGTGTTTGAGCAGACATTGAAGCATGCTGATACTTGTGCTGTGAAGCTGCCTATTTCATTTCCTTCACTTTTTACTGAGATCATTCTGAAGCAACATCCTCAGATTCTCAGGGCTGATGATGTGGCTATGTCTCGTGGTGTTCCAATCACTTTGGATCAACGTTTGTTTATGGAGCCACATGTTCTAGACATTGCTTTACCAACCAGCAGAACATCTGCTCCTCCTGTGACTGAATCTGGTACTAAGGCCATAATTGCTGAATTACAGGAAGTTTCCAAGGCTTTGGAGGAGACAATCAGGGTGAGCACAGCTAGGAAGCTTAAAGTTGATGCGTTGCTACACAAGCTTCAAGAAGAAGAACGTCAAGGTGGTGAGCACAGTGCTGCTGCTACAGCTACTCAGAAAGCGAGGAATGAAGAGGAGGAAGGATCTGAAGAAAGAGCAGAAGGGTCTGGGGAGGAGTCAAGTTCTGAAGACTAGTTTGCTCTGATCGTATGCTATTTTCCTTTGTTTTTGGATGCACCCTTTGCAAATTTGTGCTAAAAAGGGGGAGTAGTTGTAGTTGAGATTGAAGATTCTTCTGCTATGTGTGTTCTGATCGTGTTAACTCTGATTGTGTTAGCTTTGGTTTGTTTAATTTGAAGACAAGTTCAGGATCATGGCTATGTTTGTTTCAAGAGGCATTTTCTGATAGCAGGATTTCTGATAGCTTATGTGTTGCTAACTTCTGATAGCAGTAGTTCTGAAACGTTGCATCTGATTAGCAGTATTTCTGACAGCTTATGTGTTGCCAACTTCTGAAGGCAGTATTTCTGAAACGTTGATGTATTAAGCTGATTTATTTTGGTGTCATCATATGCTAAGGCCTGATTGTACTTCTGGTTGTGTGTTTGTGCAGCTAAGCGTTTTTGTTCCAACTATGTCTTCTGAAGAATGGTAGTTGGTTGTGTAGTTGCATCAGTTGAGGGGGAGATCTGACTAAGGGGGAGAATTGTTTCTCTAGTTTTTATCCTCTCTAATTGTGAGTTGTTTTAGACAAAATTTGACAAAGGGGGAGATTGTTAGAACATGTTGCCATGCATTTTGTCAAAACAACCGATTGTCGAAGCAGATGCCGTGGCATCTGACCTCGTGAAGCTAGGGCATCAGTCGTCAGCTTGTGTTTCTGTTGTGGGCCTTCTGAAGATTTACTGAAGATATGCTTTTGAGTTACTTGAGGAGCAAGTAGCTATTCCATAAGGGTTTATTTGTTGGGTTGTTATTTGTTGAAACAATCTTTGTTAAAAGATTGGTTTCTATCTTTACTTGTGCAATAAGAAACCGAATCTATCAAGATTGCGTTTTGAATTGCTGTTACTGCAATCTGTTTCTTCAGCCCGTGCCAACCCTAAAGCCCATGCTACCGCAGCTGAAGTCTATAAGAGGATGAAGACCTAAAACATGAAGGCGTCGAAGCTGATAGAGAGAGATCGAGTGTTTTAGGATTTGTTAATTGTGCTTTGTCCTTGTTAGTTGTGAATCTGTCTTTGTTCACTGATTCTATAAAGCAAAGAGAGATTCTGTGTGTTTGATTGCGTTCAAACTCTACTTGTTCATTGTGTTCACCAATCACTGTGGCAGTGATTGAGAGAAAGTGAGAGGGGCTCTCACACTTAGGTTGAGATTCTAAGTAGAAATACACTGGGTAGATTAGGAAGTGAACTATGAACTGAGTTGTTCATGAGTGTCTGTAATTCCTGAATCTTGAGATAGTGGATTTCCTTTCTTTGGGTGCAAACCCTCCAGACGTAGGTGAAAGTTTTCACTGAACTGGGTTAACAATCACTGTGTGTTATTGTTTCTGTTGTTAAGTTTTGTTTTATTGTTAAGCGATTGTCGAACCTCTTGTCCCAGCATCGTGCAGGACAATCGTATCAGAGGGAACCTGAATTACACAAACAAATACCAGTGGTAAAATATCTACCAAGAAAGTATACTGATGTTGGGATGAGATATTTTGAATTCAGTAGAAAGGGAACATATAATGATGTAGTGTTTTCCTGAAAAGTTGACATCAATGTACTCAAACACAACACCAACTGTCAATCTTGCATTTTTCTCCTAACTGTATTTGCAAGGAATTGTTCAAAGAGGGTACATTATAACTCCAACATGAGAACTATTTCAAGGGTGTGTGGTAGCTTAGAGTTGGTGAAACCTTGAGTCCTTGACTATACTATCCTTATTACCTTCACAAATTCTACTTCAACACTTCAAAATCAGAATGAACAAAAACGACATCTTGGGCTTAACCATACCTTATACCATCATTTACTCACATTTAGAAAATGAGAGCTTCGAACTATATTGTGAACTGTTTTGGTTTTTTTTTTCTTTTCAGCTTGGAATTGCATCATAGATATCCCAGTAAACATTTCCAAAATTGATTATGATAATTCAACAAAAGCAAGTAATTTGTGAGTTACCAAATTGGGTGTGCATTCACACACCCAATTTCCGAAGACAATCATAACCATAATGTTACTTCAATATCATAAAAAACTAAGTCATCAAAATGCTAAAATAAAACCTTTTCTAATGTCACAGATCTCAGTGTATCATTATCTGCATAAACATTACCTGCAGTGTTTAGAACTCAACATGTCAGTAAAATGCTTCTCAAATATAAATTAGAAATTTAGAACTACACATATCACATATTAGGCAAGAAAAACAATTAAAATTACTCAATTGAGTTGAAGTTTAAATTTTACCATTTATGTCAACCTTGCAGGTTTTTTTTTATTCCATTGAAGTAAATAAATAGTGATTCTTGCTGGATTCCTTGAGAAGACCTACAACCAAACATTCAAAAGCAAGAAATAAGACATGAATGGAAGCAGAAAGAAACCAGTAGACACAAAATGAAGAAAGTTAGCCAAAATTCTGAGGCTTGACTACGACAATGAGCATGAGGCTGAGCATCTAATTGATATTTGAATACACAACTAATGCAAACTTGACAGATAAAATAACTCCAATATTAACAGTAATCAATTAATCCTTGTTGGTTCAAATTCCTTTTTAAATGATAGAGTCGGTCCACCTTTAACAACTTTATATTACAACTTCCTAAAAATTAAAATATCTGAAAAGGGAACGAATTTTCTTCTTCATTTTCTGTTCTTCAACAGGGTTACATGAACAGACCTTATATTGAACCTATATGTATCTTTTCGTACAATACCATAAATGTCATATAGTATATTTACCCTTTTGGATGCAAATCAAAGAGCACTTAATGAAGCTTATTTAGTTCTTTTCATAGAGGACCTTGGGGTAATACAAACAAAAAAACAAATAAAAAGAAGGAAGGTAACAACAAATAGAACCTCCACTTTAAATTACATCAGACCCTTGAGAAGTCAAACCCCAACCCAGAATTATTTGCATCAGATCCTAGTCACAAATTGAATAACAACCTGTTAGCTAATTAAGGAGCAAAGCAACTCCCCACCATCCTAACACCCCGCTAGCTA
Source organism: Lotus japonicus (assembly GCF_012489685.1). NCBI lineage: Eukaryota > Viridiplantae > Streptophyta > Magnoliopsida > Fabales > Fabaceae > Lotus > Lotus japonicus. The sequence continues at coordinate 64,534,998 of NC_080042.1, forward strand.
ACAGAGGGATAACAGCTAGAGGAGCTTCAACATAAAACACTCAGACCAGGTGATTAATTTAGGGACCAATGTTGCGATAATAAGGATAAAGTATTGACAACAATCACTCCTTTTTTCTTATATACAGAATGCTATCCACAACCACAACCCTTTATTAACAGTCCCCACCCTCAATCTCTTTACCACCTTATGGCCTTGATTACGAATTTAAGACTGTAAAAAGTGCAACCTTGTGCTTAACAATAATTCATATTGTCCCATAAATTTTTTTTAAACCAACATAGTTTACGTTAAAAACTTTGGCAAGTAAAACACATACACTTCTTCAAAACATTATTACTTTACCAGATTAGGTTTAAGATACTAATAAATTATAAAACTGGTTGGAAACAATAGTGTTCAACCTAACATGTTTTACCAATATCTTAACCAGTTATGAAGAAAAACTGGATATGTTCAGTAATAAAAAAATCATGTGGAAAAGAAGTCAACCCACATGCATGGAAGCGAATGCATAGCTGTGTTCCTTGCACTATGCTATTGGATGGAAGAGATATTTTCATACTTGATTGGTTCTCTTCAGCCTGATCTTGCTTAACTATGATATTCTTCCAGCCCTGTTTAGTCAAGCTAAAATGAGCAACCTTCTAGATTAAAGACTATAAGATATTGGTAACAACAACAACAAAAGTATACTTCGATTCGATGACACATACTCCCCTCCAAATAGGCAAACAAAAATCTTTGAATTAAGATAAAATAATTGAAATGAACACTCAGTTGATCAGAACCCAAATCAACAAAGATGAAGCATAAGAGGAGCAAAAGTTAAGTAGCAGAAAGAAAAATATAAAGTAATGAAGAACACTACAGTTATACTTATTAATGAAGACCCATAAAACAACAAAATATACTCATTTTTGAATGACATTGAAATAAAACATACCATCATTGATCTCTCAGTCTTGAAATATATAGATCTTCAGGCTGCCGAAGCATATGCAAGATGATTAGCATTAGACAAAGCTAACTATAGTTAGGAGTTGCAACAAAAGAATTTAGCAGATCTGAATATTAGCAGATTAAATAAAACTATGCTTAAGATTGAAAATCCAAACAACTTGTGTTAGGGAAGGAAATCATAATACAAACCCCTAAATTCAACAAAAGTTCAGTTTCAGAAAGCATGAACTGACCATATATGATGGAGTCCATAGTGCCATGTTCGAGATCCCTCCTTATCACAGTTCATTGATCTGCAATGTTCTATTACAGTGCTTTCAATCTGCCCATCTCCTATGGAAAACCCTGCAAAAATGAGAACAAAGAAATTAGCAAGTTTGAGAACAAAAAAAAAAGAAAAAAATGCATTGTTCAATAACAAAGAGGACATTGGAGTTCATGGGAAGGTTTAAGATAACAATCGTCAACAATTATATGTCACGGTTCTCATTCATAGTCATAAGAGAATAAAAAGGCTCACAAATTAAATGCTAAAGCTGAGGCTTACAAATTAAATGATAAAGCTCTGTGAATGACATAGGTAGCATTAAATTCAGGGTACAATATTGATAGAACTCACCTTCCATAGCTACGGTCATAATCTGGATCACTTCGATCCTTTTCCCTGTCTCTGAAAATGGAAACTCGAGTAGCATTTGCATCCTTGATACTCATGATTCTTTCTGAATCAACCATGAGAAAAATGGATTGTTCAAAAATAAAGAGGACATCTTACAGTTCATGGGAAGGTTTCACAATTCACCCCATTAAGAACCCAACACAGAGAAAACATGAAAAATCTTATTCTGGCCAACCGAAAGAGAAGATGGTGCAATGAAAAGAAGGAAAGCTAATACTTACTCGAGGAGGGGGGCAGAGGAGATCCAGAGTGAGGAGCGGCGGCAGAGGAGTAGGCAAGCGAGCGTTTCTACGGCCTCCATTTTATCGATGTAAAATGGTCTGAAAAGAAATCAGAGAACCGCGAGAAATTCAAAATTCAAAATCATCTCACAAAATTGGAGAATATCGCGCCATAGATCTAGCACCTCAGCGGATTCGAGCAAAACGCGTGTGCTTTTTGCAGGTGGTTGGGATAAAGCACACACTTTATCAGTTCTGTGATCCTTCCAAAGGGGAAATGGTCGATATCGTGGCTTATCGTTGAATAGGGTGTGTAGAAGAAAGGGGAAGGAAAGTGAGAAAAGGGTGTGTAGAAGGATTTGCTTGAACTTTGACACGTGGAAATGCTCTTAGAAGATGAGACCTCAGATTTTCGTCGTCCTTAAGCACTTGTGCTTTGTATCTAGTATAGATAGATGCTATCAACGTCACCATGTGGCGTAAGCATCTACATTTGGCCGTGATAACAAAAGTCCTTGGAATCCTCTCTTTTATTCACTCATCATATTCTGTTAGTAAGAAACTGTTAGAGAGAGTGCATCAGGAGAAGGCCCACAGGAGACTCTAGCCCAACATGAGCTGGTTGGGCCTAAGATATGGCGGGTTTATTCTAGAAGAGGTAGCAAGGGGAATTCTAAGGGGAATACTATGTAACTACCTAACAGCTAAGTGAGAGAAAGAGTGATTGTAATAGTCATCAATATAAGGTTAGTTAGAAAGGTTGAGAGAGCTTCTTAGATCATTGCTGAATAGAGATATGCGTAGGGAGCAATGAGCTTCCTATAGGAGCCTAGCTCTGGGTAGAATTCCGGGAACCATTTCTGTAACACCCCGATTTCGGTGGCGTCACTTTAGTAACCAAAAGTAAACTTAATGCGGAAAAACGTGAATATTTTTTTTTTTTTGATAATAACTAAGACAAGACTGAATTAAATAAAACCCAACACTAACAATAATCAGAACTAATATGCAATATATAAACAGCCCCCGCTGTAGTAGTAACCTCGTCACGAGTAAACCTCCAGTGACGGAAAGAAAAGTGTAACGCCCGAAGGCAATATGTACAGACTGAAAATGAAGGTGAAGTGTCCGCAACACCATCCCTCAAAACTGAGAATCAGCTGGCCCATCGGCCTGAAGCAAGACCTCCTAAGTCCAACCAACTCTCTGTGATTCCTGTAAAGAAACCACACAAAAAGCTATAGGTGGGAAGCTACCCTGTCCCAAAAGAAACAAATGATGTTCAGAGCTAAGACTCTACTCCTACACTAATCCCATCTTGAGGAGTTCACACCAGCACTAAAACCTACATGCTAGCATGATCGTCGTCCGAATTCGAAATCCAGAACGACCTAGTCTATGTACACCATCCGTCATCCTCTCGCTATCGCGACGCGCTCCTGTTCCAGCATCCCAACCTAGTTTCCCCCGAAGGGTGGACCATGGTGAACCAGTCCGCAATACTCATCTGACAAAAGGCGTTGTCCGCCAAAACACACACAGAAGACGCGAGGGTCAACTCTAAAGAACTATGTAGATAATAAACCCAATAGGTACAAGTAATAGATAGCCACTTAGGCTTATAGCTAGAGATGTCATTCCTAGGGTTGCATGTTCCACAATAACATAAACGCAATAATAACAATTAGCATGTTCCAAGTAAGTTTATCAAATAGCAACCACACTCATCAACTAAGTCAGTATGCATGTTGCGTGATATGTATGCAGGTTAACCCAGTCAACCAATATGCAATCCGGAACGGATGGGCATCAAACGGATCAATCCTAGCACCAGCAACGGTGGGACCATTTCTGCCCGCGTGCCTCTTACACCAAGCAAAGGTATGGACAACAACGAGTCAATCCTAGCACCAGCAACGGTGGGACCATTTCCGCTCGCGTGCCTCTGGGATGGACATCAACGGGTCAATCCTAGCACCAGCAACGGTGGGACCATTTCTGCCCGCGTATCTCTTACACCAAACCAAGGTAGCCAGATCAGCCGTAACCCGTAGGTCTGCCATTTCGGTCTGCTACAAGAGACGTTTACAAACGCTCTTTCACGGAAATCCGGGTCTTATGACCATTTTGGAATCCGACGAGGTCCAGAGTACGTCCTGTGTTAATACCCCATTAATGTTGCATGAATGCAGGATGATTAGTCAAACAACGTCTCCGTCCTCACTCGACACGTCGCCACGTGTTCTAGGTAAATTAAAGTCTCTCAAAGCTTACCCTAAGGTAAAGTCGATTCTGCGACAAAAGACACACTTCACAACACACATCGCTGCTCCAACAGCACAAGAGTATCACATACTCGGGAACTAACGGTTCCCCGGACTTATCCCCAGGATAGCCCAACAACATCGCTGCTCCAACAGCACGACAACAAACGCTGCTCCAACAGCACAACAACAAACGCTGCTCCAACAGCACAACAACAACAGACTCAACACTTGGATCCGACGACACTTCTCGTTTTTCCAAAACTATGATCTTCATCCAAAGCCTCCTTTCGAGATTATTACCCTTACTTAAAGATTTAGAGGTTGTTTAATGTCTTATGAATTTTCTTGTCAAAATAATATCCTTTTTAGTCTTATCGCAATTCCTATAAGTTCTCGGGATCTTCGAATCCCCAAATGACTCCAGAGAATGTCTCGATCCATAAACCCTATACAAGGCCCGAACCTCGTTCGTCCTATCAAACTTTCTCAAAACTCTCAAAATAAAATCGGCATGACCTGCCCGCTATTCTCACCATTCAGAATCTCAGATTCCAGTACAGAGCATATTTAAATCATCACAATCAACAACATGTCATATATCAAGAAATCTCAACATTAACACTTAGCACTTAGCATATAAAGCATGCACCACACATCCTAGATTACCCACATAGCACATAGCATGTAAGTCAATCTTCAAAAACATTCAGTAGATGAATCATCTACATTGTCAGCCGAAGCCTCAGAAAACATTTTCAATCACACACAATCTCAGTGCATAAACAGTAAACAATGTCGAAATATCGACCCTAAGCATTAACTAGAGATTCAGTGAGAAGCCCTCACCTGAAGGTTCTCCAGCAAAAACTTCAAACTCTTCTTCACAAGCAAGGTGTTGATCCTCAGGAAATTCCTCAAAATCACCTTTAGAACAAAACCACAAAAATCAATCAGAATCTATCGGAAACTAAGCTATCGATACTTACTAAGGTTACTCGAAGTAATCTATACTCTAAGGTACGATAATCTAGCGCGAAAAGACAAGTTTTCGGAAAAGGGAAATTTCCTCCTCCCCCCTTATAGCTCTCGGCCACTATAGGTAATTGTAGGGTTCGATTTTTCTTCGATCAAACTTGGTTCCTATGCTTTCATAAGCCGTAACTAAGGGTATTCTGAACTCGGAAAAATTATCGGGTCGAAAACTGTCGCAGGGGTATTTTGGTCATGATTTTTAACTTAGGATTTTCAAAACTGAAATCCCAAAAATAAAATTTTGCAGGGACGTCACCAACGACGTTTATGACAACTAATCCTACTAGCACTAAGCTAAGGCGATAGTTTACAGCCTAAAGATTGGAACTTTACTCAAAAACTACATAAATGGGTATTTTAGGCTCAAATTGATTCCGGCGGAATTCCGGCGACATAACGGAAAATCTAATCCGGCAGAAGTGATCTTGGGCATACATAGAAGAGGTTTGGAATCAGAAATGAAAGATTCAGGATAGTTTTGCAAAAACCCATAAACTATCCGCTCAGAAAACTCTACATAAAAGCTATGGAAAAAGCGATCAGAGGTAAGGATTAGCGACTATACCTCGAAGCCTTGAAGTAGCAACTAACGGATCAACGATCAAGCAAACGATGAAGAAAAACTCTTCTTCCTTCTTCCTTGTTCTTGGCCGCGGTTTAGAGGAGAGAAAATGGAGGAAAATTGTGTTTTTTCTTCCTTTATTTGCTATATATAGAAGGTGGAAATTCGCGGGAAAATGAAAGTTTCGCGAATCCGATTTTTCCGGCGTCATTCTCCATGAATTGTAAGATAGGTTTTGGCAAAGGAATTCCTAAGCTAAGAAGATGTCTCCTTGTATTTTTGGCAACTAATGCAAAGTCGGTGCAAAGTCGGTGTAAAACTATTTTACCCGATAAGTTGCTTTTTGCATCGAATGTCGGAATGGAAAACTTCCTTCGGAAGAAAGATTGAAATCATCAAGAGAAATAGGTGTACGCGTGTAGAATATCCATTTGAAGCTCTGAATAGATAAAGTCTTCATTGTCGAGAAATTCTAGGGTTTTGAAATACCAGGGATTCGGTTTCGGCAAACTTCCGATGATTGGAATCGGACGTTCGTAGATCCTAGAGTTTCGCCTCGAAACGATTGTGATAAATGGAAAAAGAGAAGTTCTAACATTTCTCTGAAGATTTTTGGAATTAACTGCCATCGTGCCTAAAAGTGAAAATTAGCTATATACTAGGGTTTCTGACCTAGGTTTAAGCGTATAACGATCGTGCTATAACTTTTATCGACTTCGATACGATCCTTTGACTTTTCCTGAACTTCCTCCTTCATAAATTTATTTCATTTAATAAACTTTCGTTCAGGTTTCCCTTCACATTACATCAACCCTAATCGTGAATAAGAAGTTTATTCACTTAGCATGAACTTAAAAACTCGGGCCTTACAATTTCCCTTTCTGTAAATCTTCCATTGACATTAATAAACAATCACAGTTACTACTCTTGAGCTATTCATTACATTTCTGAGGATTACATTGTTGCGGATCCCAACAATTTGGTCCGACCTACCAGATCATCGTGACAGAACTAGTGAATGCCTAACCAGAAAACCAAACAAGCGGCGACCCACATGGAGGCGAAGATTGATGCGATGGAAAATGAGCTTGCGGAGATGCGTTCTTCGCTAGTAGCGATCACGACGGCCGTCAAGGACTTACCAACGTCGCTGGTGGCGTTGATGGAGCGCTCGTTGGGGAAAACACTACAATCGGAAGATGCCAGTGTTAATCGCGACAAGGGTGAAGCTTCAGGAGCGAAATCAGGCACAACCGAGAAGACTCCATGGTCTTCTGAGGGAGACGACGGCGTACGCCGTACCCATTTGCTACAGGGTGAAGCGCTAACGGAGTTCCGCCATTCAGTCAAAAAGGTGGAACTTCCGCTTTTCGATGGCAGAGACCCTGCAGGGTGGATCTCGCGAGCGGAAGTGTACTTCCGGGTACAGGAGATTTCGCCGGAGGTGAAGGTCAGCTTAGCTCAGCTTATATGGATGGTCCAACCATTCATTTCTACAATGCTCTCTTGGAATCAGAGGAATCGCTCACGTGGGAACATCTTCGCGATGCCTTACTAGAGCGTTATGGAGGTCACGACGATGGAGATGTGTATGAGCAATTGACAGAGCTACGCCAGCGTGGTACCGTGGAATAGTACATAACATAATTTGAATACCTTAATGCTCAGATACCCAGGTTACCCGATAAGCAATTCCAGGGGTATTTCTTACACGGACTGAAGGAGGAGATTAGGGGAAAAGTGAGGAGCCTGGAGGCGATGGGGGGCGTTAACCGCTCCAAGTTATTGGTCGTGGCACGCGCAGTTGAGAAGGAGGTGAAAGGGGACTCTGGATCGGGTTACAACCGGAGTTTCCGGGCTGGAGGTTCGGGTTTCAAAAACGGGCCAAACGGGTCGGGTCGGACTGGTGGAACCGATTGGGCTTGGGTCAAGGGGTCGAAGGATACTGGGCCAGCGACCAAACCAGTTTTTAACAGCCCAAAAGGTGAACAAAAAAAACAAAACGAGCCAAGGAGGGTTGGGCCTCGTGAACGAGGTTTCTCACACCTCACTTACCTACAATTGCTGGAAAGGAGGCAGAAAGGACAGTGTTTCAAATGTGGTGGCCCGTACCATCCATTGCATCAGTGTCCTGACAAACAATTAAGGGTATTGATAGTAGAGGAAGGTGATGAAGATCCAGAAGAGGGAAACATCCTTTCCGATGGATGAGAAGGATGACGAGCTCCAAGGCGAGATGAGCATGATGAGCCTCAACAACATCACCAACCAACCTCAGGAGCATCCTCAAACCATGCGACTTCGAGGTTCCATCCAAGGAGTTCCGGTGCTTGTGTTGGTCGATAGCGGGGCAACGCACAACTTCATAGATCAGAGGTTGGTGCACCGAATGGGTTGGGCGGTGGAGGGCACTCCACGAATGTCCATTAAATTGGGCGATGGTTTCCAAACCTATGCCAGGGGGCGGTGCCGGCAAGTCGAATTGCAGATTGATGAATACCAGCTGAAGTGTTCCACACACCTCTTTGATTTGGGAGGCCCCGACGTTGTTCTTGGAACCGAGTGGCTCAAGACCTTGGGTGACACCTTAGTGAACTGGCAAGCGCACACGATGCGTTTCTGGAGCGACCAACGGTGGGTCAAATTACAAGGGCTCCAAGACTGCAAGGAATCAATGGAGGCGCTGCAAAGCATCCTATGCAAGGCTAGAGGAAGAAGTGAGGGAATTTTCTTGTCCATAGTCGATATCGGGCAGAAGAAGGCAGGAAATGCAGGTCTCTCCATGGAACAATAGGATGAATTGTAAGGGCTGTTGACGAAATATGGAGAAGTGTTTGAGGAAATGAGTGGATTACCCCCAAGTAGAGGTAGAGAGCACTGCATAAACATCAAATTGGGGCAGGGACCAATCAATGTACGTCCTTATAGGTACCCACATCTACACAAAAACGAGATTGAGAAGCAAGTCAAGGAGATGTTGGCTTCGAGGATCGTTCGCCAGAGCACAAGTGATTACTCCAGCCCTGTAATTCTGGTTAAAAAGAAAGATCAAACCTGGCGTATGTGCGTTGACTATCGAGCTCTGAATAAAGCCACGATTCAAGACAAATTCCCCATATCCGTGATAGAAGAGCTTCTAGATGAGCTGCATGGAGCACGGTATTTCTCCAAGCTTGACTTGAAATCGGGGTACCATCAGGTACGAGTCCGAGCTGAGCATGTGCACAAGACCGCTTTCCGCACCCATGAGGGCATTATGAGTTCATGATCATGCCCTTTGGGCTCATGAATGCCCCATCAACTTTCCAAAGTCTCATGAATGAGGTGTTTAGGACTATGTTGTGAAAAAGGGTTCTCGTATTTTTTGATGATATACTTGTGTACAACAAGGACTGGGAATCACACCTTTGGCACTTATAACAAGTTCTGCAAGTGCTCAAGCAACACGAGCTGACAACAAACAAGAAAAAGTGTCACTTCGCTCAATCAACCGTGGAATATCTGGGTCATTTAATATCTGGACAGGGTGTAGCCGTAGATCCTAGTAAGGTTGCAAGTGTAGTGAATTGGCCTGTCCCCAAGAACGTAAAAGGGGTAACGGGTTTCCTTGGCTTGATAGGCTATTACCGCAAATTTATTCGGGATTATGGTAAAGTGGCAAGGTCTTTAACTGAATTAACCAAGAAGGACGCGTTTAAGTGGGGATCTGAGGCACAGCAAGCATTCGACATCCTCAAGAGAAAGCTCACCACTGCTCCAGTCCTAACGTTACTAGATTTTGATAAGGAATTTGTGCTGGAATGTGACGCGTATGGGACTGGAATTGGCCTCATCTTGATGCAAGGGAGGAATCTGATCGCTTACTTCAGCTAAGCCTTCGGTGTGCGAAATTTAACCAAATTAGCCTACGAAAAAAAGCTGATGGCAGTTGCACTTGCAATCCATCACTGGAGGCCATATCTTTTGGGTCGGAAATTCGTGGTTTCCACAGATCAATGAAGCCTTAAAGAGTTACTCCATCAGAAAATCGTCACTGGAGGGCAGCAGTATTGGGTTGCAAAACTCTTGGGGTACAACTTTGAGATTGTGTATAAACCAGGAAAATTGAATAACGGCGTTGATGCTTTGTCGCGGGTAGATGAGGATGGAAAACTAATGGCCATAATGTCATACCCACAATGGAAAGACCACGCAGTAGTGGCTGAGGAAATCCGTGCGGATGCCAAACTCCAAGCAATTGTCACAGCACTCCAGCAAGATTCCACTGCGTATCCTGATTTCCACTACCACAAAGGAATACTCATGTACAAAAACATGTACGTTCTTTCCCAAACTTCTACTCTCATCCCTCAAATGTTGGAGGAGTTCCATACCACTCCGCAAGGTGGACATTCTGGGTTCTTGCGCACCTATCATCGGTTGGCTGCCAATCTCTATTGGATTGAAATGAAAAATTATATGCAGGAATTTGTTCGCCGTTGCGACATCTGCCAACGGCATAAATATCTAGCTTCATCCCCTGCTGGCCTCTTGCAACCTCTGCCGATTCCAGACCAAGTGTGGGAAGATGTGTCTATCGACTTCATCACCGGGTTGCCTAAATCTAGAGGCTATGAAGCAATTTTGGTTGTTGTGGATCGTTTATCCAAATACAACCATTTTCTTCCTCTAAAGCACCCTTACACCACGCGGAGCATTGCAGACCTATTTGCCAAAGAAATTATACGTTTGCACGGCATCCCGTCTTCCATTGTCAGCGACCGCGACCTGGTGTTCATGAGCCATTTTTGGAAGGAGCTCTTTCGTTTGAAAGGAACACACCTCAAGATGAGCTCCGCGTACCACCCTGAATCAGATGGGCAGACGGAGGTGGTGAACCGCTGCTTAGAAACCTATTTACGGTGCTTCTCCGGGGACCAACCCAAGACAAGGGTCATGTGGCTCCATTGGGCGGAGTATTGGTTCAATACTACGTTCCACTCCGCCACAAACCAGACCCCTTTTGAGGTAGTATACGGTCGCAAAACACCGGTGATGGCTCGCTGGAGCATGGGGGAAACAAGAGTGGACGATGTCCAAAGATAGTTGCTTGACAGAGACGAAGCTCTCCGCCAGCTTAAGGCTCAGTTGTTGCGTGCCCAGGACCGAATGTGAGTTCAAGCAAATGCAAAACGGGTCGACAAGTCTTTTGAAGTTGGGGAATGGGTGTTCGTTAAGCTGCGAGCCCATCGTCAACAATCGGTTGTGACTCGTGTCCATGCTAAATTGGCAGCACGCTATTATGGTCCCTATCCAATTTTAGCACGCATTGGTGTCGTGGCCTATCGTTTGAAACTACCAGAAGGGTGCGGGTGCACCCAGTTTTCAATGTCTCATTGCTCAAAAAGGAAGTCGGGGAATATGATGTGGCAGAAGAGTTACCCGAGCAATTGGAAGGGGACGATTCTACGACCCTCAATCCTGTAACAGTTCTGGCTACGCGTGTAGTATCTTCTCAGGGTGACAACATCCAACAGCTCTTAATTCAATGGCAAGGGAAGCCTGCGGAGGAAGCTAATTGGGAGGAAGCTACTTGCGATCTTACCGCAGATTAGCGGGTACTTCACCGCCAGATGAGCTGTTGATATCACAGCGCAGAGACGATTTAGCGTATTCCGGCCAATGAGGACGTTGTATGACGCCATGACCTGCAAAACCAAATACCTTACACGCAAAAGCCTAACGTTCTCATCAATACCAAAAACCGTGTCCAAATCCAGGTAGTCGTGCACCCAGACCTGTTCCCCTGAGAAGCCTACCAAAGTCCCGGAGTACGGCATCAGGTCTTTATCTTATAACCCCAACTGGTCAAATGCGTCACCATAGATGATATCCGCAGAACTTCTCTAGTCCAAGAGCACTCTTCGCACATTGAAACTATTGATCCTTACCATTACTACGACAGGATCGTCCTTATGTGTCTTAATCCCCTCAAAGTCTGCCGACGATATCACTATGTCTAGGTGCTGAAAACCGAATGGGGTTGAAAATTCTTGTACTGACGTCACCGCCCTCACATGCCTGCGTCTCGCCGAGGGCGTGTCACCGCCCTCCCGCTTGCGATCATCCTGTTGACGGTTTCCCTTATGTCGATTCCCCTATTGTCGATCGCATTGCCAGCGATCACCTCGACCATTCAGCTGTGAGCGACCCGCCCTGATTAGCCTTTCAATCTCGTTTTTCAACGTGAAGCAGTCTCCGGTGTCATGACCCGCCGAGCGATGATACTCACACCACTTGGTTTTATCTATTGCCGCCCGAGGCGGGTTGACTTCCCTCTCGCCCTCTTCGACTGCGTGCGTTGCCTTGACCTCCCGGAGTAGCTCTGTCAAATGTGCGCTCAGACTTTTGCCCGACTCCTCTCGCCGACGAGAATCGGCTTGATGCCACGGGCGCCGACGCTCAAAACTTTCATTCTTTGGATAGAGTTGCTCCTTTGCAAACTTTTCCACTTGCTTTGCTTTCTTGTCCCTTCGCTTACTACTTTCTCCTTTCTCCTGACTTCGTTTGCTTGCTGGTGATACGTCCCTCTGACCTCCATCTTTTTCCGCTTTTGCACGCTTTCTCTTGAAAGCGTCATCCTCCTCATCTCAGATGTAGGTGTTCGCCCGAGCGCGGACTTCCGCCATCGATCGAGCTGGCTTGCGACTCAGCTTACTGTTCAGCTTTCCCGGCAGCAGTCCATTCTTGAAAGCGCGCGCACAGGCATGTGGTTCCGACTCTTCGATCTTAACAGATGCTGTACTGAACTGCCTGACATACTGTTTCAGAGTTTCACCTTCTGATTGGCGAGTGTTGTACAGATCGTCGATCGTTACTTGCTTGATCTTGCTCGCGGATAACTGAACAAGGAACTTCGACGAGAAGTCGCGAAAATTTGTAATGGATCCACGAGGAAAAGTCGTGAACCAAGCCATCGCCGTGCCTTTGAACGTTGATGGAAACATCCTGCATTTCACCGCATCAGAAGCTGCACTTATCACCATTTTCGTGTTGAAGTAAAGCAGATGATCTTTCGGATCAGTCTTTCCACTATATGTCTCTAGAACTAGATTCTTCATATTGTCCGGTATGGCTACTTCCCTCACCGCCGCCGAAAACGGCTCAAACTCTGCTACGGCCTCTGCTTCCCGCTCTCCTTCGTCTTGCTGATCAAGGTGATAGTATTCTAACTGCTCCTGCAAGTAATCATTCCGCTGTCGTATGTCGTCAACGTTGCGGATCAAACGTCTCCAATCTCTTTGACTGATCGGAGCTTACGGCAACAACGGTCCACCTCCTGAGACCTCCGACGAGCGTGTTGGAGATCCTTGCTGCGAAGGTGAAGACGGTGAAGAAGGTAATGGAGGTGTCGGAGAAGGAGGAGGAGGAGGCGGCGGAGGCGGAGGAGGAGTTGGTTGCTCGGGTTGCTCGCGACGAACCTCCTCACAGCGCGACCTTCCCCTCACGCGGCGCGGTGGAGAACCGCGCCTCTGCTCCTGCGTCTCGTTGCGTCTACGACGGCGAGTTTCCATCGGATTTCGTTCGCAAACCAGAATTTCAAACCAAAACTCGAAAATCAGAGAAAATTGCACAAGATTTCAAACTTCTCTCAACCAAAATCACAATCCAAGTAGTTCGGGAAACGAAATCTGCCGATCCCCACAGACGGCGCCAAATGTTCCAGGCAAGAACATATAGATAAGGTATAGTACCTAGAGTGAGAGGATTGCAATGTGAGAATCTAGAGAGAGAGAAAGTGTGTAACCACTTAGAGAGAGAATGTAACTGATTTCCAAGTTTGTTATTTCTTAAATGAGCTAAGAGTCCCTTACAATTGGTAACTGCCTCTATTTATAGGCTCGGGGTTTGGACCTAATGTCCCTAACCGCCCTTAATGGGCCAGTTGAGCCTCTCGGGAAAAGGCCCAATTCCTGGCTCCTGCGCCGCCCTGAGGCCAGCGTCCCTGGGCGAGGGCCCCAGGGGTCTCGCCTAGTCCAACGTTCCTCAAGTTCCGAAAACCACCCAAACCCACGAACCCATTTTCACCTGCATCCCAAACTCCTCCTTCACCCTCCCCAAAATCCTAGAATCGGAGCCTGAGAACGGCGTGCTTTGAGGAGAGCTCGAAGGCGGAGCCGTCAAAGAAGAGGTTGTGAGGGTGGTGACTTGGCGGTGAGCTTCAGCGTTTGGGAGGCGGAGCTTGACCTCGACCTCCATTTCGGAAGGGGAGAGAGAAAGGGAGCGGAGGGAGAAGGGTTTATGGAGAGGAGAGGCCAATTCGATGCGCTTTGGAAGAGGGATCCTCGGCACGATCGAACTGACGAAATGTTTCGTGCTCTGTTTCTCCTATGTTTTCCTCGGTTTCTCTCGTCGTTCTTCTATGCTCCTTCGTCCATAGGGCTGGTGGATGAAGCTCGTCGGAACAGAGGAGGCTGTGGTGGTAGTGTGGCCGGTGGTGGCTCTGTTTTGTGCTTGCCGAAGACAGCAAAACTGCATCCTTAAGCTCTGCAGCGTTTCGGCTATGGAAGAAACTATGGTTAAGGTTGGGAACTGTGTGATGGTGCTTGTGTTTGGGAGATTCCAGTTTCAGAGAGAGAGAAATTATTTTTTTCTGCTTAAATAAATGAGTTGGAATTAAAAAATAAAATTTTCTAATTTTTCTAATTAAAAATGCCACGTGGAATTGCTGACTAGGAAAAAATTGAAGGCTGACATCATTTGGCCTTAATTGAATTAAAAAATTTAAAGAGACCCAATTTGATGTAAAAAAAATTTTAGGTTCTGAAACTGATTCCCTTTGTAATTTTAGGGTTCATTTGACCTTTAAGCCTAACTAAAAAGCCTAGATAAAATATTTTGGAACCATCTATTCTTTATATTATTGCCTTTTAATCTCAACTAAGACTATAAAGCCAACATAACATAGTTTATGATCTAAATCTTCAGTTACCCTCTCTATAATTGTACATGGATCAATATAGGTCATCTGCAATTTCGAAGTACTATAAGATTAAAAAAAAAAAACATGAATTCTATAACTAATCGGAAACCCCAAATAACACATTTTCTTGTGTGCAAAAATTATATAAATCAACTCAGATAGGCAATAAAATCCTTGTGCTCATGATAAGATAGAGAAACCTACATGTCTCTTGTTCTAATTAATCATATTTGTACTCTCCAACAGGGTGTAAGTATGCTTAAATGATCAATAGTTAGAATGAGCTCGAGATACATTCCTTCTTTCAAATAAATGGTTGTATAGATGACATCAAGATAAATAAATTAAAACTTCATACATCAAACTTTTAAAAGCCCGCACATGCACAGAAGAGTAATAGGGGTGTTAGCTCACAAAAAAATTTACACAAAATTGCTTGTTTACGATTCTTTTGCCATTGAATTAAAAATATGATGATTAGAATAGGTAAATGATACTACCTCTCTATACATGATTTGATAGCGTCGAAAATTTTATCAAATATATGTCTTCTCTGATTCAAAGGATCTCCAATGAATTAAGAAGTGATTTATAAACAATACAAGAAACTGCTGGTATGATTTTCTCAAATCACATATCTTCTATGCTATGACGCATAAATTTCCTGTTTGGAAGAGAAGAGATAGATACTACAATATCTTTTTGCTTTTGGTAGCAGAAGTTTAAAAAACACGTAAAAAGTATTGTCAAAAAATGTTTTAAGAATCGGTTCATGATTGTTGTCATAAAGGACTCATTTTAGACATGTATTTTACAACACTAAATAAGTGTTATGAATTTAATAATATGATACAATTATTACGTGATAATTGTTGCAATTTTTTCACAATAGACTATATTTTCTCATAGTGCTACCATCGAGTACGAAAAACTATTTCCAAAGGGAATAGATGACGTGGGAACATCAGACCATCGAAAACTATAGCATAAAGTATAGGAAACATTTTTTTATATCTATGGCTATGCTTTTGAACTGCTGCGGGAAAAAAAATTGTAGTGAAATATATGAAAACTGTAAAATACCATTTAATTTTAGTGTGCAATTTCTGCCTCACATAGTTGTGCCATGAGATGAGAACATACCTGTTTCCTAACTATGAGATATCTTTGTTTTCTAAGAAAAGAGACATGTGATCTAGATTCTTGAAAATATATATTTTCCCAAATTAACTTTATATACTTTTTTAATATAATTTGTCTTATCTAAAAAAACTACCCACCCTTAAAATTCTTGCAGAACAAATGTGAGTAAGTTGGAAGGACCTTTCTACTGCCACTCTTCCTCTTTATGATTTCTATTAATTATCATAGTTCTTCATCATCATAAAGATAATTGTCACATAATAAAATAACATCATGGAAAGCTTAGGGTAGTCCACCTTGATTCGATAAGTCATATTATCTACAGTAACTCTACTAGACACCAAACGACAAGAAACTTCATTCTCTGATTCTAGATTTGCTATCTAACCCTTGAGGCTAGAGATGGCATAAAAGTTGAAGTACTTTACAAGAGTTTCACACTTAGTAAAAGAAGTAAAAGAATTAGAAGTAGATATAATTCTTCTTACAAAGCATATTTTCATTCAACATTGCATTATCGCAAAGTCATTACAAAAGTCAAAGTATATATATTGGTCAATAATAAATTACAACAATATAAAAAACAAGTATACAACTAAAATAGTCAGCAGAGTACTCATTCCTATTCAGATAACGATTAAACCTTGAAATATGAAGTTAAATATATAAGATTTTTTAAGACTTGTTCTTCTCCCTTGACTCCAACCCTAGGGTTGTCCATAAAAAGCCAAACTGAGCGAACTCGCTCAAATCATGGTTTTTTGTGAACCAGGCGGTTCGGTTCAGTTCGCAGGTTGTTTGGGTGTAAAAACTCGGTTCTTGATGGTTTATACCGGTCAGTTTCGGTAGATGGACTCTATCTTGAAAGAACAAGGTATGAGGCGGTTAAAAAAACAACGCATGACCAATCCTTTTAACCCTAATATCCAGAACATATAAATACTTTAGCCTTCAGCCATCAACCTCTCTAACCCAACTCTAGGACGCGAGTTAGAATTGAGAGGGTGATGGCTAGAGTATTTGTATGGTATAGAGATTAGGGTTAGAAGGAATGGGCCTGGGCTGTTTTTTTCCTCAAACCTGGTTCGGTGGGGCTAGAGCCCAAACTGAAACCGACCAGTCGAAACCACCAAGAATCAAATAAGATTCAAAGTGAGTAAGAAGATGTTTTATACATGTCTGAAAGGGACACCCTAAATTTACACAGTGAAACTCTACAAAGCATATAAGATTTTCTTAACTAGGAATTGATAGCTTTCCACTTATATTCTCTTAGTTACACTCATTTAATTGTCGAGGCCTCTATTATTTTCTGTATCATTCTCCTCTTAATATTGTTGTTTGTAAAAACCAAGTTTAGTATTTTTTTCTTTTTCCTTTGTGAGGGAGGATAAATGTGAAATTTTACGTTGTGAAGTAATCATTTGAGCTTATCTTTGTCATGCACACATAAGTTCCTATTTTATAAACCTGAAAGCCGATGTTTATTCATCATTATTTTGTAACAATGAATGCAAGTAATTGAAGCTAATTCAAACATATACAGAAGATGCTTCGTACTTGCTTGAAACCTGTTACCCAAAATTTAGACAATGAAACTATATAAAGTATTTGAGAATCACATAAACCAAAAATGAGTAATTTCCTCTTCTATTTTCTTCGTTCCTACTCTCATTTGTTGCATGGATCCTATGTCTTTGTTTGCAACTTTCTCTTTTTATTTTACTATTAATTTCTTTCTTTCTTTTTGAAAATAATTTATATTCGGGTCAAAAACTCATCAACGGTGGCCGAGAAATCGTCGATCATCATTGTTTATGGAAATAGAGCTTTGAACCTCACTGCAAACACATAATTTCTATACGATATATATAATGTTTTATATCTCCTATTGTTCATAACAAACACATATAAACATACACGTTGTAGTTTCTTCAATTTTGTATACATGCATTATAGTGAAATCATCCACTTCAATTTAACTCTTTCTCTTTCTCCTTCTCGGTGAAATAAAACAATAATATAAGTTAAAAAAATTTTAAAAACACTTTCAAAATTTAATTATTTTATTTATAAACAAGAAAGTGAAAAATAATTATTTCAAACGTGCATGGCTGTGAGGGACCAAGATTTTCTAGCTAATTTTATGCATACATTTCAATATCATATTATTGCTTCATTTCATCGAAAAAGAGAAAGAACTAAAATAAAGATAATGATTTCAATATCATGCATGTCTATAAATTGAGAAAAACATAACGTGCGTGTTTATATGTGTGTAGCACATATTATACATGATATGAACAACAACAATTATAAAATATGATAATATTTTCAGGATATTTAATATGATGTATGGCCAGTGAGGCCCCAAAGCTCAATTTCTGTAAAAAAAAATGATGTTCAACCACTTCTTGGACGCCATTAATGAATTTGTGACTTGAAAATAAGCGAATTACAGAAAGAAAGAAAAAGTAAATGAAATGAAATGAGAAGTGTGAACAAAAGGTCAATAGGACGCAACAAATGAGAAAGAGAACTGACATAATATAAAACGAAATCACGTACTTTCGGTTTTATGTAATTCTTACTTGCTTTGTGTAGATTTATTTTGTAAATGTTGGTTATAATCAAGTTACAAACAAGTATGAAGCATCTTCCGACTATGTTTGAACTGGCTTCAGTTACTTGCATACATTGATACAAAATGATGATGAACATATAACATCATGTTTTAAGCTTTCTAGCACTAAATTTTATTTGTACATTGAAGAGAAAAATCCTAAACAATTACTTGTCAATGTAAAATTTCACGTTTCATCCTCTGTGACAAAGGCAAAAGTAAAAAAAACTTGGATTTACCAAATTAAAAATATTAAAGGGAGAAAGATGTGGTAAAGGATAGAGGAAATTAAAACTTGGATTTTTAAATTTTCTAAATCGGTAATCAAGATATACATTCTGGCTACGATTCATGATATATAAAAAGAACTCATACCTTGAAAACTCCTTAATCTTGACTCCAAATATTGCTACCACTATAGCCTCAAAATTATCATGTGAAGACATGTGCTTGCTCAGTTGTTCTGCATAAATACCAAAGAGGTCAGGTTAAACTTGACTAAGCATGAAATAAATATTAATAAGTTAACCAATAAGTGTTTATTTAACAGAAATAGGGTAATATTATTATATATAATTACCCATAATGTTCCAACTTGATGACATTTATCTTAGTCACACCGTCACCTTGTTCGATCTCCCTTTCATTTCAAACAATAGTTAGCTAGGATACCAATCACATCTTTATAGCAGACATGGAAAAAAAAATAAGGAAGGTTATGATCAAGTTAAGTAACAAACAGATAGAAAACTATAATCAATAATCATAAATCGTAAGATATGATTACCAATAAGATAAGATGAATCAAGCAACCATCCTACAATTTGGTCAAAAGGGTCAAATAGATAAGTAGGGGCAGAGGTCCCTTTTTCGGACACCAACATTGCCTTTGTGTCACCCTAAATACTGATTTTGTATTTAGAGTATCTCTATTGGAGTGTTTTATGGATGGATCTTATCTTAAGATCTTGTGTCTTAATTTTCATACATTGGAGCTTGATGTATGAAGAGTGTGAGACCTGCATTCCAGCTAAGACAAAAGACAAAAATCAGATCTTAAATAAAAAATTAATTTTTTCTCTTTCATTCATCTATCAACCATCGACAAAATCAAGAGAGAAACATGAAATAAATAGATCCAAATAATTAACATCATAAAATAAATTGATCCATACAACATATATTTTTTCATAAAAAAAAGAAATACATCCAGAAAAGTTTTTAAGATCTCGTGTCGTAAATTTCTTTGCATTGGAGCAAGATGATATGAAATGTGTCGGATCTTAATTTTAAGACCTTTATCCTAGCTAAGGCACGAGACCAAAACCGAATCTTAAATTAAAAATTTTTTTCTCTTTTATTTATCCATCAACCATCAACAGAATCAAGAGGGAAGAAATAACAGACATGAAATAAATAGATCTAAATCATTAACATCATAAAATAAACAGATCCATACAACATATTTTTTTCATTAAAAAAATGAAATACATCCAGAAAAGCTCTGATCTGAAGGGGAAAAGCTCCGACCTGAAGGGGGAAAACTCTGATCTTGCATGTGGGGAAAAGATCTGATATTGCACGAAGCTGTATATGAGAGGAGAGATTCACAGCAGGAGAGAGGGCTTTGTGGGTGAAAGAGAAGGTATTTTTGAGAGGAGAAGAAGAGAAGTGAGGAAAAAGAGGGATAAAGGCGGAGCGGCGACAGGTTTTTGTTGTCACGGTCGAAGACGGTGGTTGTTTTCTAGATAAAGAAGAGAAGTGGAGAAGAAGAGACGAGAGGAAGAAAGGAAGGGAGGTAGAGGGTTTCATTCGAAAGGAATAAAGGAAAGGGGGGATATGGTTTCGATGATAAGGAAGAAGGAAGAGAAGGCTCCGAAGGCGGTGGTCATTCATGCATGAGAGAAAGATGGCGAGATAGGGTTTTCAATTGAAGAGAGGAGAAAGATGATTGTGAATGGAACAATTAGCGAAAGGTTAAATACTGACATGTTCAGCCAGTCACGGTCTTGAACGTTGGGCTCTTTTTAACCAGTTGGGCCGATCTCTTTTAGCCCGTTTGAGTTTTTAGTTTTTAATTTCGAATTTAGCTATTTTTTGTTGTTATTGGAAGGCAATAGACCCTTTTTTGGCCCATTTCCCTTTTTTTTGTCTTTTTTCATCATAAAACGCATGAATTTCACACAATTAATAGTTCAAACTTATAATTTTTTTCAACACACCATTTCTAACACCCACAATTTCCTTCTTATCATAATTATATCTTTCTTATCTTGTTGACTTTTAATTATAGTATAAATTTATAAATATTATGTGGAAATAAATAATATAAATACGAGATATTGTGGGACTTAACCGAAGGTAATACGAGATGCTATCATTAGAGCAAAATGTGCATTGATACCTTATGGGTACCTTATGTGAGTTATGTCCTATGTAACATTTCAAGCCCGCAAAAGGAGTGACAAGATACTCACTAAAGGTACCAAGCATTGAAAATGCTCTAATGCTTAGTTGTATGGTATTCACCTTTAATAGCAGCTATTGAAAATTTCCGGAGAGAATAAATTTACCCTTCTCTAATAACCTTTCAAACTTATTATATATCATATTAAATCTCATATTATCTCTATCTTTTCTTTTTATCTTTCTTCTTCCTCCACCTTTTCCACTTTAATATGAGGTGTGAACAAAACATTTTAGATCGAAGAATATGAAAGTCGTGCAATTTATGAGTGGGGTTTGTAAAGCTCCACTAGGAGAGAAATTGAGAAGCCGTAACATACATATAGTGAGTTATTCAACAACTACCTTTAAACTCATTATTTAACACAAAGAGGGCTCAAGTCCCGCAAATCAATCACAAAATCTGTCAGTTCTAAATCATTGTTTGTAGAACCCGACCGGTTGGTTCCATCGGGAACCGGTGGCTAGGACAGTTCGGTTCGTGAGAGTAACCAGAGATTATGTAAACGGGTGGTAAATAAATATAATCATAATGCATTTTTATATTTTTAAATATATAAATATCATATTTGTTATAAATATTATTTAATATAGCATGTAAATAAATTTAAAGTATTCAACTAATAATCAATGATCAATCCGATTCTATAAACATTGGTTATGAATGATAATAGAGTAAAATACACTCACCCCCCTCAAGATTTGCAAGAATGACACTCCACCCCATTCTTTTTAAAAATCTACACTCCACCCCATTTTTTATAAAGGCAAAATTTAGTGACGAAAACAAATTCGTCACTACTAAAAACAAATTACTAATTAGTAAAAATTTAAATAAATTTAATGCATATACACTATCATACATTAATTTATGAAATTAATTTTACTGAATTAAATTTAAAAAAAACCATCCACTCTGTCTGTTAAGTCCACGTCCCATCTATCTCCAAATCATATTTTTCACCACAAACGGCCACCACCAAGCCTTTACTCCCTTTAACACGGCTCCACTGTCCCACAATGTGAAACCACATGGCACCACCATGCCTCAAAGTTTTGTTGCGACCTGAACCCCAGAACGTGAATCGCACATTCCTAAAGTCACTTGTTCAACTACTTCTTGTGAATTTCACCCCTTTAAGTTGTGAGCGAACGCTCGGTTGGTGGATTTCACCCCTAAAGATATTGTTGGATTTTGTTAAAAGCGATGCTCCACCGCCTCGTTGGGCTCTAATAACCTCAGATCCACTTCATATTTTCATAATTTTGTTTCTCTATTTTCTTCACCCATTTGTGTTGCTTTTTTGGCCTACAACCCAATTTTGAAAATTGGAGGTATAAAGAGATTATTTTGATTAAAATTGAATTATCACCAAATATGAAAACACAAGCATGTTTCACTATGTTCGAGATATGGTTTGTAAATCGGGCAGGTGTGCTATTGCATAATTTGCATTGTAAATTTACGGAGGAAAAACGCGATTGAGAGAATGAGGAGGATTGTGATGTTTTCATTTTTAAATTTATTGGATTATATTGAATTTTTTTTTGAAATTATTGATTAACAATTTAAATAATAACTAATTATTAATGAAGAATATTTTTCGTCACTAAATTTGCCTCTATATAAAATGGGGTGGGATGTAGATTTTAGATAAAAATGGGGTGGAATGTAATTCTAACAAACCTTAAGGGGGGTTAGTGTACTTTACTCATGATAATAACACCTTCAGGATGCATTTAAGAAAAAAATCTCCAGATAAGCTTTTTTTAGTAGTGATTCATTGTTGAAAGATATAGTTATTTAAACATTGTTTCTGAATGGTAACAAAATAACATATTTCGTGTCTGAATGATTGTTCAAGTGGTAAGAGCTGGGAATATATGGGTTGAAAGGGGGAGGTCTAGGGTTCAAGCCTTAGAAGGTGTCATTTATCTTTTCAATGTACCAAAAAAATAATAACACCTTTCACTATATCATGAATGAATTTAAAAATAAAAACATAAACATGTAAAAAAACTCAAAATTTCTAGAAATATCATTTCCAAGAAAACCTAAAAACACGATTTCTTTAAACTTTCAAGTCAAGTTTTTTTAAACTAATTAAAAGTTGATGCTACGTAGCCTTGATTAATCTTCATGGAGAATATGTAGGTTGTGAATCAATTCCTGTCAGATGCCTCAAATAAAAAACCATTTTTTTGATTCCTTTTCAAAATCAAGATTCAAGCCGAATTTTGTAAATAATATTTTCAACTTAATTAAAATCGAAACACAAACAAGATGAAATAACAAAAACAACAAAATACTCTTTGAGGGTGAAACAAATATTTTCATTTTTTTGGTACATCGGAAAGATAAATTGCACCCGTTAGGAATCGATCCCTGGACCTCCCCCTACCCAACCCATATGTCCCCAACTTCTACCACTTGAGCTATCTTACGGGGACGAAACAAATATTTTCAAAGTTATTAAAATTTGCATAATTAATCAAAATTAACCGTTTTCATGTGACCGTAATAAGGTGTTGCTGGGTTAATTCTCCACCCTTTCACAGACAAATCTCTTCTTAAATGGATTTTTTCAAAGTTTTCCCAACTCAAATAAATATGGGTGGAGATTCCATTTTCATCCTAAAATTTTCGGGTGCAATTGCTACCGTACGTTGTTTATGGTTTAAAGGCTCAATTGTGGTCCAAGTGTGGTAAACAAGTAATAATTAAGTTATTATTATTAACTGCATAATCTTCTAACTTAAATTTCAAGGTTTTGTTACTGTTCACCAGGTGCCATTTTTTTTTTGTTACAACTGAGGTTTCTTTTTGGGCCTGGCTCTTTCATGGGCTGCGTCAGGATACATGGATACTATCTTTTCAAGTAGGGTTAGCAGCTGTACTACTCTAGAAACCAGATTTCATTTTGATCAGAAAAAAAAAAAAAACAGATTTCATCTTCGCATGAATCCCCTCCCCCGACATCCCATCGGCCAGCTGTTGCCGTGCTGGTGCATTGAAGGACGATCCTTTAGGAGCTGGTCTACTATCTATGCTCAGGCAGCTCTTCCCCTAATCAATGGTACTTCCCCCTCAACAATCTTCTACTCATTTTCTCTGTTGCCTTATAGTCTGTTAGGCCCTGCTCTACCACATAGGCTATCAACTATTAGCTATAATCCATTTTCGTAGTCATTTACAGTTGTAATTTGGCTGGCCACAGCTTGCACTTCGCGTCTATAAATATAACCGCTCACACTTTGATCAGTTCATACGTTCATCAGTTCATTTTTTTTATTTGTTTCTGTTGTGTGTATTGTGTGGTTTTGAGTCTACTGTATTGATCTCAATGGGAGCATAGTTGGTGTGATAGCCCGCATTCAAGGAAGGCAAAGCAAAATCATTGCTATGGTCCTCTGGAACTGCAAGAGGTAGTAATAGCAGCAACTTAGAGAATGAGAAACCGCTCTTAGTCCCTGGTTTGCACAATCTCCGCAACAATTGCTTCCTCAACGTTGTTTTGCAGGTTAGGTTCGTTCTCTTCTTCTTCTTCCTTCAATTTGGATTCTGCAAAGGACAATACTGAATAAATATTGCTGCATTCTACTCTTATCCAAGTGCGTGCCTCGGTTTGCACGTAATTCAAATAACTTTTTCTCATAAGTCAAGTGTGTGTTAGGATCAATGTTGTCAAAATCGATATTGGGTAGAATTAATTTTAGTAAAATTGATTTTGGCAAAAGTGAGTTGAGGAAGCAATTTATGTTTAAATATGTTTATGAAAAAAGTGATTTTTGTAGGGTTGTATTGTGAAATCGTGTTACGAAATCCCACAATTGATTGTCCATTGCAAAAGCTACGCTCTCTAGCTTCTCCACATAATTGATTTTGGGACTAGAATCAATTATAAGTCAATTAGCGAACATCTACATAACCACCTAAAAGTGATTTTGGTCCATGAAAATTGATTCTAAAGCTTTCAAACGTGGAACCAAAAACACATTAAGACTTGTAGTTTCCAACCAGAAGCGATTTCTGAAACTAAACATGCTATCAGTCATTATTAAGTATCACTGTTTATTTATTTTTATCATGATTCAAGTTCCACTGTGTTTGAGCTGTTCTTTCATTTGCTTAATGGACATTTTAGTTCTGAACATTCTTCATCATAATACCACATTACTTTTCTTAATAAAAGAGCCAATATGTGAACTATGACAGGTTGTCTGTCAAAGGAAGGCGCTCTACTAGCTATTTGAGAGTTGCAGGTTGTCCAAAAGCTTCATCATTTTCTTCATATCACAAAAGAGAGATACTACATGGACCATATGAGGTGTTTTGGTCTCTTCCACCTGGTGTGAACATGGATAATATATCAGCTGAATTTTCGTAAGTTATATTATTGTGTTTAACTGATTTTTTTATTATGGCTTCTTCTTTTTAATTGAATTCACAAACTATAATATAAAGCAAAATCCCTATTAACTTGGTCTTTTGCTTTATATTATCTTAGTTTTTGCTTTTGGGCAGTCACAAGATTCATGAATGGTTATGTTACTATCAATGTTCAAAATTAACATTTTTCCTATTCAGTAGAAATTATAAAATTAACTTTCTGAAACAACTTTGAAGAGCCTATTCCATTAGTGACTCATGAAATTAAGTTTTGAGCCCATCTTGTAGTGTCACCTCTTCAAATTTTCAAAACTGTTATTAAAATACGTGAAGGTTCCAAGTTTCCTAACTTTACCCAATAATTTCCAGCAAAGGAGAACTGGAGGGGAAAAGCTATCTAATTAAGTAGTTGTTGTCAAGTGTCTTTAGGAAGAGAAGGTGAAGCAAAGGTTAATGATTTGTTTCAAAACTTCAATTTTTGTAGCAATACACACAACAAGCACCCGGCTTCCCTGGTTTATTTTTGAAGGATTTAAAGAGCTTATCTAATAGTATCAAATATTGATGCTTAGACAAGTAGTTTATGTAAATAGTTTATGGCCTACTATATATAAGTTGTTCTGAACTTATTTACATAAGCTACTCAGGTCAGCTTATGAATAAATGTTTATGTCTACCCATAACTATTTTGAGATTATTTCAAAAAGGTTATGAATAAGCAATGAATGCTTATTGACATAATTAAGCACCTAATTCAGCTGTTTATTCAAATGCAGCCTAAATTGATAAATGATGCATGTACTTGGAAGGACGATGTCTTTAAGTCCTCATGCACATGTCAAATGTTGATTATCAAGTCCATGGCAATTCATCTTTCTCCCACAAATTCTCTTTGTTGAATCAACCACACTCTTTCACAGCTGCTCGCTGCCAATAATATGGACTCACCGTTCACTGGTTTGTTTTTTATCTTCTACTCTGTGGCCAACTATCTGGGACAATCCATGTATTAGTTTGCTTGTTGACTCAACACCTATATCAAAGATCTTAATTACCCATGCCTCACAATTTGTTATCTTCTTGCATACAGATGTTACTAATCGCTTGGATTTCTCATCTGGCCGGCTATCTAACAGGAAACCAGGTTAGCGTTCATCATTCTTCTGCATACAAATTATTTACTCAAAATTTGGTATCATCATCTTCACAATTTGTTTGATGTTTTATAACAGCCAAAAGAGTTCGAAAATCTGTTTTTGTAGCAACATCCAAAACAAAACGATCCTGTAGAAGATCTGATTTTAGTAAGTTACATTTTGTTCATTTAATCCTCATCCTTAAATTACCATGAAGTTACTAATTATTCCTTTGTGTTTAATAATGACAGTGGTTCCTGGTGACCTAACTGCTCAGAGCTCAATTCATAACCCCACTCAACAGATCCCAACTATTCCATTAGGTACCTTGCTCATACTTGAAATTACTTGAAATTATGCAGTCTTCTTTTACACTTATATATCAATTATAAAAGAAAGAGTGTTATTTTTTGTTCCAATTGGAATGCTAAATATTAAGAATTGTTTGATTATGTTTTACTAGATTTGCATCTTAAATTAACATTTGCTTCATGTTGGTGCTTTTCTTGATGTTGTTACTTCACAAAGACGTCATTTTCTCATCCGAACTCAATACAAATGTACAATTAGTGTTCGTTGAATAGTATGTCTAATCTTAAGGTTTAATAGCCTACCCAAGCAAGCAACAATGCCAGTTTCATTTACTGTGACTTAGCCAATGCCAAATTGTCGACTAGGCTCTTTTCTCACACGTCTTCTTCTTCCAAAGCATCACAGCATCAGTTTTTATTTTTCTATCCCACACAAATTATCTTTGTTCAATGAACCACACTCTTTCCCAGCTGCTCGCTGCCAATAATATGCATTCAGCCTTAACTGATCTATTTTTATACTTATACTCTACGTCATGGGACAATCCATTGAGTATTTTGCTGGTCACATTCAATACCTTGATCAAAGCTTCATTAGTATCGATGCTTAACAGTTTGTTATCTCATGTTGTATACAAATGCAGATGTTACTACTCGCTTGGATATCCCATCTGGTCCTGTGACGTACAAGGAACCAGGTTAGTGCTCAACAATCTACTGTAAACGAATTATTTGCTTAACATTTGCAACCTCTTATCTCTTTGTTTGGCTTCGTATAACAGCGAGGAGAGTTGGTAAAACTGACACTGCAGTCACATCTAAAAGAAGACGATCTCGTAGAAGAGCTGATTTTAGTAAGTTACACTTTGCATATTTAATCCCCACCTTTCAATTTTCTTCAAGTCGCTAATTATTTTGTTGTGTGTAAAATTGACAGCGGTTTCTGGGGAGCTAAATGCTCAGAGCTCGATTCATAACCCCACTCAACATATGCCAACTATCCCTTCAGGTTCCTTTCTCATATTTGAAATCATGCAGGCTTTTGATACATTTATCTCTTCCCTGTAAATGTAGTGTTGATTTTGATTAAGAATGGGGTTGAGTGTTATATTGGCAAACCTCAAGGGAGGGGAGTGTATTTTACTCTTTGTTTTTCTTTCACCGGGAAGGCTAAATATGTACAATTCGTTGATGTTGTTTTTCGATTTATACATCTTAAATTTCAATGATTCATATTCAATGTTGTCCAAATTATGGTACACAGAATACGCAGATTTCGGTGAAATCAATTGTTGTTGTCAACATTGCGGTGCCCAATTTTGGTTTGCAGAAAGGGCTGAAAAATCAACTAACGCTACTCATCCTAAGTTCCCTGTGTGTTGTATCAATGGGAAAATTTCGCTACCATTCTTTCAGCAACCTCCTGAGTTATTATCAAATTTATTCTCAGGCAATGACCCTAGGAGCCGGAATTTCTTGGATCATATACGGACCTACAATAGTATGTTTGCTTTTACGTCCCTTGGGGGTAAAGTTGATGGCAATATGAATAATGGAGGGGGGCCACCTCAATTTGTTATTAGTGGTCAAAACTATCATCGTATAGGTAGTTTGCTTCCTAATGAGGGTGATGTGCCAAAGTTTGCTCAACTATACATATATGACACACAAAATGAGGTTGCTAATAGAATGGCTCACTTCGGGTAATAACCTCTATAAGCTAATTTTTTATAAATTAAGTATTGAATAATTACAAACATTTTATAATCTGGTTTATGTATGTCAATTATAGTTTTCCTTAACCCGCTGCCTTATTTTTAGTGATAACACTGGTAGATCCGGTAGATCCAACATTGATCCATCTTTAGTTGAGGACCTTATAAAGATGGTGGATGATTCTAATAAACTAGCCAAATCATTCCGAAGAGTTAGAGACCACCTTGAAGAAGGCGGTGCTCCAGATGTCGCTCTGAGATTGTTTAAACACGGTTCTCAAAACCGTCATACATATAATCTACCAAGTGTTGATGAGGTTGCTGCACTGATTGTTGGTGACTTTGATAGTTCCGATTGTGGTCGGGACGTAATCATCCGCACAAAAACTGCGTTTTTGCAAAGAATTTCTGAGAACCATATGGCTTTTTTACCCTTACAGTATCCAATAATTTTTCCGTTCGACACAAATGGGTATTCTGATGATATACCTTTTGCTAAAGAATCTGGTAAGGAAGGTGGGTGGAAACGCAATCATGTTTCACTAAGAGAATGGGCTGCTTTTAGGCTGCAGGAGAGGCAAGATGAGTTCAATGGGTTGCTACTAAGCAGACGATTGCTTCAACAATTTGTGGTCGATTGCTACTCCATGATTGAATCTTATAAATTGCTATTCTATAGAAGGAATCAACACATTATTCGTAAAGAGATCCTTTCTGGGATACAAGAGGCAGTAGATCGGGGGGACACAAATTCATCTACTATTGGAGCAAGGATTATTCTACCGTCTTCATTTACTGGTGGTAGGCGTTTCATGTTCAATAAGTGCCAGGATGCAATGGCTATTTGCAGAACATTTGGATATCCAGATTTATTCATTAAAATGACATGCAACCCCAAGTGGCCTGAAATTGAAAGACATATTGCTAATTTTGGGCTTTTGGCATTTGAACGTCCAGATATTGCATGCAGGGTATTTCGAGCTAAATTAGATCAATTTATGATTGATCTTAAGAGGGAGAATTCTTTGGAAAAGTGATTGCAGGTCCATATTCAAATGACTAAAACATGTTGTCGTTTTTTTTTAATTCTAATTTAAATTGATATATCAATTGATTTAATTTTTTCTTTTATCTCTTTTATGTTTCTTGCTACAGCTATGTACACTATCGAATTTCAAAAAAGAGGCTTGCCCCATGCACATATTCTCCTGTGGCTTCACGCGAACAATAAATTGAATTCTCCTGATAAGATTGATTCGGTAATATGTGCTGAACTTCCAGATCCTCGCATTGATCCTCAACTCTTCCTTGCTGTGTCTAACTACATGGTGCATGGGCCTTGTGGGCTTAGCAACAAACAATCACCGTGCATGAAGAATGGAAAGTGCTCAAAATTCTTCCCCAAAAAGTTCTGTAATTCCACATCTTTTGACCGTGATGGGTTTCCTATTTACAGACGAAGAAACAGTGGTATAACAACTACTAGAAGAAATATCCCGTTGGACAATGGTTATGTCGTTCCATACAATGCGAAGTTGTTGATGAAATATCAGGCTCACATAAACATCGAATATTGCAACAAGGCTAATTCGATCAAGTACTTATTTAAGTATATAAACAAGGGAGTTGATCGGGTTACAATGTCAATGTCCATGGGAGAAAATGTGAATGAAGTGGATGAGATCAAACAGTATTATGATTGTAGATATCTTTCTGCATGCGAAGCTGTTTGGAGAATTTTTAAATTTGAGATCCACCATCATTGGCCACCTGTGAAGAAGCTTGAATTCCACCTACCTGATAAACAACTTGTGATATTTAAAAATGGGGATGAGGCGGATCAGGTTTTAGAGCGTTCTAGAGAAAAACTCACCATGTTCATGGCATGGATGGCTGCAAATGCAAGATACCATTGTGGCAAGGATCTAATGTACGCTGAATTTCCCTCCATGTTTGTTTATGATAAACCTAAGCGTGAGTGGAGACCCCGGAAGCAGGGCTTCTCTATTGGGCGAATGAATTTCATCCCACCAGGTACAGGTGAATTGTTTTATATGAGACTTTTGCTAAACGTGCAGCGTGGTTGCCTTACTTTTGAAGAATTAAGGACTGTGAAAAACAACACATATGGTACATTTCGCGAAGCATGTGAAGCTCTAGGGTTACTGAAAGATGATGGAGAGTTTGTTGATAGCATACATGAGGCAGCCGAATTAGGATCTGGATTCTATCTTAGAAGACTATTTGTTAGATTGCTTCTATCAAATACATTGGCTAATCCAGTAGCTGTTTGGCTGAAGACATGGGGTCTTCTAGCTGATGGCATATTATATGAGCGACGGAGATCCTTCAACAATCCAGGTTTATTTATAAATAGTCTGTAACCTATCTATGGTTCCATGGTTCTATAAATTATAATACATAACATATCTATTTTGATTGTCTACCAAATTGTCAAAATTTTATGATTTTCTCGTAGGTCTTACAATTGATGATGAAAGATTACAAGAGCTTTGCTTAATGGAGATCGAAAGCATTTTATTGGTTAATGGGAAATCACTGAAGAATTTCAATGGTATGCCTTCTGTTGACTCTAGCATTCTTGCTGAGTATGGCAATTTGCTACTGTATAATGAGATGAACTACGATACAATTGAGATGGCTCGGTTGCATGCTCAATAATTGCACTTTTGGTCCCCCAACTATACCCTTCCTGCGAAAATCGTCCTCAAACTTTAAAATTAGCAAAAAACGACCCTAAAGTTTACACCCGGTTGCAAAATTGGTTTTCCGTTAGATTCCGTCTAAAAACTAACAGAATATTCTGTTAAAAATGTATTAAAAAATAAATAAAAAATAAAATTGAGAAAATAATAGTATTTTAATTGAAATCCAGAAATACCCAGAATATTACATCAATTCATGAGAGCATTTGAGATTCAAATGATCACAACCTGAAATTTTAATCCAAAAAAAAATTGTTCAGATTAAAAGGAAACCAAATCCAGGAAAAACAAATCCTGAAAAACTGAAGAGGTGAGTTTTATCGTTTCTTGTTTGTTATCCCTTTCCACCTCAACCTGCATTTTCTCTCTGCTTCTTCAATCGAAACCAAAATTCACCATCACATCCAAGCAATTGAAGCAGAAGATCAATTGACCCCCTTCAAATCTAGTACTCAAACCATAAACAACCATAAAACCCAGAACTTGAAAATGCAAGTGTGTTGGTGTTCCAAAATCGGTGGGTTTTCTGGGTTCTGGGGGTGAACAAAGGGGGATTTTTATGAGTTTTAAAGAGGAAGGAGTCGTGGAGGGAGGAATATATGAAATGAGAGAGACACAGAATCAACAGAGACCAGATCTGAAGAAGAAAGGTGGTGGCTTGAATCTGCCTCCTTCACCATCACCCGCCACTGTCGCCGAACCATTGACCGAATCAGCAACCTCAACTTCGTCTGCAAAGCTATGGGTATCTTCGTTCACCTTTTTCTCCATCTCTGCCACCTTTCATCGCTTCTGTTGTCGCTTCTGCCACCTACGCTCTTTTGAAACACCAAATGGAAGTTGCTGCTGCTCCTTTTAGTTTTTTTCTCCAATAGAATTTTGAATCAAAATAGAAGAATTGAGGATGATGTGGGAAGAAAATGACAGGGATGAAAATGAAGAAGAAGATGTTTGAAGAAGATGAATAATGAATGAAGGTTGTTGGGTTTCATTTTTTTAATTTTTAATTCATTTTTTAACCCAGAATCCGTTAAGTTTTGGATGGTTTTGGACGGCAGACCAGTTTTGCAACCGGGTGTAAACTTCAGGGTCGTTTTTTGCTAATTTTGAAGTTTAAGGACGATTTTCGCAGGAAGGGTATAGTTGGGGGACCAAAAGTGCAATTAAGCCTAAAAAATAATATAAAATTTGTAAGCTCACAAAGGCGTGAACACTGACAAAGTCCAAGAATCACAATAGTGATGCTGACATCTTCTTTCTAATTGTAGGAAGAGTCCCTGATCTTCAGGGATGTTTGAAGCATCACCAATCAATAAATTTTCTGCATTTAAGTTTCATAACATTTCTCAACACTTGCTTTAAATCCACTTCCACAATATCTACTTCTATTCAGGTGGTCAAATCCACCTCCATGGCAAAAACAAGTATACAGCAATACAACTAATGGTCAGATCAATATAACCAACCCTTCTATCAGGTATATGCCGATGTAGAGCCAGAAGGGTACCTTGCTATACAGAAAAGTCTATATATTTCAGCATCTCACCCATTATTTTCTAAATCACAACATAACTATCAGTAAACCTTTAAGTCTAAAAACTCAATCACTACTGATCTAAAAAAAAGGCTTGGAAGTCTGGCTGCATCCCAAATATGTTTCCTGTGAACTTGGAGAACTAGCCAGTTTTGCTGTATATTTAGCTCTTTCTCGCTTTCCATAAGGGTCTTCCACTTAGGTGGCATTTGTTTTTCAAACAATACTTATATTTTTTTCACTTTAGCAATCTGTATTTCATTCTTCGATGAGATCATCTCATCGTTTGTGCTACTGTGGAATGTAACAGAAGCCCACATTAGAAAGTCCCAACACCATCAGAGTCTTTACAGATGGATGGATCATACCAAGCTTGCATCGATCAACGAACATAAATTTAAGGCTAGTAGCTTTAAGATTTAGCCATGAAAAGGTAATGACATGTCATCTCATTCAGTTCACTTGTGGTATGTGCCATGTGTTACAAAGAACCGATAATCTGGGTGATTCACCTGATGTAGCCTTAACCAGTTATCTGCAGCCTGCAAGAGAGAATTTGCCACCTGATTGTCACTAACTCCATTTTGCAGCCATATAGATCCCTTTAACTTGTAGGCTGCCATTGCAAAAGTAGGTAAGGAAATCTTTGCTACACCATCCATAAGCAAAATTGGAGCCTGAGCACCCCCATTTCCTGAAAATTTTAATCTAAAGAAAGTTTAAAAAAAATTGGAGAAAATTGCTAGCTAGCTGAAATTAACTTCATATTTTTGCAAGAAGCCATTACTTTTACGTAATAGCAAGGATAACATCAGACAGCAAGTTCTATCACAATATGCGCTTCCCAGAGTGTCATGCTTCTAACAAAGTGTTTCATATTAAAATATGAAAGACAAGTAACTACAGATGACTTGGAGTAAATAAGTTCACAACTGCACAGTTTGCAGCATGAGTACAGTACAACTGGTCCCACCCAAAGTTCTGTACAACTCCATTTAGGAGATGTATGCAGTGTATTTGAAAGTGAGAATAGAAATAGAGTGACCATACAAGAGTGAGACACATGTACATACTTTAGATATTCAAAAATTGATCTAGGAAATACTTGACAGGAAAAAAGAAAAAACTCCCCCCCTTGCTTTAACCAGATAGAAGAATTATGATTAACAACAATCTCTCTTTCTGTTTTTCCACATCTCTTACTATTTAATCATAATTAACCAGTGATAATGATGGGCCACCTGTGCCCAAACCCGAGCACCACAAACACAAAATATTACAAGTCTACTCTAGGAGGCCTAAGGAGGCAAGTGGGTGCGGTTAATGTAGTGACTAAGAGGTTGGGAGTAAGAAGAGAGGCGGGCAGCGAAGGATATCAGGTGGGACTCACGTAGTTGGGAGCATCGGTATCTTTTCTGTTTGTGGTTTTGGCCTAGGTAGAGACTGCTCTACTAGGAGCTACATTTCCACTGTCTGCTAGATAGGAGATTGTTCTTATAAATTAGTGCCTTTTTTTGAGAGAATTGCTGCAGAGGACAGCAACCAGTTTATGCAAACCGTGATGGCTTCACACTGAATAGACACCCCTGGATGCTCGCATGATGTCTGTCGAGTTCGCTCTCAGAAATCATGATGTATTGCTGCATAATGATAGAGTTGGACCTTTGGTGACAACGGTTTATCAGCGAAAGGCTAAGAAGTGAATGCTAGCTCGGGTTTGAAGGCCCAGCTTGGTGAAGTTTGGTTCACAATTGTGAATACTAGTAGTTAGTAGTATAGCTGTTATTGGTAGGGGGGGAACTGCTGAGTCAGCTAGTTAGTTAGTTAGGTCCCTTATAGGGATGGGGAATTCTGTTAGGATCTTCATTCCAGAGTTGGGATCAGTTGGAGAGTAATAGCCTCTCGAACAGCTAGTGTTGTAACTCTTTTTTTCTCAATTTCTGAATAAGAGTGTGTTACTCAGTTTTCTTTCTCTGTTTATCCCTCTCCCTTGACCTAATTTGGTTCTGGTTCTATCACATAGCCACATGATACGAAGTTGAAGGAATAGGGATGGGATTCACGTAGTCGGAGCCATCTGGTATCTTTTCTGTTTTTGGCTTTGGACTGGGTAGGGACTGCTCTGCTTGGAGCTTTATGCTTTGTTCTTCTGTTTCTGTAACTTCCGTTCATGTAATACAGAACATTTCGCCTTTCTGCTGATAGGAGATCGTTCCTATCAGATAACTTGTGATTCCATGTTAATTCATTGTGCTCATTTCAACACACAAATGAGCACATAGAGCACAGTATGATAGTTTTATTGTCAGGGTTGGTTGTTCAAGCACTAAACAATTTAAGAAGGTCACTCAAAAAGAAAGAGGGGGAAAACTCAGTTTAGTGAATACATGTAATGGAAAATATGCCCATGTTTCCCATTTGATGGAAAAATATAATACTTCTCTTGGTCAACTTTGTGTACCTGAGATACACTAAAGGAGTAAAATGCATGAGTACATCTAATAATAACAAGGCCAAATGAGTACTGATTGATAAGCAAAAATTACAATGCCATAGTGGTCAAACATAGGATTAAAGTTCCATGATACCTGTCAAGGGTGTATGGAGTATGGTAAGTAAGAAAGCAGGCATCTAAATCTTTTAATGTTGGACCTGTGGGTATTCGATATATAGGATACCTAAAAGACACCATTGAAGAATGTAAGTAGACATAAAATCAGCAGTAAAGCAATAGATCAAGTTATTCTCACCATGCCACAGACAACCAACTGGATGGCAGTAAATCACAACTTCTCAATGATTTGAGGCTAGGATAGTGGTGTGCAAGATCTAGTATCTGTCCAAATATAATAAAATATAAGATGGATTGTTCAAAATAACGGTAAATAAGCCACACATTAATTAAGACCAGAACTGGCCTTGTCAGCCAATGGTTCACGGCTATAAGGAGGATCTTGATCAAAATACTCAAAAAGAAGATCTTGAGGGTTCCCAGATTCACTGTCATCGCTAGAAAACCCATCTTGCATCGCATAGTGTTTATCATGTACAGATAACTGCTCATTTGAAAAGAAACATTGCCTGGTCGATATTGACTACTTTGTGCTATAAAATTTTCAGTCCTTTTTCCAAATTCACTATCACTACTTGCATCGCTACTTGAATCCCTGTAGTAATCACCATCACTATCTTCACCAGTGTATCTGATGACAAAAGAAAATGAGATACCGTTACAAACTAAAGCACAAAAACACACTTGACTAAAACTTATTATTGCATAGAAATATGAACAATGGGTTAATAACAGACTATACAAATAGTAAAAGTAAATTCACATGTACAGAACCACATTGACAAGATACAGATATCAGTAGCCAGAGAGAGAAAGAAAAAGAATAAAGAAATAACAAAAGGTCTAAAAATTCACAATACATTGAAATTAAATGTTGCTATAGTCCATCAAAAGTCAAACCAATTGGTAGTATAAAAGGACAATTCAATGAATAAGATAAATTAACTTTTCTAATTTTCGAGTGCAAGTGATAAGTGTGAAAATGGATGGAATGAAGAGGAACAAATGAAAGTCGAAAAGAGATTAAACAAAACAAACATTTCGATACATAGCTCATCGGTGCAATAAGAAGAGTTCCATGAAGCAGTAAAAGCAGACAAATTATATATTAATCAAGTATGCACCATTTCAATATAAGTGAAATCTCATTCCCTCAAATGCTGCCTGTCTGCAAGTATCTCACACCCAACAGCCATTTGATTCACTTTCCAGCTTAAAGAAAAGTCTTTCTCCAGGCATTGAAAGAGAATTGAAAATGTAGCAAACAAAATCCAAGGAACTTTATGTGTAAAAAAAATGTAGCAGTGACCATGAAAGGTTTTTGCATAACCAAGTTCCAACGGAATCTAAAAATCAGAATTAAAACGCTATGACCCACAATTGAGTTCAACCCTTCCAAGACCACGCTTGGAAGAAGCTTTATAGAACCAGGTTTCCCTTAAGCCCATCTAACTGTATTATAATCAGTTTCGCTTTCATGTTATTCCAGTGTTTGCACATAAACTACTTTCCATTCTACATTTTCTATATCTAAGACAATGACAAATATGTTTTGTGAAAAACTAAAACATACTTTATTTCTCTCATTGATTTCATCTGTCAACAAGAACTGCTGACATAATCCAATACTTCATAAGATCAATTTAACCAGTATGCAAAACAAACCAATAGCAGGCAGAGAAAAAAGTTTCATCTTTCAACATAACAGTACCATGTTTCCAGGGGTCAATGCAGTCTCAAGTCAATGTTACAAATTCTTATGCATGTATAAAACAGAAATGCTCTACATAATATGCCAATACCTTGGCTTAGCATTCGACTTCTTAGCTGATTGACCATATAGTTGAATAGCCGACAAATAAGGAACATAATATTGGACAACAGATTCTCTTCCATCAAGTAGCAAAGGCACGCCTGCTCCATATGCACTCCATTCCCTAAATGATTCCCAGAGATCGTTCAGGGAGAAGTAAGATAGATACTCCACATCACAAGTCTTCCAACCTCTCATTGTTGTCTGCATCCACAACATAATAAAAACAAGTCCTAAAGTAAGTAAGGTGGATGGATGAAAGAGAGTGAAACTCATCAATCTTATGTCCTAAGTTAGTTAGTTGTTCTCCTATGAGAGGTCATACTCTATCAACAGTTACATATACTGAAAAAATTTACCAAATAGTAAATGGAGGTTGTTATACCCTACAAGTCGAAAAAAGCCAAAAACAACAGTCAAAAAGATAATCCATTTGCATAATTGTGTAAAAGACAGATGAGATCAACCTTAGAGAAATACTGAACTGGGACTATAGGTGTTGTTGACTCCAGGAACCTATCAATGTTACTAGAACCTACAGAAGGACAAGAAGATGGTTTGTTCGACGAATTCGAAGATTCATTGAGGTTCCTATCCTCAGAAGCAACAAGCTGGCTCTTCAAAGCAGCCTCATTTTCAACACTCTTATCTCTCTGAGCTTGCTTACGCTGGTTCTGGTTCTTCCTTGCCTTCACCGGAATGTAAAACCGATCCTCGCCACGAAAATCCCCAAATTGCAAGGCAGTCCCCAACATTTTCCAAACCAGTCAACGAAGTAACTACTTCCCCCTCGTTTGGTAACCGAGAAAATGAAGGATAGAAAAAAACACAAAAAGAGACAAGACCCAGATTACAAAATCTTGTCTTTCTTCGTTTTTCCAATGAAGGATGAACAAAACCCAGAAAAATTAGAACTGGGTCAGAGTGTCTGAACCTTAAAACTCCGAAAATACAAAAGAAAAAAATGCTCTGGGTAAACAGAGGATCAAAGACCAATTCCACAATGGAAAATGATCACAGAGTAGGTGATGATGAGATTGTACAGATGAAAGTGAATAAATTTGAAGGAATGAACAGAGAGAGATAGAACGAAACAAAAGCTTGTTCTTCAACCACACTGGTGTTACAGGAACAGAGAAAATGGATACGTAGAATATTTGGTACCTCGTGGGGGACATATGAAAATCACATTTTCATTTTTGGTGGGGTTAAGGAGTGTGGTTTTCGTGGGAAATATTTTATTATAAAAAATTAAAACCACTTTGGGGTAGGTTTGTTGAATTAGTTGGGCAATCTCACGTGCATTGCTACATAGCTAATTTCTTATTATGAGATCGTTTGGCCCAACTTATTTTGGACTTAAAAGCTACTTTTAAGTTAAAGATAAAAATAAGAGCTTTTAAAAAAAGGCAGAAGCTGTTTGTCAAATTTTATTTTTATACAACTTAAAAGCTACTTTTAAGTTAAAAGCTGTTTGGTAAAACTATTTTACAAAGTTTCATAAAGACATGCCAACAATAAATCAAAAGATACTAATCCATAAAAAAATCATAAGTGTTTAATAAGTAACACACGAGCAAAACATAAATCACTGAAAAATTATAAGCCACAAATCTATTAAAAAAATTCATAAGTTAACGATTTCTATTTTCTACCAAACCAACTGCTATTTGATTTCGAACTCTATCCATAGCACCATCCGTTGCTCTTATAGAATTATATGAACTCGTCTGTTCATCAATATTCCTTTCTTCTTCACACTCAGTCATGTATCCTGGAACACTATCACACTTGTTCAATTCTTCATCTTCAACACCACATATTCGAATAAAGTTATGGAGTGCTGTTGTTGCAACTATAATCTTCTGTTGTTTGATCAATGGATATGGTCTCATATCACATAGGATATGCCATCTTTTCTTCCATACCTCAATTGTTCGTTCAATGACATTTCTCAATGAAGAATGTGCATGATTGAATATTTCTTGAAAACCTTCTGCTTGACTACCAGCTCTAAAATCAGGAATGTGATATCTTTCACCCTTGTATGGTGCTAGATAACCTTTCATGTTTGGATATCCAGCATCCACAAGATAGTACTTTCCTAGAAATTAAAATATTTTATCATTAAAAAATCAATGTTAAAAAATATAAAAATAACAAATCAATGTTAAAAAGATAAGATCGTATATACCTTCAGGAGGGTGAGGAAAACAGTTCTCATTTCTTCAATAGCTGATGAAAGAATGCGTGTGTCATGTGCAGTACCAGGCCAACCGACAACAACAAAAGTGATCAACATGTCAAAGTTGCACACTAACATGACATTCTGTGTTGGATATCCCTTTCTACCGATATAGCGAACTTGATCTTTGGTGGGAACAATGGTTGGTATATGTGTTCCATCTATAGCACCAATGCATCCTTCAAAATAAGGCCAAAATTTACGATCGTCTTTAATTTTTGCTGGAACTTCAAAAAAGTTAAAATCCGGAGGCTTCACAATTTCCTTTGCTAATAAACATAAGTCATCCAGAACTTCACCAAACTTCCTACTTACGGTATCTCCTGACTTCCCAAATTTATTCTGGACATTCCTATTTGTCTCACTATGTGCACAACTCCAAAGAAACATGGCTATTGCCTCCAAGGATGTCATTTCCTTAGATGGATGTAGCCAACCATTACTCACCAATATTTTTTCAAGCTTTAGTACAGCATGAGACTCCATTCTGAACATGTTGTAACTTTCACCTGGAGTGTTAAGAGTTTCTCTAACCCACTTCCATCCTTGAGAATAAAGAAATCTATTACCTTGCTTCATCAAAAACTTCATGTGATATACACATGCAATAGCTGCTGCAGCATTACATATTTTGTAGAACTTTGCACATTTCCTTTTTTTAATTTTTCTTGAACATGCACTAGTTTGAATAGAAGTCATCTGTAGAATCATTTGAAAACAAGTTGTTAATAACGTCTTAAAATGTATATACATGTTCATAACCATAATCCAAATGCATAAACATAAATTTCAATGCGAAGTTGTAATGTTTAACATGAGAAAAACAAACAGAAAGCCAAAAATAAGTTGGGCCAAACACTACCTATGTGGTGATAAAGAAAGACCCTTTCCTTCCCTTTCCTAAGAAGGACAATGGCTACTTTGAACAGCTTGAAAGACAGGCCAGTATAAGAATTAGTCGTTAGAGCAATAGTTGAGGAAAGTAGATTAGTCGTTGGCACAACGTGTTGAAGCGGCTAAATAGAGGCAAGTGTGTATTTGGGCAAGGTTTGTGGATAGATATAACTTCTACCATATTTTCATGTGTAAAATAACCTCAGGTTTAGTTCCTTCATAGTAGAAAAAATAAATAGTAGAGAAGGTGGTTTGTCACTATTGAACCAACCGAAGTGAGGAGGAAGAACTAAACAAAAGCTTTTATGTGAGAGATTGCAAGAAGCATAACGTGGCTTTGTCAACTGTTGTAGTAGGCCGATTTACTCCCTAAAATAGGGGACCAACATTTATAAAACACACAACTCAAACAATTAATATCATCTACAAATTTCTCGCATTTATCTCTGTCACTTATTTTCTTACCTTTAGTTTTTCAGTAATTTACTTTATTTCAGCTTTCTTTATCCCTTTTCAGCCTTTATTTCTAACCTTATTTTCTAGTCATTTCAACCTTTATTTATCCACTTTAGTCATTCCCTTACTTAGTTAGACATACTTTATCATCAATCTCTCAATAGCAATCACAGAGAGGTTTTTAAAGTGGCTTAAAAACCTGCATTGAGGAACAAAATCTCTTCCTTGAGTAATCACTTGATTAGGGACTCATTATGTTGGTTTTTCACCAGCCGGCTCTCACGGATTCCCTAGACCCGAAATTATTTAAACGAACAAAAATTGACACACATGGTAAGACTTGTTTTTCTTTGAGAAGTTTCTATCTCCACCCCACGACCTAAATTGGCGTATATACGCAAAATGTATCCCACAAATAATTGCATAACAAGAAGTAGTCGTACCTCCTCACGGGTACAACTTCTACCACTTCGTCGCCAGTCAATTCTGAACCAACCTCAAATTCTGCAAGCCATGTCATATCTACAGTAGTCGCAGTAACTGTTTCTCCTAATGTGGAGATTGAGGTTGTTGGAAGAAGGAGGGGAGGAGGAGGAGTTGTGAGAGTGGGGTTGTTGCACATATGGGTATGGCTATGAGTATCACTTTCTTTCATAATGAGTTAATTTCTTTTTTTTTTTTCAAATTTTGATGCTTGTTCTTTGTTTTGCTCTTCTGAGTTGAAATGTCCAAGGAGATGAAGAAAAGTTTTTGGATTTGGGTGTGGTGTTGTTGGATTTGTGGTGAAGGGTATTTGTTGAAGAATGATGAGGGTGGTGAAAGGTTGTTGTTTGATGATGAAGAAGAAGGAGCATAATGAATATAAAGAATTGTTGTTAATGAGGAAAAATGGCGATGAAGATGAAGATGAAGGAAGATGAGATATTAGAATTGATAGTTTTTTTATTAACAATTTTAGATTAATTTTTGGCTTAATACATCAGAAGACCCCTGAAATTGTAAAGGGAGGTAGTTCCAGGGCTTGAAATTTTTTTTGCATCAAATTGGGTCCCTGAGAAATTTTTTTTAATTCAATTAAGGCCATCAATTTTGTCCTAGTCATCAATTACACGTGGCTTTTATAATTTTTTTTATTAAAAAATAAAAAAAATTAATTCCAACTCATCTAATTTATTTAAGGAGAAAAATAAAAATATTAAAAAATTATAATTTATTTAACTTTGATCCTAATTATATCCTTAATCCTTATCTCCCTCCATCTCCATGGAATCAACAACAACAAATTCAGAAAGAAAAAATCCAATCAACAACAAATCTAACATCAACCACCATCTTCATCTTCATCCTCAAACCACCAAAAACCTATTTCCTTCACCAAGAAATCAACCCCACAAAAAACAACTAAAAAAATCGAGAAATAAACCCAGAAACAACCACAAATTCAACATCACCCATCATCTTCATTTTCAGCCCCAAACCACCAAAGAGTCAAAGACTGATTTCAAATCAAGGTTTCTTCACATAAAAGCTCTGAATGTTAAAAAGTCACAACCTTCAAGCTGGACAATCCATCAAAATACAGGACACTTAGCACAGAAACATGGAGCAGCAAACTGAAAAAGGGAAACCCAAAAAGGCAAAGAAAAAACCCAAAATTTCAAAGTAAAAACCCATAAACCCAAGGGGAAACCAAATCGCAGATCTCTAATTTTTGCCAACGGATTTTGAAGCATCACCTTTAGATTTTGGAGCA
Organism: Lotus japonicus; assembly: GCF_012489685.1. NCBI lineage: Eukaryota > Viridiplantae > Streptophyta > Magnoliopsida > Fabales > Fabaceae > Lotus > Lotus japonicus. Next base: position 64,577,461 of record NC_080042.1, read on the forward strand.
GAGGTGTAAGAGCTGAACAACAAGTCAAGCGGTGGCGGGTTAGGGGTTTGGGTGATGCGGTTTTGATTGGGATTTGGGTTCCGTTGGTGGTTTGGGCGAAGGGGTAGGATTTGGATTTCGATGGAGGTGGTTGCGCCGTTGTGGTCGCGGTGGTTTCAAGTGCTAGGGAATCCGGTAAAAGAGAGGAACGGCGGTGGAAGAACAACTGTGAACGGGTCCAGGGAATGGAAGATGGTGAGGTTTTGATATTAGGATTAGGTTTAGTTTTAATTAGATTTAGGTTTTATTTTTTAGGAAATGAGTTGGAAATAAAATAAAATGAAAATATTAATTGGTATTTTAAAAAAAATTATAAAAGCCATGTGGAAAAAAAAATTAAGACACATCAGCGGCTAGCACACTTTGACCTTAATTGAATGAAAAAAATTTCTTAGGGACCCAATTTGATGCGAAATTTTTTCAGGCCCTGGAACTGATTCCCTTTACAATTTCAGGGGCCTTCTAATGTATTAAGCCTTAATTTTTTTTGTAATTTTTAAATTTAATAAATTCATATTAGGGCACTCGTTATAAAGAAATTGATTTTGGTCCTTCATTAAAACACGCGACAATATCACATAGGCAAGGTGGTGTGTAACGCCCCAATTTCTCAACTGAGGAATCACATTGGAAACCTATCAAAGTCTAAGGACTAATTTGCAATCCTAAAATGCAAGAGATTTTTTTTTGTTAAGAAATAAACACAACATCGCTAAAGCGAATACACCTGCCACTTGTTTGATAAAACACTTCAACCATAGGTTTGAAAACATAACATAACCTTAATTAAACATCCATTTCCCAATATATAATAATAGTGACTTACAATAACATAAGCATGGTTCCAAAATAAGTACGCACACTTAGACAAGTGGCAAACGCAGGGTTTTAGTAATGGAGTTTTCAGATAACAAAGGAGACTCAAATGCAGCCCTCAAAAGAAAATCAAACTTCTCCTTCTATCTTCACTCCGCCGCTTACTATCCCTTCTACATCTCGTGCATGACTAAGCATCATCGGAAGGATCTCCATTGCCTAATAGCGTTAAGCGCCCAAACAACAAGTAGCAAACATAAAGGGTTAACTCCCTGCAAATACTTCACATAAAAAGAGAAAAACATGTTATTCAAATTTTAGTGCATAACATGACATATGAGATAACAACTTAATTCAAGGTAGATGACAACGTATATCCACAACATGAAATCAAATCAGATATAAACATGATCAAATGTTAGTGCCCTATAATGCGACTATATGCTGCTACCAAGATGGATCGATCAATAACGTCTCACAAGACGGAACGATCACGTGGGACAATCACCACCACACCGCCACTTAGCGCCTCAAAGGAAGGGACAATCACGTGGGACAATCACCACCACATTGCCACTTTAGGACATCTCGAAAGATAGGACGATCCCGTGGGACAATATCCACCACATCGCCACTTTATAACGCCTCGAAAGACGGGACAATCACGTGGGACAATCACCACCACATTGTCACTTCAAGTTCAAGCCCTATATGCCAAAGTTAGTCAACAACATCTCATCAAGCTCAGTGGTCACTTAATCAACAATTCCAAGTCCAATAATCAAATAAGAGTAACCACATGTTATTCATATTTCCAACAAGCATAAGTCAATTCAATTATGCATACTAGCTCATCAAGTAGATCATTAAGCAATGAACAATAGCCTAAGCCCAAGAAAAACAAAGGCGTAAGCCTTAAGTTTAACAATGGCCGAAGCCTCAGAAAACATTTAGCAGAAGTCTCGGAAACAAAAACGTAATCAAATATATATATCACAGTAAAACATGTCAACTTCGCAATCAAACTAAACACCTTCATCTCAAACACATGCAGTGAAATTAAAGCATGCAAGACTCAAGGACACTTTTATACTGAGTTACCCTTACCTTAGCCACTTTCTTTCCTAAGTTGCGACTTCGATCCAATCAAGTCATCGCTCCTCGTACCGTCTAGCTTTACTTCCATTCTTTAACTCCGACACGAACGCATTATCGCACTTCGTATCCTTAGAAAATTAATCGCTTTCAAAAATGCTATGCTTCAAGATCCTAGCTTTCCAAAACTCAAGAATCTCCTCACACTCAAGACAACCACTCAAGAATTTGTTTCACTAAAACTCAAGCACTTTGTTGCCGTGAAAGAAAAAGAAAAGTGACTTTGCATAGAGTGAGTCATGGAAATGAAGGGAGAGGAAGAAATGATACTCCTACTGAAAGCAACTCGATGCACTCCCTGCCTTTTATAGGCTCAAAAAATGCATAACGTAATATGAATTCATGGAGAAGAAATCAGAATTAATGGATAAACATGAGGGGGACAGAATGCGTGAGCTGTGTGCATCATCACATATAGGTGAAGGTGTCAAATGGTGGTATGTTATAGGCTTGTGTTGTCAATTTTTGTTTGAGTAAATGGCTGGCGCGTGGCAACTGTCGACGTAATTTCTGGCAAGAACACTAACACAGGTGTTGCAACGAAAATAATAACTCTTTAAGTGTTAGTTCTAATTTTGATAGTGTAGGATTTAACTCATAGAACTATAGAAATAATATAAGGGAGATGAATCATTATCCTAAAAATTATTAGGAACTCTATGATATATTTCAAGATCACTTTGAGCAAGTTTAAATGATAAAAAAACAGAGTGTTAACAAAATATGTACACTCACACAATTTCTAAGTCATTCTCGTGATTTATATATTTTTGTTTCTTTCATTCTTGTACATATATATTTTTCTTACTAGTCACTTACGTGACTATTTCTTTCTTCCACTTTTTTTATTATCTTTTTAATTTTTTCTTCATGTACTTTTTATTTATTTCATATAATAATAATAATAATTGTAACAACGACGACACAATCATTTTTCACCAAATCAAACATACATCCTCATAAGGACGTAAGAGAAATCAAATTCTCGCTCTAACGCAAGTCGGGATTTGGTGATCTTCCTACGACGAAGCGTCGCTTCCAAACTTTTCAGGAAAGCGAACAAATCTAACGATGTCGTTCCGAAACACATCAACTTAAGTTTAATAGCGCTTATCGCCTTTAAACTGATAAATAACTAGTTAATAATCGTATAAATTATCCGGGTCTTACATGGTGACATATCAACAAGTTGGCTATAGCCACCACTCTGGTGAGGACCAAAACCAATTATTTTCTTAAATGTGGAATTCTTTTAGGAAGTTACGCGAGGGAGGGACAAAAATCAAACTTCGCCCGAAGCTCGGGAAACACAAACATATTTAACCCTATTTTACAATGAAGAGACCAATTTTAGCTTATTGCAATATATGTTAGAATAAAAAATTTATTTATATGAAAATAGTAGAGTATTATTAATAGATCAAAACTAATGTGACTCGTGTGAATGGACGGACACCTTACTAGTTATCGATAAGTCATTTGATGCTATGCTTTTGGGTTGTTGAAATTTAGTATGTGTTGGCACCTAAAAAACCTGTAACAGCTATTAGTTAAAGTAGCGTTAAAGTAGCTAAAAAATTTGTCAACTGACATGGCGAGCTTCAAGAAATTAAACACACATCATCATATAGATATTGAAATTCGTGCTCTAGTCCTAGTCAAGACTTTGTATCATCCCTAAAGCGAAGCGTCATTTTCAAACGTTTTAGAGAAGTGAATAAATCGAAAGATGTCGTTCTAAATTACACCATGGAAAAGATAAATCATTTATGATGAGTTGTGGACATATACTTAGTTACTTAAATAAGCACACAAACATTCAGTCATACCAATTTATACTAGCATTTATCACGGTTAAGCAAATAACGTAGTTAGTAAATTAAACCCATAAAATATCTAGGTCTTACACCCCAAGGTACTTTATGGCAAGACCTACACGGTTTCCAACCTGTGAGCCAACCTTGCTGCCCATTCTTTAGACACATTGCAACCAATAAGCTGCGATTTCCTCGTGTTAGTTAGTCCTCAATCCTGACGCCCAAGAGAAGACTACCAGCACATAATACAATATTTCCAATAATGATTCATCTTTCTTACAGACAATAAGTATGTCATCCGCAAACTAAAGATGGTTGATGATCAAACCTGAACCAATGTTTACTCCGCAAGTGGCTTCTTCAACCAGCAGAATATTTAGCAAGCAAGAAAGGAAGTTCACACCGCCCGAAGAGAAGAGGTGACAAAGGGTCTCCTTGCTTGAGGCTTTTTTCAATCTCAAAGAAGTCGGTAGGAGACCCACTTACCACTACCGCTAAGGAGGCTGATGAGATACAACTCTAGATCCAAGCTATCAATCTTGTACCAAACCTTATTATACTCAGAGTGTTCAATAAGAAGGCCCGTTCCAAATTATCATATGCTTTGGCAGAGTCCAATTTAGACAAATGTTACTTATTAATAGAAGTTATCAATTTACACTCACCCCTCTCAAGGTTTGTTAGAATTACATTTCACCCCATTCTTGTCTAAAATCTACACCCCACCCCATTTTATATAGATGCAAATTTAGTGACGAAAAATATTCTTCATTAATAATTAGTTATTATTTAAATTGTTAATCAATTATTTCAAAAAATATTTTCAATATAATCCAATAAATTTAAAAATGAAAACATCACAGTCCTCCTCATTCTCTCAATCGCGGTCTTCCTCCATAAATTCAAAATGCAAATTCTGCAATAGCACACCCGACCGGTTTACAAACCATATCTCGAACATAGGGAAACATGCTTGTGTTTTCATATTTGGTAATAATTCAATTTTAATCAAAATAATCTCTTTATACCTCAAATTTTGAAAATTGGATTGTAGACCCAAAAAGCAAGACAAATGGGTGAAGAAAATAGAGAAACAAAATTAAGAAATATGAAGTGGATCGGAGGTTATTAGAACCCAACGATGCGGTGGAGCACCTTTTTTAACAAAATCCAACGACATCTTAAACCAACAGAGCGTTCGCTTGCAACTTAAAGGTGGTGAAGTTCACAAGAAGTAGTTGAACATATAGCTTTGGGAATGTGCGATTCATGTTCTGTGGTTCAGGTCGCAACAAAACTTTGATGCATGGTGGTGCCATGGGGTTTCACATTCTGGGACAGTGGCCGTCGTGTTAAAGGGAGCAAAGGCTTGGTGGTGACCGTTTGTGGTGAGAAATATGATTTGGAGACAGATGGGACGTGGACTTAACAGACAGAGTGGATTGTTTTTTTAAATTTAATTCAGTAAAATTATTTTCATAAATTAATGTATGATAGTGTATATGCATTAAACTTATTTAAATTTTAACTAATTAGTAATTATTTTTTATTAGTGACGAATTTGTTTTCGTCACTAAATTTTGCCTTTATAAAAAATGGGGTGGAGTGTAGATTTAAAAAAAGAATGGGGTGGAGTGTCATTCTGGCAAACCTTGAGGGGGGTGAGTGTATTTTACTCTAAAATAAAAATTAAGTCAACACCTAACAAATTTTAAATATATGCATAGTAAAAAACTATTTCAAATGAAAGTATGATTTCAGAATGTTCCCATAAATTAATAAGATAAACAAATTGAAGTTTAAACACTAATATATTGTCGTGATAACAAATGCATTACGTGGTCATTGGTCAGGATTCTGATCACTTTCAGGAACCAATGAGGGTTCTAAACATCATATTAAAGCAGCAGGAAGCAAAACAACATGTCTAAACAAAGCGAAATTTCAGTTCATTTGCTTGATATTATGTGATGTTTTATTTTTTCACCAAGGAATGTTTCCTTATTCGCCAATTTATCTTTCATAGGTCCAGCGAATTTTAATTACATTAGAGGTGGTGCTCTCATGCTTTCAATTTATGCTTTGGAGGCACACAAGGGGGTTTATCCCTCAATGTTGGTAAAATTCTTAAGTGAAATTCTTTCAAATGTGTTGTTCCTTCGTTATGAACTTATGATTGGGTCTAAGCGCCATTAACTTGAGTTGTATTCAACCAGAGTTCTGGCTTCTTGCTTGTTTTTTTATATTCATCTACATGAGAGGATTGTTCTCATGAACATTTCTTTATCAATGAATTTCAGTTAGTTCTCAACAAAAAAAAAAAATCTTATAATTGATCTTTTTGTTGTTCTTTTCCTTATGAAGACAACATGTTGTGTCCTATATGAATCTTTTTTTTTGAAAGGATTCCTATATGAATTTTCACTCGATTTGGTAATTTTATACTCAATATTATTCCTTGATTCTCAGGCTTTACAACATTATTTTCAATCCTGCATGTTTAGGCTAAACTTGAGAATCAAGGCTAATAACATTGAGTACAAAATTAATTAACGGATCGAGTGAAAAGCCCTATGTAACGCCCCAATTTCTCAACTGAGGAGTCACATTAGTTACCTGACCAAAATCTAAGGACTATTTCGTAATCCTAAGAAAACACAATATATATATATATTTTTTTTCCCTTTTCGAAACAGCTGAACATAATTGCATATATAACATAGACTTTATTTAACAACCCATTCCCGACATAATAATAATAGTGTCTTACATCATCATGAACAAGTTTCCAAAATAAGTACGCTCACTTAGACAAGTGGCGAATATAAGGTTTAAACAACAGAGTTTTCAGAAGGAAAAAGAACTCAGACATAGTCCACCAAAAAGGGAGAAGCAACCGCTTCATCCACCTCTACTCGACCGCCTACGATCACGGTCTCCAACTCGAACAGCTAAGCTTCAGCGGAAGGCTCTCCATCGCCTAATAGCGTTAAGCGCCCAAACAACAAGTAGCAAATAGAAAGGGTTAACTCCATGCAACTACCATGTATAAAAGAGAAAATCATGCTATTCGAATTTAATTACCTAGCATGGTAAATAACCTAGCAACATAACTCAACTCATATATCAACAACTTAACATATAACATCAAATCAGATATCAAAAACTTCAACAGTATAATATCAATTCAGATATCAATAAACCAATAACTAAAATCCAACAACATAGGGTTAGGTGTTAGTTCCCTATAATGCAACTATATGCTACTACCAAAATGGATCGATCAATAACGTCTCTCAAGACGGGACGATCACGTGGGACAATCACCACCACACCGCCACTTAACGCCACTACGGACGGGACAATCACGTGGGACAATCACCACCACACTGCCACTTTAGGACATCTCGAAAGATGGGACGATCACGTGGGACAATCACCACCACACCGCCACTTTATAACGCCTTAAAAGACGGGACAATCACGTGTGACAATCACCACCACATTGCCACTTCAAGACCAAGCCTATATGCCAAGTCAGTCAACAACAATGCCCAAACCAATGATTTATTCGGAGTAACCACATGTTATTCCTTTTATCAACGAACATAACTCAATTCAATTGCATACCAACTCAGTTTAATGACAGAAACCAGTAAACGGCCGAAGCCTCTCAGAAAACAGAGACACACGTCTCAATAAGTTTACTCGGCCGAAGCCTTCAGAAAACATTTGGCACAAGCCTCAGAAACAGTCAATATAAGCAAGCATACAATATTGCAAGCATAATAATCATAATCCAATGCCAATCAATATAAACATCTTCATCTCAAACGCATGCAGTGCGATAAAAGCAGGCAGGACTCAAAGACGCGCTAAAACTGAGTTACCCTTACCTTCGTGAGTAGAAGTTGGGCATGGAAGTTGTGAACCTAGAACAAGGAAACACAATCATCAACACAAGCCCTACTAGAAGTAACACTATCTAATAACGCTAATCGAAACCGGAAAGAAAGCTTTTAAAGCTTTAGAGTTCCTCTTAAGGCACGAATTGACAACAGAACTTCGTTCGCTAAAACGAGCATAACTCGAGCTACAGAACTCGGAATGACACGAAACCAGCGCCAAAATTTCGACAATCGAAAGAGCTACGCAATGACTCAGGTCATAGAGACCCAAAAATTATTTTTGGACACGATACCCTAAGCAATAGGTTTCGGCCACTATGTAAAATAGGGTTTCCGAACTTTTTCTTCGATTTAAATCAATTCCTAGGTATTCTTAGGCGATATCTAGGCCAGGGAAACTCTCAGAAAAATTATCGAATCGAAAATTGTCGCAGGGGTATTTTGGTCAATATTTTTAGCTCGGAAACTCAAAATCAGAATTTCGAAAAACAAATTAGATGGGGTCGATACCAAAGACGATTATGACGACTAATCCTACTAACGCTAAGCTCAGTCGAGGGTTTTAAGCCCAAAGGTTGGAACTTTAGCCAAAAATGGGTATTATGAGCAGAATTGAAATTCGGCGGCAATTCGGCGAGAATCGGCGAAATGAAATCCGCTAAACATGCTCAGGGGCACGCAGGGAATAAGTTTAGATAGAAAGATGAAGTTATTTGGATAGTTTTGCAAAAAGCTCAAAACTTAGAGCACAGAAAAGCATAGAGAAAAGCCACAGAATTAATGATCAGAAGTAAGGAAAAGCATCAGTACCTTGAGACCTACGCGTAGCAACGAACTGTGGAATGATCAAGCAAGAATCGGCGAAAAACTCTTCTCCTCCTTCTCCTCTTGGCCGCGGGTTTGGGTGAGATTTTTGGTTTTTCATTCTTCAAGCTACACATATATATAGGGAATGAAATGGAAGATATTTATCAAAGATCGGATAAAGATGAATGGATATTTATCAGAGATTGGATAAGGATGAATAGATATTTATCAGAGATTGGATAAGGATGAATAGATACTTTGTAAACCGGTACAGATTTGTCTAGATATCGGAGGATTTAACTCATAGAGTTAAGATAAAAATATAAGAGTGATTACGATTTTTCCGGCTTCATTCTCCGTGAATTCTAAGATAGGTTTTGGCGACAGAATTCCAAAACTCAACAGAGGTTTCCTTGTATTTTAGGTGACTAACGCAAAGTCGGCGTAAAACTATTTTACCCGATAAGTTACTTTTTGCAGTGGATGTCGGAAGAGAAAACTTCCTTCTGAAGAAAGATTGAAAACATCAAGAGAAATGGGTGTTCGCGTGTGGAATCTTCATTTGAAGCTCCGAATAGAAAAAGTCCTCATCGTCGGTTGATTCTAGGGTTTTGAACTATCAGGGTTTTAGTTTCGGCAAACTTCCGATGATTGGAATCGGACGTTCGTAGATCCTAGGGTTTCACCTTGAAACGCTTGTTATATAAGGATTAAGAGAAGTTCTAACATTTCTCTGAAGATTTTTGGAATTTATTCCTATAGTGTTCCAAGGGTGGAAGATCTTTGGAATTAATCTTTTCCTAACGTTCTTGTCCTAGGTTTAAGCGAATACTGCTTGCGTCATAAGTTCCGTCGATTCAAATCTTGTCCTTAACCTTCTCGTGAAATATCTTCTCCTTTCATTTATTCCATTTAATAAACGTTTATCCAGCTTCCTTACTTCACGTTACATCGAAATTATTCGTGAATAAAAAATTTCACTAATTTATTCTAAGCTAAAAACTTGGGTCTTACAATACTACCCCCCAAAAAGAAAGTTTCGTCCTCGAAACTTAAGGCTCAGTGAAGAGTTCCGGATACTGTTCCTTCATCTTCTCTTCTAGTTCCCAAGTAGCATCGCCCGTGACTTGGTTCCAAATCACTTTTACCAGAGGAACCTGCTTGTTCCCCAGCTTCAGTTCCACTGATTGAGTAGACCCTTCCACCAGCAGTAGGCCTCCTTGTCCCAGCAACATTCGCAGCAACCTCAACCTTAGGAGCCCTACACTCTACAGCAGTGTGACCAGGCTTCTTGCAGTTCCAACAGATCCTCGTGCTCTCAGGACAACGATTTGCAAAATGCCCCGCTTTGTTGCACTTGAAGCAAGTCACATCCTCTAAACTCACTGCCAGAGGTCTTGGTGCAATAGCATTCTCACCCGTAGGATAAAAGGAACCAGAAGTTGTCCCCTCACCCTGAGGACGAACATACGGCTTCTTCTGGAAATGCCTACCCTTGTCACCTCTTCCTTGGTTAGTCCTAGCCGGACCTCCACTTCCTTGGTAAGGCTTGTTCAGACCTTGGAATTTGCCCCTTGCATTATCAATGGCCTCAATCCCCTTGGTCTTCTCCACCAGCACTTTGTAGCGATTCAGTCCTAGTGGTTGCACCGCCCTCTGAAGCTCATAGCTCAGCCCATCAATGAAGCGCTCGCACATATAGCCTTCATCTATCTGTCCTCTAAAGTAGCGGAAATGTTTCGCCAACGACTCCAACTTAGAAGCATACTCAGCTACGGTCATGCCTCCTTGACGGAGTCTCAGAAATTGTGCTTCCTTAGCGGCTCTAGCACTATTAGGAAAGTACTTGTCCAGGAAAGCTCCCCGGAAGCACTCCCAAGTGATAGCTTGATGGTCAGCCTCCATCATAGCCCTAGCCCCACGCCACCAATACTCAGCTTCACCCGTTAGCAGGTAGGTTGCATAATCAACTTTCATCTCTGAAGTTGTACGCAAGAAGGTAAAGATCTTCTCCAACTCTTGGAGCCATAAGTCTGCCTCTTCCGGGTCGAAGCCCCCAGCGTACTTCGGTGGATCCTGACGCTTGAAATCATTCAGACCCCTGGTCTGAGCAGCTGCTAGTTCACGTTCCTCACGCTGAACACGGCGAGCATTCTCTTCAGCTTGGTTTTGTGCAGCCACCAAAACCGCAGTAGCAGCACGTTGAGCTTCAGCTTCCTCCCGTGCCGCAGTGTTAGTAACTTGTTGTGCCATAAGGGCAGTTAGATTAGCAATAGCTTGCTCCATCGGATTCATGTTGTCTGAACCTTGAGTCTCGTCCAGTTGTGGAAACCTCCTGTTTTTGTTTTCATGAACAGTCAAAGACCACAACAGATACTCAGGCCAGAACAACACGAGGCTCTATAATAACTAACTATGTATATACTTATATCAAATGTATAATTAACGATAACTAGCATAAGGTTATTCACCTACAAACAACCTTCAAGAATAATTTATATAAACAGTAATCAAGCACACTCTTCCTCCGATTGACACATCATCACTCGGTCTCAGAGTTCAAACATCTTAAGCAGACACTCTACCCAAAAGCTCTGGTTTTCTAGACCAAAGCTCTGATACCACAATTGTAACGCCCCAATTTCTCAACTGAGGAGTCACATTAGTTACCTGACCAAAATCTAAGGACTATTTCGTAATCCTAAGAAAACACAATATATATATATATATATATATTTTCCCTTTTCGAAACAGCTGAACATAATTGCATATATAACATAGACTTTATTTAACAACTCATTCCCGACATAATAATAATAGTGTCTTACATCATCATGAACAAGTTTCCAAAATAAGTACGCTCACTTAGACAAGTGGCGAATATAAGGTTTAAACAACAGAGTTTTCAGAAGGAAAAAGAACTCAGACATAGTCCACCAAAAAGGGAGAAGCAACTGCTTCATCCACCTCTTCTCGACCGCCCACGATCACGGTCTCCAACTCGAACAGCTAAGCTTCAGCGGAAGGCTCTCCATCGCCTAATAGCGTTAAGCGCCCAAACAACAAGTAGCTAATAGAAAGGGTTAACTCCATGCAACTACCATGTATAAAAGAGAAAATCATGCTATTCGAATTTAATTACCTAGCATGGTAAATAACCTAGCAACATAACTCAACTCATATATCAACAACTTAACATATAACATCAAATCAGATATCAAAAACTTCAATTCAGATATCAATAAACCAATAACTAAAATCCAACAACATAGGGTTAGGTGTTAGTTCCCTATAATGCAACTATATGCTACTACCATAATGGATCGATCAATAACGTATCTCAAGACGGGACGATCACGTGGAACAATCACCACCACACCGCCACTTAACGCCACTACGGACGGGACAATCACGTGGGACAATCACCACCACACTGCCACTTTAGGACATCTCGAAAGATGGGACGATCACGTGGGACAATCACCACCACACCGCCACTCTATAACGCCTTAAAAGACGGGACAATCACGTGGGACAATCACCACCACATTGCCACTTCAAGACCAAGCCTATATGCCAAGTCAGTCAACAACAATGCCCAAACCAATGATTTATTCGGAGTAACCACATGTTATTCCTTTTATCAACGAACATAACTCAATTCAATTGCATACCAACTCAGTTTAATGACAGAAACCAGTAAACGGCCGAAGCCTCTCAGAAAACGGAGACACACGTCTCAATAAGTTTACTCGGCCGAAGCCTTCAGAAAACATTTGGCACAAGCCTCAGAAACAGTCAATATAAGCAAGCATACAATATTGCAAGCATAATAATCATAATCCAATGCCAATTAATATAAACATCTTCATCTCAAACGCATGCAATGCGATAAAAGCAGGCAGGACTCAAAGACGCGCTAAAACTGAGTTACCCTTACCTTCGTGAGTAGAAGTTGGGCATGGAAGTTGTTGTAAGATCAAGTTTTGATCTAGTAGTACAACTCTATGTTTTGATGATTACAAGTTAACCTTTTGATATGAACAATTGTGGTACTCTAACGTGTTTTTCTGAGTGTGCTATTTACAGGCTCTGACCTCAACTCAATCTCACACAAATCAGAAGCACTGTGTATAAAGAGCGACCCAAGCAACGCTTTCGCATTCACCATGTTCAGTATGAACAGTGGAAAAGCTTCAGAAGTTCTGAAGTTATACAAACTCTGATGTGGACTCAGTCACTAGAAGTTCTGAAGATCCAGAAAGTCTGATAACCAAGAAACACTGAAGGCTCAGATATTCTGATGGTGTAGAAGACTCTGAAGATCTAGAAGCTGATTAGTGAAATTCTGTTGTCCAGAAGCAAGATACTCTGAAGACCATGTTCTTCCCTCTGAGTTCAGAAACAGAAGAAACAATGGTCAGAGGATCTGGGCTTTCCCTCTGACTCTGATCAACCGGCTTCACAAGTTCCAATATGAAGCATTCCCCTGATCAGAAGTCTCCTAAGTTTAAAGGTCAAGTCGCTATCCAAGTATAAAAGCAACTGTACCTTTCTGACGACCTACCTAACAGTCTCAGACACAGCAGAAGTTGGATTTTCCAGAACTGCCCTCCAACGGTAGCATTTCCTATGCAACGCTCAACCCTAATCCTTGGAGTATATAAAGAGGCTGAAGACTGAAAGAAGCGGCTAGAAGCATTCACATACGCGCAAGACAAATTTAAATTCTTCTAAGCTTTCTTTCATCTGAAATTCATTGAGTTTACTATTAGCTTTTTAGAAGCAAATCTCTTGTAAACAATTCTTTGATAAACAGTTTGTTTAGTTCCTTCAGGAGATCAAGGCTGATCGGATCCTAGAGAAGACTAAGAGAGTGAATCTTAGTGTGAGCTAAGTCAGTGTAATTGTTAGTCACTTGTAGGTTTCAAGTGCAGTTGTAACTCTTACCTGATTAGTGGATTGCCTTCATTCTAAGAAGGAAGAAATCACCTTAACGGGTGGACTGGAGTAGCTTGAGTGATTTATCAAGTGAACCAGGATAAAATCCTTGTGTGCTTTTCTATCTCTTATCTTTAGCACTTAAAGTTCTCGAAAGATTTGTCAAAATCTTTAAGGTGGAAGCTTTATACTGAAAACGTTATTCAAACCCCCCCTTTCTACCGTTTTTCATACCTTCAATTGGTATCAGAGCGCAAGTTCTGATTACCACACCTAACAGTGTTCAGTGATCCGGGCCGGTGTGAAAAACAATGGCTGCCACCACCAGTGAAACTCAAAGAGATGGTTACAATGCAAAGCCTCCTATGTTCGACGGTCAAAGGTTCGAATATTGGAAAGATAGACTGGAAAGTTTCTTTCTGGGTTTCGATGCAGATCTCTGGGATATTATTGTGGATGGCTACGAGCGTCCAGTTGATGCAGATGGCAAGAAGATCCCAAGGTCAGAGATGACTGCAGATCAAAAGAAGCTGTACTCACAACATCACAAAGCAAGAGCAATTCTTCTAAGTGCTATTTCCTATGAAGAGTACCAGAAGATTACAGATCGTGAGTTTGCGAAAGGCATTTTCGAATCTCTGAAGATGTCTCATGAAGGAAACAAGAAAGTCAAAGAATCAAAGGCATTGTCTTTGATCCAAAAGTATGAATCCTTCATCATGGAGCCAAATGAGTCCATTGAAGAAATGTTCTCCAGATTTCAGTTGCTTGTAGCTGGCATACGACCTCTCAACAAGAGCTACACAACAAAAGATCATGTCATAAGGGTCATCAGGTGTCTTCCTGAAAGTTGGATGCCTTTAGTGACTTCAATAGAGCTCACGAGAGACGTTGAGAATATTAGTTTAGAAGAACTCATCAGCATTTTGAAATGCCATGAGCTGAAGCGCTCAGAGATGCAAGATCTGAGGAAAAAGTCCATAGCCTTGAAATCTAAATCTGAAAAGGCTAAGGTTGAGAAGTCAAAAGCTCTTCAAGCTGAAGAAGAGGAATCTGAAGAAGCATCAGAAGATTCTGATGAAGATGAGCTGACTCTGATCTCCAAGAGACTCAATCGCATCTGGAAGCACAGGCAGAGCAAATACAAAGGCTCTGGAAAGGCAAAAGGAAAGTCTTAATCCTCAGGTCAGAAGAAGTCCTCACTTAAGGAAGTCACATGCTTTGAGTGCAAAGAATCAGGGCACTACAAAAGTGATTGTCCAAAATTGAAGAAGGACAAGAAGCCAAAGAAGCACTTCAAGACAAAGAAGAGTCTGATGGTGACATTTGATGAATCAGAGTCAGAGGATGTTGACTCTGATGGTGAAGTCCAAGGACTCATGGCTATTGTCAAAGACAAGGAAGCAGAGTCAAAGGGAGTTGTTGACTCTGACTCAGAATCAGAAGGAAATCCTAACTCAGACGATGAAAATGAGGTATTCGCTTCTTTCTCTACCTCTGAACTGAAACATGCATTGTCTGATATTATGGATAAGTATAACTCCTTATTGTCTAAGCATAAGAAGCTGAAAAAGAACTTATCTGCTGTTTCCAAGACTCCTTCTGAACATGAGAAAATTATTTCTGATTTGAAAAATGATAATCATGCCTTGATCAATTCTAACTCTGTGCTTAAGAACCAGATTGCTAAGTTAGAAGAAATTGTTGCCTGTGATGCCTCTGATTGTAGAAATGAATCTAAGTATGAAAAGTCTTTTCAAAGATTCCTAGCTAAAAGCGTGGATAGAAGCTTAATGGCTTCAATGATCTATGGCGTAAGCAGAAATGGAATGCATGGCATTGGCTATTCTAAACCAATTAGAAATGAGCCCTCTGTGTCTAAAGCTAAATCCTTGTATGAATGCTTTGTTCCCTCTGGTACCATATTGCCTGATCCTGTACCTGCTAAAGTTGCTAAAAACCCTCTTAAAAAGGGATCCTTCTCTATGACTAAATATCATGCAAATATTCCTTTAAAATATCATGTTGAGACACCCAGGGTGATCAGAACCTCTGGGGTAACTAACAAGAGAGGACCCAGAAAGTGGGTACCTAAGGACAAGATTATCTATGTTGCAGATATCCTTGATAGCTCCACTGAAACACCAATCATGGTATCTGGACAGTGGATGCTCGCGTCACATGACGGGAGAAAGGCGTATGTTCCGAGAGCTGAAACTTAAGCCTGGAGGCGAAGTTGGCTTTGGAGGAAATGAAAAGGGTAAAATTGTTGGTACTGGTACTATTTGTGTAGATAGTAGTCCATGCATTGATAATGTGTTATTGGTAGACGGCTTAACACATAACTTATTGTCTATAAGCCAATTAGCTGACAAGGGTTATGATGTTATATTCAATCAAAAGTCCTGCCGGGCTGTAAGTCAAATCGATGGCTCTGTTCTGTTTAACAGCAAGAGGAAGAACAACATTTATAAGATCAGATTATCTGAGTTGGAGGCTCAGAATGTGAAGTGCCTTCTGTCTGTTAATGAAGAGCAGTGGGTATGGCATAGACGGTTAGGGCATGCCAGTATGAGAAAGATTTCTCAGCTGAGCAAGCTAAACCTTGTCAGGGGCTTACCCAATCTGAAGTTCGCTTCAGACGCTCTTTGTGAAGCATGTCAGAAAGGCAAATTCACAAAAGTCCCTTTCAAGGCAAAGAATGTTGTCTCAACCTCAAGGCCGTTAGAACTTCTGCATATCGACCTTTTTGGACCAGTGAAAACTGAGTCTATAGGTGGCAAGAGATATGGGATGGTTATCGTTGATGACTATAGCCGCTGGACATGGGTAAAGTTTCTAACCCGCAAGGATGAGTCTCATGCTGTGTTCTCTACCTTCATTGCTCAAGTGCAAAACGAGAAGGCTTGTAGGATTGTGCGTGTCAAAAGTGACCACGGTGGAGAGTTTGAGAATGACAAATTTGAGAGTCTGTTTGATTCCTATGGAATTGCACATGATTTCTCTTGTCCCAGAACTCCTCAACAAAATGGTGTTGTTGAGAGGAAGAACAGAACTCTTCAGGAGATGGCTAGAACCATGCTCCAAGAAACTGGCATGGCTAAGCACTTTTGGGCAGAGGCAGTAAATACAGCATGTTACATTCAGAACAGAATCTCTGTGAGACCAATTCTGAATAAGACTCCTTATGAATTGTGGAAGAACATAAAACCCAACATTTCTTATTTTCATCCTTTTGGCTGTGTTTGTTATGTTCTCAATACTAAGGATAGATTGCATAAATTTGATGCTAAGTCTTCTAAATGTCTATTACTTAGTTATTCTGATAGATCTAAAGGTTTTAGATTTTATAATACTGATGCTAAGACTATTGAAGAATCTATTCATGTTAGATTTGACGATAAGCTTGACTCTGACCAGTCAAAGCTAGTTGAAAAGTTTGCAGATTTAAGCATTACTGTTTCTGACAAAGGCAAAGCTCCAGAGGAAGTTGAGCCGGAGGAAGATGAACCAGAGGAAGAAGCTGGTCCCTCTAACTCACAAACTCTGAAGAAGAGCAGAATCACTGCAGCTCACCCTAAGGAATTGATTCTGGGCAACAAAGACGAACCAGTCAGAACCAGATCTGCCTTCAGACCCTCTGAAGAGACCTTGCTCAGTCTGAAAGGATTGGTGTCCTTAATTGAACCCAAGTCCATAGATGAAGCTCTTCAGGACAAGGATTGGATTCTGACCATGGAAGAAGAATTGAATCAATTCTCCAAGAACAATGTTTGGAGCTTAGTGAAGAAGCCTGAGAGTGTCCATGTTATTGGAACGAAATGGGTATTCAGAAACAAGCTGAATGAGAAAGGAGATGTAGTCAGAAACAAGGCAAGGCTAGTTGCTCAAGGCTATAGCCAGCAGGAAGGAATAGACTACACTGAAAAATTTGCTCCAGTAGCAAGACTGGAGGCAATCAGACTGTTGATCTCTTTTTCAGTAAATCACAACATAGTTCTACATCAGATGGACGTGAAGAGTGCCTTCCTAAATGGTTATATTTCAGAGGAAGTCTATGTTCATCAACCCCCAGGTTTTGAAGATGAGAAGAAACCAGACCATGTGTTCAAATTGAAGAAATCACTCTATGGTCTGAAGCAAGCTCCCAGAGCATGGTATGAGATACTTAGCTCATTCCTTCTGGAGAATGAGTTTGTAAGGGGTAAAGTAGATACAACTCTTTTTTGCAAGACTTATAAAGATGATATCTTAATTGTGCAAATTTATGTTGATGATATTATATTTGGTTCTGCTAATCAATCTCTATGCAAAGAATTTTCTGAGATGATGCAGGCTGAATTTGAGATGAGTATGATGGGAGAATTAAAGTACTTTCTGGGAATACAAGTTGATCAGACACCAGAAGGAACATATATCCATCAGAGCAAGTACACTAAAGAACTTCTGAAGAAGTTCAATATGCTGGAATCTACAGTGGCCAAGACTCCAATGCATCCTACATGCATTCTGGAGAAAGAAGATGCAAGTGGTAAAGTATGTCAGAAGCTCTATCGTGGCATGATAGGTTCACTTCTATACTTAACTGCATCTAGGCCAGACATACTATTTAGTGTTCATTTATGTGCTCGTTTCCAATCAGATCCAAGGGAAACCCACTTAACTGCTGTTAAGAGGATCCTAAGGTATCTGAAAGGCACCACTAACCTTGGCTTGATGTATAAGAAAACATCAGAGTATAAGCTTTCAGGTTATTGTGATGCTGATTATGCTGGAGATAGAACAGAGAGAAAAAGTACTTCTGGAAATTGTCAATTTCTGGGAAGCAATCTAGTCTCATGGGCAAGCAAGAGGCAATCAACCATTGCACTATCAACTGCAGAGGCAGAATATATCTCAGCAGCAATATGCAGCACTCAGATGCTCTGGATGAAACATCAGCTGGAGGATTATCAGATCCTTGAGAGCAATATCCCAATCTATTGTGATAACACTGCTGCAATCTCATTGAGTAAGAATCCTATCTTGCATTCAAGGGCAAAGCACATTGAGGTAAAGTATCACTTTATTAGAGATTATGTACAGAAGGGCGTACTTCTTCTGAAGTTTGTTGATACTGACCATCAATGGGCAGATATCTTTACAAAGCCCTTAGCAGAGGATAGATTTAATTTTATTCTGAAAAATCTGAACATGGATTTTTGTCCAGAGTGATGATGGATCAGAACCTCTGACTATGATACTTCTTGATCAGAAGATGTCTAGTCCAGAAGGTAACTCAATCAGAGTGTGTGTACCCACTGGTACTGACTCTGAAGCTGAGTCAGCAACACGTGTGTCAGTATTTCTGATGCATAGTTCCTTGTGCCCGTGTGACAGTCTGTTATGATTGCGTGTAGATGTGCTTCTCTCCTGTGTGTGATTTGTGTATTTACTGTTACTATCTATCTTTAATTTTCAACCGTTGATCTTAAATTGCTTTTTGAATCAACAACGGTTATTTGTCAAAACCCACTATACACACACGATCTCTTTCACTTCCGGTTTTTACTCTCTCTCTCTCTGCTATTTCAAAACCGCTTATCCTCGTTTTCTCTCTCGATCTCTCTTCATCTTTCAACCTTCATCTTCTACCTCAAACCTTCAACCGCTTCAAAAATGGTGAGTCAAACCAGAAGAGCTACTGCAGATGCAACCCAGTTCCCTCACATGGTAGTTGGTCTAGCAACGGGTCAAAGGGGCCCTGGGAATTCGACACAAGATCAAGGTCAAGCTCAAGAGCAGATTATTCCAATTGCAGAACGGGGCTGTGCCGTTCATTGCGTTTATGCTCCTGAGGAACTTCAAGTACTGGCAGAATGGAGATTCGACCTCGACAACCTTGCTACAAATGGGTATGATCTTCGTCCTGAAGTCCAAGTTCAAGGTTGGGGAAATTACTTCAACAGACTTCGAGGACCGGTGTATGATAAACTGATCAAGGAATTCTGGAAGCACGCCGACTGCGATGATACTCAGGTGGTATCTCACATTCTTGGAAGAAAGATCATCATCACAGAGAAGTCTTTCGTGAATTTGCTGGGTGCAGACACTGCTTTTGGGTATCGTTTCCAATTCACGGAATCGAAGCTGAAACCCAAGACGAAGGATGAGATCAACAAGGCCCTGTACACCAATTACAAACCGGGCAAGACGAATTACAAGGTGATGGATCTTCATCCCAAGCTCAGGATCTGGCACAAAATTTTGCTCCACTGCATAAACCAGAGACCAAAGGGCAGTTCCCCAGACTACATCAACTTCAACCAGAAGGTGATGTTGTTCTTCATCCAAGACCAGAAGAAGATCTGCCTTCCCTACTTCCTGTTCTCCTACTTGAAGGAATGTATCCGGAAGTCTCGTACCACTGCCTCCATCAAGTCAGCGATCAAGTATATTCCCTTCGGGAGACTTTTGTCTGATCTCTTCATTGAGAGTGGCCTCATTCAAGATCTGATAAATGCTGGATGCACAGAGGATCTGACCACCATTGTCAGTGATGTCTTCACGGAAAATTCTCTAAAGAAGATGGGCCTAATCAAGAAGAAGATTGCTCCTGCCCATGAAGACACATCTTCTGAGATCAGAAGTAGAAGGATGCCTCTGAATGACTACCCTCTGTGGACACAGGCTGACAATCCTGAAGCCATTAGGTGCTATGTTGAAGACCTAAGGGCCCAAGGATTTGAAATTGATCTCGATGAATTCTTCAGCAGACTGCCGCCAGCTCCAGAGTTTTCTTCTCCTCCCAAGAAGAAAGTTCAGAGGAAGATGATCCTAGAAGAATCTTCTGAGGAATCAGATGTCCCTCTGATAAAAAAGAAGAAGGCTGGTCAATCCAAGAGAAAGCAAGATGAAACCAGCAAGCCCGATGATGGTGATGATGGTGATGATGGTGATAATGAGGATGGTCCTCCTCAGAAGAAGAAGAAGCAGGTTAGAATTGTGGTGAAGCCTACTCGGGTGGAACCAGCTGCTGAAGTGATCAGAAGGAATGAACCTCCTGCCAGAGTGACAAGATCATCAGCACATTCAAGTAAGTCTGCAATTGCTTCTGATGATGATTTGAATTTATTTGATGCACTCCCCATATCTGCCATGCTCAAACACTCTTCAAATCCCCTCACTCCTATTCCTGAGTCCCAACCAGCTGCACAAACCACCTCTCCACCACATTCCCCAAGGTCTTCGTTCTTTCAACCTTCCCCTACTGAAGCACCTCTCTGGAATTTGCTCCAGAACCAACCCTCTAGGTCAGAAGAACCAACCTCTCCCATTACCATTCCGTACAACCCATTAACTTCTGAACCCATCATTCATGAACAACCAGAGCCTACCCACACAGAACCTGGACCCAGAACCTCTGATCACTCTGTCCCAAGAGCATCAGAACGTCTGGCTCTCAGACCCACGGATACAGACTCTTCCACAGCCCTTACACCTGTATCCTTCCCAACCAATGTTGCTGACTCTTCTCCCTCCAATAACTCTGAATCCATTAGAAAATTCATGGAGGTCAGAAAAGAAAAGGTGTCTACTTTAGAAGAGTATTATCTCACTTGTCCAAGCCCTAGGAGATATCCTGGCCCTAGACCTGAACGTCTAGTTGACCCAGATGAACCTATCTTGGCCAATCCTTTACATGAGGCAGACCCTTTGGCTCAACAAGCTCACCCTGCCCCAGACCAACAAGAGCCTATTCAACCAGAACCTGAACCAGAACAATCTGTGTCTAACCAATCCTCGGTTAGATCACCCCATCCTCTGGTTGAAACTTCAGAACCTCACCTTGGAACCTCTGAACCCAATGCTCAAATGTTTAACATTGGCTCTCCACAAGGTGCCTCTGAAGCTCACAGCAGCAATCACCCAGCCTCTCCTGAAACCAACCTCTCCATAATTCCTTACACTCACCTCCGACCCACATCTCTCTCTGAGTGCATCAATATTTTCTATCATGAAGCCTCTTTGATGCTACGCAATGTGCACGGTCAGACTGACCTAAGTGAGAATGTTGAACATGTGGCTGATGAGTGGAACAATCTGGGCACTTGGCTAGTGGCTCAAGTTCCAATTATGATGCAGCTCCTGCATGCAGAAGGAAGTCAGAGGATTGAGGCTGCAAAGCAAAGGTTTGCTCGAAGGGTGGCTCTTCATGAACAAGAACAGAGACATAAGCTTCTTGAAGCTATTGAAGAAGCTAAGAGAAAGAAAGCTCAAGCAGAAGAAGCTGCACGTCAAGCAGCAGCTCAAGCTGAACAAGCCAGATTAGAGGCAGAACGACTTGAAGCTGAGGCTGAAGCTCTTAGATGCCAAGCACTTGCACCAGTAGTGTTTACTTCTGCTGCTTCTGCTTCCATTCCAGCTCCTCAATCTGCTCAGAATGTTCCTTCCGGTTCTACTCAGTCAAGCTCGTCCAGACTCGACATCATGGAACAGCGTCTTGACACTCATGAATCCATGCTAATTGAAATGAAGCACATGATGATGGAACTTCTGCGTCTAACTGATAAACCCTAGTTTTAGGATCTCTTCGCTTTTCTTTTTCTTTAACGTTGTTTTATTTTTGTTAACTTCTGTTTCTTTTTCTTTAATTATTCTACTTTGTTTGTTTGTGATTATCTATGCATATCTATATATTTTTTGTCACATGTGTTTGCAAAAATCTTTTTATTCATACTCTCTTTATGTTTACATCATACATTCTTTCCATAGAATCTAGAATGGAGGATCCCTCCTCATTCTTCTGCACTCCTGGCGCTGCTCTGACCTATCCTTCTCCAGACGCTCCAGTGCATACTGGATGTTGCTGAGCCTGTCCTTTAGCTCATCCCTCTCCAGAATCTCTTCTGCAGTCTTGAGCTTCTCTTCCAAACTCTCTTTTTCTTCCAGCAGCTTGAGTTCAAGCCTGCTGAGTTCTTGCACCTCCTCCACGAAGGCAAGAAATTCCCTCAGGTCTCTCTTCAACTCTGGACGCAGGTCCTCCTCCAGCAGTGTCCGTGTCAGCTCCGAGATGGTCGTTGTACCCTCTGGATGCCTGATGTTCAGGAACAAGTCCTCCTCGAAGGCCTTCTTCCTCAGCTCTTCTAGTGCTACGATGTATGATGCCATTTTTTTTTCCTTACTAAAATTTGTTCGAGTTGTGAAGCTTACCTCTCTCTCCCACTCTTTATATAGGCTTCACTTTCTCTCTGAAAGTTAATGCTCCTACAGTTTCTCGAGATTAAATTCTTGGTAACTGGCCCTTCTCTTTACTCCCTTGACCGGTGGTAAACGTTCTTCTCTTGCATTAACTCTTCTATTCATTTCGCCTAACTCTGGTTCTTGCATCGTTTTCATTTTCTTTAAACTTAGACCTTCTCTAAGGGGGAGTACCTTGTACTTCAAGCTAAGTTTTTCACACCCCAAGCTTTTTGCTTATGACAAAAAGGGGGAGTAAACCCATTTTTTGATGTGTAAGATGTGTTAGTGTGATTTATTTTTCTTTTGGAGAATTTAAGAGTTCCACCTTCATGACCATAGATGTGTCACTGGGCAAATACAAGGAATACATTTCACTTCTTCTGAAGTGATTCCAAGTTGACTCTGATACCCAAGACTCTGATACCTTGTCCGTGACTCTGATTACTTATGCGCTCTGATTACTCGATTTTCATCTATGTCATAAGTTTTTCACTCTGAACTCTTATATCATTTAGCTCAGAATCTAGACTTTACTAACGTTTTTGTAAGGCCCAAGTTTTAACGTTTTGGATAAGTGAATAAAATAAAGGAGTTATTTGATTAAGATAAATTTGGGAAGGAAAGAGGCTCAGGAAAAGTCCAAGAATGTATCGAAAAACCGAAAGGGTTATAGCACGATTAACATACGCTAAATCCTAGGTCGAAGGTATTAGTGAATAGTTAATTTACGCTTTAGGACACGATGGAAACTAATTCCAAAAATCCTCAGAGAAATGTTAGAACTTCTCTTTTCCGTCCTTAAACAACCATTTCGATGCGAAATCCTGGAAAGTACGAACGTCAAATTCCAATTCTCGGAAGTTTGCCGAAACGGAATCCCTGATAGTTCGAAAAACCTAAGATCGACAGACGATGAAGACTTTTTCTATCCGGAAACTCAAATGAAGATTCCACCCGCGTTCTCCTACTTCTCTCATCATTCCTAATCTTTCTTCAGAAGGAAGTTTTCTCATCCGACGATCACTGCAAAAAGTAGTTTTTCGGGATAAACCGACTTACACCGACCTATGCCGATTTTGGATCTTTTGGTTTAATTCCAAGAATTCTATTTTGAGTTCTGGAATTCTGTCGCCAGAACCTATCTTAGAATGCGCAGAGGAACGCGCAGGAAAAATCGGAATCGCAAAAAAATCATTTTTCCGTTTTTTCCAAAACCTATAAATAGCTTGAAAAATTAGATTTTTTTCACAAAACCCATTTTCCCCACCCCTCCAAGCCGCGAGTTTCTAGAGAGAGAGAGAGATCCGGATCTTCGTCGTTTCTTGCCCGTTTGCTTCACCGTTCGTCACTAATCGAAGACCTCGAGGTAGGTAATCTATACTCTCCTTCGAATCGTCGTTTCTGTCCATTTCTCCTGCGACTTTCTGAGTTCAAAATTTTGAGGTTTTTGAAAAACTGTTCAAATCAGTTGATTTCAGCGTCTAAACTTCTTCCCTGCATGCTCCTGAGCGTGTTCTGCGGATTAGATTTTGTCAAATGTCGACGAAATGCCGCCGGGATCAATTTCTACCCTAAATACCCATTTTTCGCCAAAGTCGCAACCTTTACGCTCTAATCTATCGACTTGGCTTAGTGCTAGTAGGATTTGTCGTCATAAACGTCGTTGTGGACGTCCCCATCCAATTTGTTTTTCAAAAATCCAATTTTGAAATTCTGAGCTAAAAATAATGACCAAACTACCCCTATATCAGTTTTCGATCCGAAAATTTTTCCGAGCCTAGAACCGTCTTAGTTACGGCTTATGTTAACCTAGGAACCAAGTTTGATCGAAGAAAAATCGACCCTCCCAATTAAGGAAAGTGGCCGAGAGCTATATCAAGGGGGGAGGAGAATCCGATTTTTCGAAAACTTGTCTTAACGCGTTAGATTGTCGTACCACGGAGGTAGTAGTGTACTGTGTAACCCTAGGACTCTTTGATTGCTGAGTTTCTGACTCTTGGTGTTGATTTCTGTGATTTTTGCTTAAGGTTCGTTTGAGGAGATTCCAAGAAACCAAGGAGAAGAGCTTGAAGAACATTTGGAGGAGGAAGCTGGAAGACCCACCGGTGAGGGCTACTCTCTGAATTACTAGATAATGCTTTAGGTGTCGATGAAATTCGACTTGATTTATGTGTTATGCACCTAATTGCTAAATGTCTGAAATGATTTCTGAGGCTTCGGCCGAACTTGTTGAGTACTTGATGCCATGATATTGTGTGCTAAATGATTCACATGCTATGTGCTACATGGTTAACTTAGGATGTGTTGGAATATGCTGTTTATGTCTTTTGGTTGAGCTGTTTCAATGATGCTATTACACTTGTACCTGAGATTCTGAAAAGTGAGGATTGCGGGCAGGTCATGCCGAATTTTTATGAGATTTTGAGAGAGTTTTAAAAAGGACGAACGGAGTTCGGACCTTGTCATGCTCCAATGGATCGAGACCTTCTCAGGGAATTACTTGGGTTTATGGGAACTTTGAACTTATAGGGAATACGATAAGACAAAAAAGAGCTATTTTTATAAAGAAATTCATAAGATATTAAACAACCTCTAAACCTTTAAATAAAGATAACAATCACGGATGCAAGCTTTGGATTGAAGTTTAGTTTTGGAAAATGAGAAGTGTCGTCGGATCCAAGTGTTGGGAAGATTTCGAGTTTTGGGTATGTTAATACTCATTCGCTCTGGGAGCAATTGTTTAGCCATCCAAGGGATGAGCCGAGAAGCTTCACGGAGGTGTGAGACCTTGTGAATGCGTGATACTCCACTGAGGCGTGAGACCTTGTGGAAAGCATGGATCTTCACTGAGGCGTGAGACCTCGTGAACAGCATGAAACTTCATTGAAGCGTGAGACTTCGTGCAAGTGTGTAAATTCACTGAGGCGTGAGACCTTGTGAAAGCATAAAACTTCACTGAAGCGTGAGACTTTGTGAATGTGTGAGACTCCACAGAAGCGTGAGACTTCGTGAGAGCATTGATGACTCGAAGAGTTGTCGTGAGTGGCTGCACTCTTTTGTTTATGATTAATTGTATTTTGTCGCAGAATCGACATTTACCTTAGGGTATATTTTTAGAGACTTTAAGTTATCTAGAACACGTGGCGACGTGTCGGGTGAGGTCGGAGACGTTGTTTGGCTAATCACTTGCATTCATGCACTCATTTTGAGGTTAATACACGGCGTGATACCGGACCTCGGTGGATTCCAAAATGGTCATAAGACCCGGATTTCCATATTTAGGACACTACGGTGGTCCTCAGTAGCAGACGGAATGGCAGACCTACGGGTTCACTGCTGATCTGACTACTTTTGTGTGGTGTAAGAGACACGCGAGCAGGAAGGTACCCACCGTGGCTGGTGTTAGGGCCGTCTCGTTGATGTCCATCCTTCTTCCGGAATGCATTTTGTTACCAGCATTGCATTTCATGCAACATACATGCTAACTTAGTTGCTGAGTGTGATTGGTAACTGTTTATCCTATTTTTTTTGAGGCATGCTACTTGTTTTTGTGGCTCTTTATATTTATTGTGATACATGCAACCCTAGGAAGCTACTCCAAAACTTATAAGCCTGAGAGGCGAGTATATATTATTCTATAATTATATCTGGCTTTATTAATTATATAATTCTTTGGAGTTGACCCTCGCGTCTGCTGTGTGTGTTTGGGCGGACTACGCCATTTGTCAGATGAGTATGGGGGATTGGTTTACCATGGTCAGCCCGTCAGGGGGGACCAGGTACGAGATGCTTGACCAAGACGACCCAGGTGCATGGGTGGTCGATCCCGAGGGCCACCGTGCGACCTACACCGGTCGGATCATGGAGGACCGTGTCGATCGATTCGGACGCTTGACGGAGGGAGTGATGAGGAGGCACATAGTGAGCTTCAACCTGCCTCCAGGAGTACACTGTGGACCCGGCTTGGGAGTACCTCCGCCGCCACCATCTCCTTCAGATGATGAGGATCCTTCTGAGGAGTTGCCAGTAGGTGGGGCTTCGACGGAGTCTAGTCCGTCTACTGCTGCTGCTGTCGTCGCGGATCTCGTTCCGGGCCCTGAGCCCGAGAGACCAGTGCGGGAGCGCATTAGGGTGGACAGAGAGGGCAGTGTTGAGTACGCCGACCTAGTCGTCCTGGATGCAGATTCGGATGACGACCGCGCTAGCATGTAGGATCGAGTGCTAGTGTGGGCTCCTCGGGTAGGGATAGTGTAGGAGTTGTGTCGATGCTCTGACCGTCATGCTTCCGTTTTTGGGGACCGGGTAGTTTTCCTACCGGTAGCTTTTGTGTGGTTTCCTATGGAGATCGCAGAGAGCTGGTTGGATTTAGGAGGGTCTTTTCTTAGGCCGCTGGGCCAACTTGCTCTCAGTTTTTGTAGGTTAGTGTTGCGGACACAGCATCTTTATTTTGGACTGTACATATTGCCTTCGGGCGTTACTCTTTTCTGTCACCCGACACGAGGCATGTATATATAGTTGTATAGTAGTTCCTTTTATCTTTTGTTGGGGAGTTTTATTGCTTTCTGTCTTTAGTTATATTGTCGAAAAAAAAATAATTCACGTTTTTCCGCTTAAAGTATTTTCTTTTGGTTACTAAAGTGACGCCACCGAAATCGGGGTGTTACATTTGTGGTATCAGAGCTTAGTCGAGTCTTTCGGGAGTCTTTGGGGAATAGGTCTTCTGTGCTAGGTTGTGTGACTCTGCGAAGAGTAAAAAATTGATTGTCTGCCAAGCGATTTTTCGCTTAGAATTGTTTGAAGTTATTGCTTAATCATATTGTATAGTTATTTTGGATGCTATCTTATGATGAGCATTAACTGGTTGTTAATTTAGCAGAACATGGTGAACGCTAACCAACTAGCTGAGATGATGGCCACTATGGCCCAAGCTGTGACTGCACAGGCAAACGATAATGCTATGAGGCGTGCTGCTGAGGAGGCACGTGATCAGCACCAACGCCAGAGGGAAGTGACAATGGATCAGAACAGAGGCCTGAATGATTTTAGGAGACAGGATCCACCTAAGTTCTCGGGGGGTACGGACCCGGACAAAGCGGATCTCTGGATCCAGGAGATTGAAAAGATCTTCGGTGTATTGCAGACTGCTGAGGGGGCCAAGGTGGGAATGGCAACCTTTCTACTGTTGGGTGATGCTGAGTACTGGTGGAGAGGCGCCAGAGGAATGATGGAAGTAAACAACCTGGAAGTGAACTGGACTTCGTTTCGTGCTGCTTTTCTGGAAAAGTATTTTCCAGATAGTGCGCGGGACGAGCGTGAGTCGCAATTCCTGACACTTCGTCAGGGTAGCATGTCCATCCCGGAATATGCTGCCAAGCTGGAATCGTTGGCCAAGCACTTTCGATTCTTCCGCAATGGGGTCGATGAACCCTACATGTGCAAGCGCTTTGTGAATGGGCTGAGGCCCGATATTGAAGACTCGGTGAAACCGTTGGGGATCACTCGTTTTCAGACTTTGGTTGAGAAAGCCACTGAGGTGGAGATAATGAAGAACAGGAGACTGAACCGTGTTGGGACAGGAGGGCCGATGAGGTCGGGCTCTCAAAATTTTCAAGGCAGAGGGAGATTTCAGAGTAGGAAGCCGTATCAACGTCCTGCAGGTAGAGGAATTGCTTCAGGATCTTATAGGCCCATGGTGGGTACTGCTGGAGGTTCTGGAGGTCAGACTGTGAACAGGGAGATGACCTGTTACAGATGTGGGCAGCCTGGGCACTATGCCAATACTTGTACTGACATGAGGCCCAAATGCTTTAACTGTAACAAGTTGGGGCATACTGCTGCTCAATGCAGAGCACCTAAGACAGAACCAGCTGTAAACACTGCTCGTGGGAAGCGTCCTGCTGCCAAGGCAAGAGTTTACACCATGGATGGTGAAGAAGCTGAAGATGTTGATGGTCTGATCAGGGGAGATTGCGAGATTGACGGTAATCTCCTAACTGTACTTTTTGATTCCGGAGCAACGCACTCTTTTATCTCTAGGGAATGTGCTACTAGATTAAAACTTCCCGTTACTGCTTTGAGTTTCGATCTTATAGTTACCACACCTGCCAAAACTCTGCTTGCCAATACTGCATGCATGTATTGCCCAGTAACCTATAGGGATAAAGTTTACCATGCTAACCTAGTGTGCCTAACTCTCAAGAACCTAGATGTTATCCTAGGGATGGACTGGTTGTCCACTACCATTGTCTTCTGGACTGTAGCCGAAAGAGAGTGGTATTTCCTGACTCGGACCTTTCCGAGTATCTATCCGCCAATCATATTAATGTCTCTCTGAATGAAGGATCTCAAGAGTATTCAGTTTTGTTGAGCTTGGAGAGTAAAGGAAATTCGGAAGTGAGTAATATTCCAGTTGTGAGGGATTTCGCGGATGTTTTTCCTGGCGATGTACCTGGTTTGCCGCCTGTACGTGACATTGAGTTTGCTATTGACATCGTACCGGGAACAGGACCGATTTCGATTGCACCATATCGGATGGCACCTGCGGAATTGGTGGAGTTGAAGTCTCAACTTGAGGATCTTCTGTCGAAAGGATTCATCCGACCAAGCGTTTCACCTTGGGGAGCACCCGTCTTATTGGTGAAGAAGAAGGATGGGAAATCTAGACTTTGTGTCGACTATCGACAACTGAACAAAGTAAA